>NC_050456.1:49152263-49452263 GCF_903995425.1 Onychomys torridus
GTCAGTCCGGCTGGCATTGAACTTACGCCCTTTTTGCGGCTTACCTCCCTCGTGCCCGAGTTACCAGTGTGTGCCACCGTAACTGGCTACACAGAGTTTTGCTGTTCTAGCCACAGCACCTTGTCGGAAAAACAGGGCTCTGTCCCCCCAGGACTCCCCAGCTGCTGAGATGCCAGGAGGATAGCTGCCCTACACGCTCAGCTCAATTTCACTGACATCTTTCGGGCTTTGCCCAAATTTCTCATTTGTTCTCAATGAGAAGGCAGGCTCACAGACACAAGCTGGTTCGTCCTGGTGAAAAGCAGAAGGGCAAGGCCTCCGCCACCGAGTCTCAGACTCTCTGGATCTTTGAGAACCTGGGGTCTGGATCTCCCATCTCTGGACAAAAGTCCTAGCCCCAGGTGTCACCGACACCTTCCTCCCACACCCGTTTGGGCTGTCGGCATCCCAGCCTGCTGCAGAGCCTCACCAAGCAAGATGCCTGATAAAGCCTTTACCGCATCTTCACACTGGGTCCCAGGATTCGGTTTATTAAATTGTCTTCTGCCACAAGGACCACTGACTTACAATAGCTGTTGCCACAGCAACCAAGCAGCCCAGCTGGCCTGCTGTTCTAGCTAACAGCCATGAACCTCCTGCTGGCAATTTGGCTTAGGGACAGCAGGGGAAGACATCCTGAAGTCTTCTAAGAGGCTAGAACAAGGAGGGAGACTTAGAAGTGAGGGAAAGGGAAGGGCAAGGAATCCGCCACGCATCCAGCTCAGTACTTGTGGAACTGTTCTACTGTTCAGGGTGGAGAATGCTACAAGGGGACCGGCACCAGAGGAGCCCCTGCATCTTCCGGTGATGCTGGCCACCCTCTCAGATACCTCTTTTGTGAGAAGGAAGGGCCCTGGGGCAGGAGAAGGGAGTCCTGCCAGCACAAGACACCCACCAACCCAGAGGCAGTGTGCCTCGGGGTAGATCTCGAGTGACCCCTGTGCCCACTGACCGTTTCCAAAAGGAAGGCTGCTTGTGGAAATATCTCCCATCGAAAGCACAGTTTATGACTAGGGGTTGTGAAGTCCCACAGGTATGAATTCAAGCCCTGTATCCTCCACTTGCAAACTGTTAAACATTAGGCAAGTTGCTTAACCTCTCTGAGCCTTGATTTTTTTTCCCCCCTGCTAAAAAAATAGGGGCAACAGCCGGGCGGTGGTGGTGCACACCTTTAATCCCAGCACTCGGGAGGCAGAGGCAGGCGGATCTCTGTGAGTTCGAGGCCAGCCTGGTCTACAGAGTGAGATCCAGGAAAGGCACAAAGCTACACAGAGAAACCCTGTCTTAAAAAAAAAAAAAAAAATAGGGGCGAACACAGTACCAACCTCATCCAATGATTTCAAGGATTGAAGGATTGAAGCTAAGTAAGGAAAGGAGGCAAGACCAGTGCCAGACACACGGTGAGCATGTGCTGGGTAAGTGGGAGGATTAATGTTATCACTACTTGGATCATGGACGGCGACTATGTCAATTAGCAAAGTCAGAGAACCCGGGCCATAAACAAGAGACTTAAGACACTGAGAATAACTACAGTGGACCCCAGTAATGGGACATATAGTATCATTTTTTTCATTCTTACATGTTAAAAATAAAGTTACTAGCGGTTGAGGAGATGGTTCTGTTGGTAAAGCAGCTGCTTTGCAAGCGTTGACCTGAGTTCAGATCCCCAGCACACATGTAAAGCCTTGGTGTAGTCAGTCCTGTATCGGTATGTAACTCCAATGCGAGGGTGGTGGAGATGGGCAGACACCTGCAGCTTGTTAGCTGGCCAGCCAGCCTAGCTGAATCAAGAGCCCCAGATTCTCAAAGCACAAGGCAGGCAGTGACTGAAGAAGACAGCTGATGTCATCTTTAGGCCTCCACCCACCCACACACATGCATGCACTTTTGCCTGCACGTGTGCACACACCTACACAGACACACACAAAATTGCCAATGGGTAGCTCTAGGTGATGGGGCTGTGCTGTTTATTGTTTTATTTTTGTCTTTGTCTTCTGGCTTTTTTTAAAAATGGCTTTTTTTTAAACTATGTAATCCAGGCTGGCTTTGAACTCCTGATCCTCCTGCCTCAGCCTCCAATGCTGAGGCTTGGGGGAACTGTGCCATTACATTGGGCTCTTTCCAGCTTTTCTGAACTAAACATGTAATAAATACCATTTTTTTGTTTTTTGTTTCTTCGAGACAGGGTTTCTCTGTGTGCCTTTGGAACCTGTCCTGGTTCTTGCTCTGTAGCTCAGGCTGGCCTTGAACTCACAGATATCTGCCTGCCTCTGCCTCCCAAGTGCTGGGATCAAAGGCGTGCACCACCACCGCCCAACATAAATACCTTTCTCAAAGGCTGCAGGTGAGCTAAGTAGTAAAAACCATTGAAGAGGGAACTTTGTTGTATTACATTTATCTGCTTATTTGTATGTGCTCAAACGTGTGTGCAGGTGTGAGCAGAGCTCAGAGAACAAATTTCAGGAGTGAGTGCTCTCCTCCCACCATGTGGGTCACGGGGACTAGACTCAGCTTGTGGCAGGGACTTTACCCACTGAACCACCCCACCAGTTCTGACTGTTTGATTTGTAGTCCAGGCTGGCTTTGAACTCTCTGCCTCTGCCTCCTGAAGGGATTACAGGATGGTGTACCAGACCATTCAAGGTGTGCTTTGAATGGGTGAGCGATACAGTATGTGGGTTAAATCTCAATGAAGCCATGCTTTTTATTTTTAAGCCTTAGAATATGAATCAAGGGGTGTAAGAACCATCTCTCTGTTGGTCCTACTACACCTGACCTGGGCTCCTGCGGTCCCTACTCTCAGGAAGCTGAGGCAGGAGGATCACAAGAGCTCATAAGTTTGAGACCAACCAAGGCAGAACAGTGGGACCCCTATCTCAAACTAACAATCTCATCATGTGATAGTTTATACAAACTAGAAAATGAGGTAGGAGCTGACAATGGGGCTATTATATAGACGTCTGAGAGGTGTACGGCTCACTGGACTGGGAGGTCACAGGGACTCGGGCTTCCAAACATATAGAGAAGAAATTGGTACAACTGCCGGAGGGGGTGGGGCAATGAAAATGGTTGTGTTACAGTGACACACACACACACACACACATACATACACACAAATACATATACACACACACATACATACACATATATATACACACATACATATATACACATGCACACACACATACATACATACACATGCATACACACATACATATACACACACATACATATTCATACACACACACACACACACACACACATACACTTCGGGCTGCAGCAGCCCTGTCTTCGGAAACCAATGCCACGAATATTCTGTTGAGAGAAGGGATGGATGAGAAAGATGATGATACAGAATGAATTACTTATGCAAACGAGAGGCTGGAGACAGCTGAACGTCCATCAGGAGCTGGTTGACTGGCTGAATAACTCACAGTGTGGCCATACAACAAAGTAATATGTAACTATAAAGACAAATGGATACAGGGAAAATTCAGAGTGGAGCTCAGGATGTAGTTCAGTGGCAGAATACTTAATTGCCTAGCATGTGCAAGGTTCTGGGTTCAATTCCTCAACACAGGGGGATGGGGGAGGGACATAGAGAGAGATGGAGGAGAGAGAGTGTCAGTCCTGTTATGGCAACACTCCCATATATGTCTAAAATATATATATATATATATATTAGATAGATAGATATAGATATAGATATAGATATAGAGAGAAAGTATAAACTAACAAAACGTAAAATATTTTCATGCTGGGTCTGACTATGTAGCCTGGGCTAACCTTTACCTTAGTTCTCCATCCTCCTCCTCGGCCTTCAGCGCTCAATGTCTTTTCTTCCTTCCTTCCCGTGTGTGTGTGTGTGTGTGTGTGTGTGTGTGTGTGTGTGTGTGTGTGTGGTGTGTGTGTGTGTGTGTGTGTGTGTGTGTGGTGTATGTGGTGTATGTGTGTGTGTGTGTGGTGTGTGTGTGTGTATGGTGTGTGTGTGTGGTGTGTGTGGTGTGTGTGTGTATGGTGTGTGTGTGTGGTGTGTGGTGTGTGTGTGTATGGTGTGTGTGTGTGGTGTGTGGTGTGTGTGTGTATGGTGTGTGGTGTGTGTGTGGTGTGTGTGTGTATGGTGTGTGTATGGTGTGTGTGTGGTGTGTGGTGTGTGTGTATGGTGTGTGTGTGTGTGTGTGTGGTGTGTGGTGTGTGTGTGTGTGTGGTGTGTGTGTGTGTGGTGTGTGGTGTGTGTGTGTATGGTGTGTGTGTGTATAGTGTGTGTCTGTGGTGTGTGTGTGTGTGTGTGGTGTGTGTGTGTGGTGTGTGGTGTGTGTGTGTATGGTGTGTGTCTGTGGTGTGTGGTGTGTGTGTGGTGTGTGTGTGTGTGGTGTGTGTGTGTGTGTGGTGTATGTGTGTGTGGTGTATGTGTGTGTGGTGTGTGTGGTGTATGTGTGTGTGTGTGTGTGGTGTGTGTGTATGGTGTGTGTGTGTGGTGTGTGTGTGTGTGGTGTGTGTGTGTGTGGTGTGTGTGGTGTATGTGTGTGTGTGTGTGTGTGTGGTGTGTGTGTATGGTGTGTGTGTGTGGTGTGTGTGTGTGGTGTATGGTGTGGTGTGTGTGTGTGTGTGTGTGGTGTGTGGTGTATGTGTATGGTGTGTGTGTGTGTGTGGTGTGTGGGTGTGTGTGTGTGTGGTGTGTGGTGTGTGTGTGTATGGTGTGTGTGTGTGGTGTGTGTGTGTGTGTGGTGTGTGTGGTGTGTGGTGTATGTGTGTGTGTGTGGTGTGTGGTGTGTGTGTGTATGGTGTGTGTGTGGTGTGTGTGTGTGGTGTGTGTGGTGTGTGGTGTATGTGTGTGTGTGTATGGTGTGTGGTGTGGTGTGTGTGTGTGTGTGTGTGTGTGTGTGGTGTGTGTGTGTGTGTGGTGTGTGTGTGTGTGTGGTGGTGTGTGTGTATGGTGTATGTGTGTGTGTGTGTGTGTGGTGTGAATAAATGAAGGAAAAACTTTATTTTTTAATTTTTAATTTTTTAAAAAGATTTATTTATTCATTCTGTATACAGTGTTCTGTCTGCACATATCCCTGCAAGCCAGAAGAGGGCGCCAGATCTCATCACAGGTGGTTGTGAGCCACCATGTGGATGCTGGGAATTGAACTCAGGTCCTCTGGAAGGACAGCCAGTGCTCTCAACCTCTGAGCCATCTCTCCAGCCCTAATTTTTTATTTTTAAGTATATTTTTTAATTTCCTCTTTGAAATTTTCCTGTGTGGCTACAGTGTGTCTTAATCAGGTCCGTCCCTAGCTCCCCGTCTAACTTTGCTAAGCCCCGCCCAGCACAGCTCTGGCGTCTGTTTCAGACCCGCCCGCCCGTGTCTTCAGTTGGTCGGCTTGGCTCGTACCAGGAAATCCTGCTGGGTAGAGCCCGTCGTCGTCTCCTCGGGTCTTTAATATTTGACGAGTTTATTTGCTCGTCTTATTTTGTCAAACTTCCCGATACTTCTCTCATATTTAACTTCCAGCTGAAACGTCCTTCCTCCCCTGACACAGCTGCCGCTTGCGTGGGATTGCACCGCGTTTGTTTACTGTGTCAAGGAGGATTTATGTCTTTTCACCCCTGAGTCTTTCAAGAGTAAACTGTGTCTGCCCCTTCAGGTCACAGGAAATACAGGGTAGATATCCCTTAAGGACACCACAGGAGAAGTGCGTACGTGTGGCCGCGGTGAAGGCTGCATATTCATCCGTACCCTTGTGTGTCTATCGGTGACGTTCTGTGACCAGAACTGTAGCACGAATCTTAACAGGTCTTATTAATAAAAACAAACCCAGAGCCAGGTATTGGGGTGAGCGCTGAAAGATCAGAGGAGCAGAACAAGCCACATCCAACCTCAGCTCGCCAACTTCTCAGCTTGATCTTGTTTTCTCAAACTGGAAGGCTCTGAGTCCTCATCTGAATGGACCTCAGCTGAACTCCTGCTAAAAGCCTAAAAGCTTAACCAGGCTCTAATTCCTGGTTCTCACGCCTTATACACCTTTCTGCTTCCTGCCATCACTTCCTGGGATTAAAGGCATGTGTCACTATGCCTGTTTCCAGTGTGGCTTTGAACTCACAGAGATCCAGATTGGATCTCTGCCTCCTGAATGCTAGGATTAAAGGTGTGATGCCACCATTTTCTGGCCTCTATGTCTGTCTAGTGGCTGTTCTGTTATCTGACCCCAGATAAGTTTATTAGGATGCACAATATATTGGGGGACAAAGAACACCACACAGAACATTTAAAACTTTTATTTATTTATTTTTGTTGAATAAAACCACACTGTGGTGTGTCCCAAAAGAAAAAGGCTGTCTGTAAAGAACAAATACTCATTTCATTCCTGTTTCCAGATTTCACGTCTCATTTGTTCTTAGATAAAATGCTGGGCTGCAGGCCGGACAAGGGGTTGTGATGTGCCAGTCCATGGGCCTCCTGGGGGGACAAGTCTAGCAGCAAACCTGGCTTAGTTCACCTGGGCTGCTGTAGAAGAACCCCACAGACCTGGAAACAAGAGAAGTTCACCTCTTAGTGTTCTGAAGGTGGGTGGCAAAGAGCAGGCTTAGTGTCTCACCAGGGCTACTCTCTCTTGCTCCCAGGATGGCACATTGTTGCCACGAGCTTCCCACAGGTGATGCTCTGTCCTTCCTTTGTGGAAGGACAAAAGGGGTGAGTTCTCTCTGAAGCCTCTGTTACCAGAGCCGTAGTCCGCTCATAGGGGAGCCGTAGTCCGCTCATGGGGCCACATCCCTCCTCACAGTCTGTGCTTCTTAATACCAGCACAATGGGGATGCAGGTTCGACTTTCAAACCATGGCAGACCCACCAGAGGCAGGCTACATCCCCAGTTCTCTTTCCCTTCTCTCTCTCTCCCCCCCCCTCTCTCTCTCCTTTTTTCCCCAGGGTTTCTCTCTAGCCTTGGCTGGCCTGCATTTCACTCTGTAGGATCTCACCAGGCTGGCCTCGAACTCACAGAGATCCACCTACCTCTACCTCCCTAGTGTTGGGATTAAAGGTGTGCACCACCACCGCCCAGCCCTTCTCCTTTCCTTAATGCTACATCTGATTCAAAAAGTCTGTCTTTACGTTCCATTATATATGTGTGTGTATATATATATATGTGTGTGTATATATATATATCTCCTAATAGCTCAGTTGTTAGTCATGGACCACAGAAGTTCATGTCTTGCTTGACCTACAATGCATGCCAGTAAGGTACCAATCAGCCACTAGCCCAATGTCTCTCTTTTTTATCTTTTCTGGTTTTATCTTTTCTTCTTCCTTTCTCTTTGCACTTGTATGCACATGTGCTGTGTGTTCCTATGTGTATGTGTGTTCCCCTGTGTGTGGGCACATGTATGCACACGTAGAAACCTGACATTGATGCTAGATGCCTACGTGAATCCCTTTCCGTTTTGTTTATTGGGGTGAGGTCTCTTGTAGATTCTGACTAGTCTAATTAATCAGTCTGCCCTGGGGTCCCCCGTCTCTGACTCCGAGTGCTTGGATTACAGGTAGTACTGGTTCTGGGGATCTGAACTGGGATCCTCATGCTTGCACGGCATGTACTTTATCCACTTAGCTGTCTCCCCAGCCCTGAGTTGTCTTTGTTCCGAGAAGTGTTATACGCTGAGACAATCGGCTGCTGATCCGGGCTGCTGCTAAGTTCGAGTTGGTTGAATTTGATCCTGTCTCAGCTGAATTGGTCACCAGTGTGGGACAGGAGACTGCCACCTCTATTGCAAGGCTCACGCCATTTGTGCTGTGTGGCCCATTAGCGCTTTTCTTTTTTTAGTTGATGTCTGACGGGCCCAAGCTCAGTGGCTTCAGACTGTGACACACCTGGAGGGAAAGGACGCTGTATAGACCTCCACACTTTGTTCTTGTGACTAAAGCTGAAGAGAGGCCGCACCATCTGCTGGGAAGAGCTTATTTGGAGCCTGGGAGCCTGGAGGTTCGCCTCAGCAGCGTCTCCTGTCTCCCTCTTTCTTAGCTGCAGAGCACGGCCAGCTTGTTTGGGGGAGGGTGACACAGTGGGACAGACAGGTCAGACCTGAAGCGGGAATTGCCTTGTCACTTCTTAAGTTGGTTGCAGCTGAGGATTATCAGGATTCTGAGGGTGTCCCTGGCTGGAAAGAGTCAGAAGGGCCCAGAATGATCCAGAAAAGTCTGGCTATGTGTTATTTTGGCTTAAGTAACACAAACTCTTGCATTTTCCCCCATTTCTTTCTTTCTTTCTTTTTTTTTTATCTCATGTTCTTTTGAACCATAAGCAAAGAAGTGCTTCCAAGCCCATGTGCAGGCCAAGAGTGACAGCACTGGGCATGTCCCTGGGTGAGCCACAGTCTGACACTCTGATCATAAGCCAAGGAGGAAAGCAGCCAGGGGCCTGCCTCAGAGCTGAAAGCCTCAACATTGGAAGGGGTCCCCAGACTCCTCTGAGTCCAGGAATGGCCCGAATGCACAGAGAGACTTTATGCGAGGCTCTGTGGACAGGTGGTCCTCACTCCAGCCCCATTCCTCTCATTGAGTTATTGTGTTGTGACCTGGCCATGCTGCTGTGCCTCTCTGGTCCTTGTCCTCTGTAAAGTGTGGATGAGAAGAAACCGTATTTTACAGGAGCATTTGGGAATGGAAATAAGCACCTAGTAGAGCTTTGGGTTCACAGTAGGCCCGCAGTGTGTCTTCCTCACTGCAGAAGAGGTCCTGTGGCCCTCATCCCCTGGGCTGCAGCATCTGTGGCTGAGAGGGTAAGGCAAGGTTTTGATGCCGTAACTTCATGTTCCAGCCTTGCCCAGAGAAGCCCGTTTGGCTCAGGTGCCTGAAGGAATGTACAGTGGGCCTCCCTTGGCTGTCTTGGATCGCTAGAACCATAGGAATGCACTAGAACTCTTCTTAAATGAGAGCACAAATCCCATAAAGCTATGGTCAGCAGCACCCTGGAAGAGTAATAGGAAGCGCAGGCTAAGAAATGGCGTCAGGGGAGCCTTGATAGGTAAAGTGATCTTGAATCTCCCCTCTCCAGGGAGGTGGACCTGTTGTAAAGCGGTAAGTCTCCATAGTAACTAGGCTCAAGCTTGGTTGCTGTTGGCTCTGTAGGTGGTGAAGTTCCAGATCAATACAGAGGCCAAGAACTAGAAACCCAAAGTCAAGCTTTGCTGAGAAATGGTGAGGGTGGCCATAAAGAGATAGCCCCTACCTCCTCCTCAGTGATAAGATCCTGGGGTTCCACTGGCTTATGACGGTCCCTCACCGTTAGCTGTCCATGGAAAGCCGCAGCTAAGGTTCTGTGGGGCATACACACTAGAGTAACGTGAATGGCTTCGGAGTCGAGGCTTGTGTCTCAGCTCCAACGACTGACTGGAGTGGGCTGCAGTACAGCCTGGGCATCGGGCTTTTTAAATCTTCCTGAGTGCTTCCGTGGTAAAGCTGAGGTCCAGAACCTCTGGTAAAAACGGCAGGCGAGGTAATCAATAACAGCAGTAATTATTATTATTACCGGCCCTGTGCTAAATGCATCATATATTCATTTCCTTTCATCCCCAGAATTCCCATTTTGCAGATGAAGCACTCTCAGATGAGGTAAGTTAATCCCCGAGGTCGGAGAGCTACAAACAGGAGCTGTTGTGCCGTGCCAAGGCCATCAGATACTGGGAGGCCAGGTTGGCTGCCACTGTACTTACAGCTTCCAAGGCAAAGCAGACTAGAAGATGGACCAATCTGGGCCAGGTCCCCCGTACCCAGCTCCTGGTCCTGTGCCACCACAGCATCTCGAATCTGATTGGATGAGAGTAGTGGCAGATGTCAGGGAAGCCCTGGGGGACCCCGTCCCAGACCTTGAGCGACGACGGAGGAGTTGTTGAATGATGTGCTTAGCAATTCTGGTAATGAATGGCAGTCTGTCTTCAGGGGTCAGAGCATCAGATGGGATTTGTTTCTTGGGGCCATAGAGTGAGAGAGGGAGAGAGAGAGAGAGAGAGAGAGAGAGAGAGAGAGAGAGAGAAAGCAGGGATCACATTTTGTTCACCAGGTGGTTTTGGTTTATAGCAGACTCAGGAGGGAAAAAAAAGAAAAGTCAGGAGCCATCCATAAAACAGGGCCACAGCCTTTTAATATGTAGTTTCATTGAAATTTAGTGAAAGGGAACCCCAGCAGGTGCCTGTTTTACTGGTTGTAAAAGGAAATTGGGCAGCAATTGTTTAAAGGGTGTTGAAGTTGTTTACATTTAAGATGTAGAGGTCTGTGTATGTTTGAAGGAAAGGTTTGCCAGGCTCTGGTGGAGGGCTGAACTGTTCTTGATGAAAGTGACATGGAAAATAGTTCCTTCTTATTTTAAACCTCCCCTTTGCCGTTTGTGTCCTAATTTTAGCAGCAGGAAGCAATAAGCAAATCTTGACGGAAAAAGACGGAGGCGAGGGAGGCAAGTCTCAAAGTTTAATCAAAGTGATGGATGGAGGCGAAGGCTCTTCAAGATGAGGGATCCTCTCTCTCCAGCACAGCTGCTATTTCAACTTCAGCAGTTTCACGTGATTGACCTAACCGAGGGAGGAAGGGCCGGGTTTGGCATTCCATAAAAGGACAAAGGCTGAAGAAAGTGGTGGTTGCTTACACTTCAGCCAGGAACCCTCTGCCAGGGGCTGGAGGGCAATGAGAAGCCCATCAGCCCATCACTCGGCCTTCATGCCTCACCATGGCAACACAAAAGGGCTTCTAGGGTGGTCCATATGGAAGCTCCATCTTGGAAGCTCCATCTTGGAAGCTGAACACTGCCCTTCCTGCTAGGGAATGGTGGGAATGCCTCGCCTAGCCCTGGACTGTGGCCACTGGCCCAAAGACCCAGACCAGCCTGATGTCTCAGGATGGACAGTTGTACGTTGTGTCACAGACATCAGTGGCTCATTTGCTGGGCTTTGGGCTTTACTCCGCCCCCCGCTTTTAGAGATTGTTTTTCTGTTCATCAAAAGGACTGAAGAGCTGCTATCAATGAACTTTTGGTTACTAGAACAGAACAGCCAATTCAAACTAGCTAGAGAGGGGGTGGGAGGGGAAGAGAAGGAATATGCTAGAGAGCTCATCATGTAGAAAAGTCTGGAGGAAGGTTTGGTCTAGATTGAGTCAAACGACCAGTCTTGAACCAACTGATGTACTAATGTACCTAGGAGTGAAGTAATAGGCTAGGCCTAATCCAAAGTCCTGTGCTTATTCCTGTGTGAAGATTTGGCGTGTTGGGACAGGGACAGTGCGTGACAGCCTGGCTGGAAAAATGGGAAAGAAAACCATAAAGCAATCAGAGCTACCCTGTTACCTGCTTGTCCGAAGTGTTGTATTGTCCAAATGTGGGGTGAGGGGCTGGAGAGGTGGACTTACCATTCCTCACTCACTTGTTCTTTAGCCATTGTTTTAAAGCACCTATGATCGCCCAGACACCACTGTGGACTTTAGGTTCCAGCACCAAACAATCATCGTCCAGTGATAGCCCCGGTGGCCTTGTAGCCAAGGACCAAAAGATGCATTTTCCCCTCACCCCTGCTGTGCTTGAGAAGCAGGTGGATAGAAGTGTGGATAGTCACTGCATTCCCCTGAAGGACGGAGGAAATGGGAAATAGCATCTGTGGTCACTGCCCAGCTGGCTTGCCATGGGGCGAGGTTCTGTGGTCATGTTACCAGCCACTCTGCTATGTAAATCCTTGCCTTGGAGTAGGAGTTTCTTCTTCATGACCCTCCTCAGCCATGCCTATCATGAGGTGAACAAGAAAAGAACCAGATGGCTACTAGGTGCCTCTTCGGGTGCTGCCCTGCTTTGTGGTTCTTTCCCTTTGTTCATTCTCTTTTTAAATTAGTTGCTATGAGGGGTGTGCATGCCACAGCACACATGTGGAGGTTAGAGAACAACTCTGTGGAGTTTGTTCTCTGCTTCCATCTTTACCTGTTCCAGGGATCGAACTCAGATTGTCAGGCTTGGTGACAAGTTCCTTTACCCTCTCAGCTGTCTTGCTGGCCAAAAGCTTTTTAAAATTATTATTATTATTATGCATGTATTTTGGGGTAGTGGTGGGCAAGGTGCATGTGCAAATGTATGTACGTATGTATGTGTGGATGCTGGAGCACAACTCCCTTTGAGACAGGGTCTCTCCCTGGCCTGGAGCTCTCCAATTAGGCTAGACTGTATGTCCAGTGAGCCCTAGGGATCTTCTTGTCTCCACCTCCTTAGCACTGCGATTACAAGGGCACACAGCCACACCCATTTTTTTTTTTTTAACATAGGCGCTGTGAATTGAACCCAGGTCCTTGAGCTTGCAAAGCATGCCTGTTACCAACTGGGCCATCCTCGAAACTCTTTCTATTTCTGTATTCCCAGCCTCTCACAGTACTTGCTGTATTAGTACCAGTGGTGCAGCCGTAGGGCACCACTGAGAAATCC
This sequence comes from Onychomys torridus, assembly GCF_903995425.1. Lineage (NCBI taxonomy): Eukaryota > Metazoa > Chordata > Mammalia > Rodentia > Cricetidae > Onychomys > Onychomys torridus. The sequence goes on from NC_050456.1 coordinate 49,164,730, forward strand.
AAGGCAGAGGTCTAAATTAGACTACAGAGCATGGGGGTGGCACCAAGATGACCCTGAATTTGTAGCTTGGCAGACAGAGATGGAAGTGCTTGTCTCTGCTTCAGGGAGCACAGAGAAGCGTGTGGAGTATGAAGAGAGTGGGGGACTTATGGAGATGCAATTTTAGAGGCACAGAACCTGAAAAGGCTTGAATGTCTCAAGATCAAAGGTAAAAGCAGGAGTCAGAGGGCCACAAGGAAATGAGTTATGGTCTGGGCTGCCCAACTAGGAGCTAGACATCAGAGGTCGAAAGGCTGGGGTGGTATCTAGGTGGCAGCTGGGGGTGGTCTGAGGATAGAGAAAGTGAAGCCCTACAGAGATCATGGTATTACCACGAGGTACATCCTGCCTTCCTTGGTCTCCCTTTACCTGGTTGGTTCAGGGACAACTGATGTTTCAGCCACATCCCGAGGGACTGCTGGGACAGCAGAGACCTCTGGGGAGGAGGAGGAGGAGGTCTGTGTTGTGTGGTTTCCTTCTTTGCAAACCCTCTCTCAGGAAAAGGGTCTCAGCCTAGACCCTGGTCCATAAGGAGTTGGACCGGGCCACACAGTAGCCCTGGGTTATGTGAGAAGACATTTCTCAAGAACACATTGAGACTAACTTGGCTTTGAGGGCTTGGGAGAGTCTTCTCTAGAGGGCTTTAGCCTAACTGGGCATTCTTCCAGAACATTCTCTGAGGCCTGAGGAGGCTTTGGGTGAGACGTGGGAAGGCAGCTGACAAGGAGCAACCTCAGAAGTGTCCTTCCCTCTTCCGGGTACCCGGTGGTGCTCTGGGGACTGGATAAGTGAATGAGCGAGTGAATGGGTAGATTCAGACATTCATAAACGTAAGCCCAGGTGATCCCGAGCCCTTGCACCCTTAGGAGGGGTGCAGGTAGGCACATGGCTCCCAGTCAGTGTTGAATGAGCAGGAGGTGGGCACGGGGTCAGGATCAGAGGTTTCCTAAGCCCACAGAGTGGCCGAAAGTTCTGAATAAATAAGCGCGGCTGTTGCCCCCAGCCGACTTACAGGATAATGAGGTGATAAACACTCCCTTTGGGAGTCTGAAAAACCCTTCCCTCTGCGGTTGTCTTTAATTTTAGCTCCTCAGCCCCAGCTAGCAGCGGCTTCTTTCCATTCCCCTGACGCAGAGCTGGGGGAAGGGAGGGGCCAGCATCAGCACCATCCTTGTCCCAGGTGGGAAGGACACAAGCCACCGCCTTCCCATTCTCACTCTCAGAGCTGAGCGGGGAGGGTTGGATTTTTCTAGAAACTCGGGGCTCAAGCTGGAACACTCCTTTCTCTCTTTCTCCTTCCTCTTTACCTCCTCTCTTGGCTGAAATGGATTTGGAGCCCATGGGGGGGGGGGCGGGGGGGGGGGGCCTGCCGCTTCTGTTCATTTCCCGGCGTGTACTGACTCAGAATATTAGAATGTCACAGCCATACCTGTGCCACCTCTGTGCGTACACCGTAAGCAGCTGAACCCAGGCCTGGAGGAAATAAGATTCCCCTCACCGGATCTGCCCTCGGAACCCTAGGCTCCCCAGCAGGCTCCTAGGACAAGAGGCCACTGGAGAGCGTGGCAGTGCCACAGAGTGGCAGCGCTTAGGAGCTAGGGCCTTCCAGAGCTTTCAGCGTTTCTTCAAGGGAGGTTGGGGCAAGCTGTCAAGGGAACATGGATACCTTGATCTGCTGATGAAACGCCTCACCGTCACGCTACAGGATAGTCCCCCTTTCCACAGGTTCCGCTGCTATACCGGGACGCTCTTTCTAGAATGAGGCATGTTTGGAGAGATGGCCCCACCCCTCACCACGGGTGAAGGGGAGCTGGCATGGGCCCAGGAGAGCTGGCTCTGCCCCTCACCCAAGGGGGACAGTCCCAGTGGCCCAGACCAACCAGCTCAGCTACTACCCAGACTTGTATCCTGGGCTTTGGGTTGGCCCACGCTAACATCTACCCCATCTCTGACCTGCTGGAGTGCGTGAAGGGACTGGTCCTGCCCAGTTATATCAGTGGGATCTCCATGACTCGGGCAACAGCAGGGTACCTGAGAGGAGTTTCAGTGAGGGTCCAGTGATGATGGTGTGCCCGAGGCCAGACCAATGACTCATTGCAAGGACCATTTTGTGGGCGGGGCTGACTGGACCAAAAGGGGATACTGCTTGACACACCACAGCTCCCGATGCCACTAGGATGAACGAAGAGGTGTTAGAAGGATGGCGGAGCAAGGTGGTTTTTTTGTTTGTTTGTTGGTATTTTTGTTTTTAATTAATTGGGGGGGGCATGCTGAAGGGGTGAGGGGTGGATACGGAGGGACTGGGGAGTAAACAAGACTGGGTTACATGATGTAAAGTTCCCAAAGAATCAATAAAGAATTATGTTTAAAAAGTAGAATGAGGCGTGCAATAGAGTCCTCATTCTTTGGATCTGTGAGTGGGCAATTTTTGCTTCCTTTTCTTCTCCCTCCATCAGCCCAGGGCTGTTGGTTGGGCCGATTTAGAGTAGGGATGCAGCCACAGTTGAGAGTGTCTTAGCCCTCCTGGAAACATCTGGCCTGTAGTTTGGTTCAAATGATGAGATGTCAGGATGCATTCATGTATCCATCTATTCATCTTTGATGTGTCGTCCCCTGTATCCAGGGACTCTGGCTGCACAGAGTAGGGTGTAGCTAAGGAGTATGAGGCGTGTCCATCAGTGATCCCCCTCTCTCTCTAGCACTTAGGCCAGTAGGCCCAGTGTCTCAGACGTGGGGCCTCTGAAGCAGCGAGCAGACGTGGCAGAGAATTCTAGTACTGTATTAACACATTTGGTCCTGCTGGCTTGGGGCATTATTGTGTGATGGCTTGCTTGATGTGAATGGGAACTTTGTAGCTGGTGAGTTTCTCTCCGGGTCTCGCCAAGGCCCTGCAGTCCCTGGATTTTACAGGAAAGAAGAGATAGGGAAGTGTGGTAAGTGTGGAAAGTGTGCCACAGCAGCCACAGAGGAGGCTGAGGGTGGAAGCCACTCAGGCCTTTGGAATTTGCCCCACATTGGGCGCCAGATATTGGTAGAAATATTAAGGCAACTCCACATAGCTAAAAGGGAGGTTTATTTTGTGGGGTAACTTACAAGTGAAGAGATAGATTACAGGGTCTGGGAAAGGTGAAGTGCAGCTCAGCGGTGTTCGCTGGAGAACTCTGCTCAGTCTACCTCCAGCGTCCAGGATCCAGGAACCAAAAGGAGCCAGCACATCCAGATCTTGAGTCTTCAGGGCTCCTCTCTTAGCTCCACCTTCTAGGCATAACAGTTACGAAGCCTCAATGGGGGTAGTACTTCCAGGTCAAAGTTGGAACAGCTACCCACTACAGATCTCTCTGCAGCAGCTTGTCCAAGCCCTAGTTCTTATCCACAGGCAACCTGTATGTGCCTAACCCAGAGCCAGACTCAAGTGCATTCTTAGGAGACAGTCCATCTGCAGAGTACCCTCTCTAGTTTCTAGTCTCCTTAAAACACCTCATCCCAGGCTTCCCAGAAAAACTGAGTTTTCTCTGGGAAATACCCTCTCCACATCCATCAGAGAGCATTGGCTTTAGAATCAGGGCCTGTTTGGGTGCCAGGGAGATAGTTCAGCTAATAATGTGCCTGCCACACAAAGCTTGAAGACCTTAAATCAGACCCCCAGAACCTAAGTTAAAAAAAAAAAAAAGAAAAGAAAAGAAAAAAGAAGCTGGACATAGGGGTCCACGCCTGTAACCCCAGTGCAGGGGAGGCAGAGACCAGCTGAAGCTCACTGGCCAACCAGTATGGCCAAACCTGTGCGTTTCAGATTTGGTGTCTCAAAAAGTACCCAATATCGTCTTCTGGCCTCCACACACGTGTACACACGCACAGCAGCAAGTGCACGCCCTCCAAAAATAAAAATAATAACAGCTAGTTTGGATCCAGATTTATAATTTACTGGTTCTCTAGGAGGGGCGGGGTAGAGATGAGAGGGCCCCACTGGCACACTCCTGGCATGGACTCACTGTATCTTCCCCCGTTCACTACCAGTGGAACCCTCCTGCCTGGGCCCTCTCTGATGCTGAGCTTTGTCTCAGGTGACAGGAACACCCTCCAAAGGCTTTGATGAGAAGGTGTACCTGTCAGCCAAGCAGCTGAAGCCTGGAGAGGACCCATACAGACAACATGCCTTCAACCAGCTGGAGAGTGACAAACTGAGCCCAGACCGACCCATCCGGGACACCCGCCATTACAGGTATGGCGTCCATTATGTGGACAGGAAGGGAGGGCTGAGAAAAGACCAGTGTGGTTTGCTTGGTTTTTATTTTATTTGTGTGTGCTTTAATGTTTTTTTATATGTATTTATTTTATTCATGTCTTTCTGTGTGTGTGAACATGCACACATGCAAATCATGTTTCTTACAAATATGGAAGACATCCCCATTCTCCATCTAGAGACTTAGACATCCAGTCGACCTCACCCTTAGCACTCTCTTGCCCTCTGTGGTTCAATGGGAAGCTCAAGGAAACCCCCAGAAGGGCTCCTGGGTCCCTCAGTCAGGCATCCCAGCATGGATAGCCTGCCAGGGAACTTCAAGAACATCCAAGGAGGTGAGCTGCACAGCTGAAGAGGAGTCTCCAGCCCTGCCACCTTTCATAGTGAAAGGCTGTGGCTGCCCCATCTCTTCCTTGCCTCCGCCCACCCCCAGCAGCTCCTGCAGATACAGCCCTGTCTTGTTCTTATTCTTCTGTGGGAGGTGTGCAAGGTCCTAGACCAGAGTCAGCGAGGCTTCCCCCAAGTCTCCAGCTCAGTGTGACTGGACCCCGGCAAGGCAGCAACCCTCTTCCTGAGTTCCGTCCCATGTTATCCTATCTAGAGGATGTGTTCCACCTCTTCCTACTTCCTGCTGTCACCTTCAGAAACATTCTGTTCCTTCCGCAGAGACTCTGTCCTCGTGCCTGGTCTCATCTACCCTTCAGTTAGCATGGAATGTTCCTGTGTCCTTCTTTCCCCCTTTTCCTTTCCTTGGTATGTGTGTGGGGTGGTGGGGTGCAAGACAAGGTTTTACACTGTAGCACAGGCTGGCCTGGAACTCACTGTACGTACCCCAGGCTAGCCCTGAGCTTATAACTCTTCCCCTGCCTCAGCTCTCAAGTGCTGGGCAAACGTGCATGGCTTCTTTCCTGTGTGTAAGTCCTTTTTGTCAGCCAGCCTGGGGGCAACTTCCCCTCTCCCCTTGGAGGCAATGATAGGTTCATGTGCTGCTCTTCAAGGTCTTTGATGACAGCCCTCATCATGGCTAACCTAGTCCTCAGGTCTTTGGGGGAATCTATGCCTTGACCTCATATGTAAACTGAGGGCTTGGCCTGGACCATCTCTGCCCACCTTCCTCCTGCACCCCACCTTGACCTCCTCGGTCACTGTTCTCTGATGGCTGAAAGACCCAATGGTGCTGAATATGCTATCATATCCAAGGCGGTGGTGGGTTGATGAGGTGCCACATGCTGCTGCTGGGCCCTCTTAGGGGGCTGAGGTGGATCATGATGTGTGTGTGTGTGTGTGTGAGTGTGTGTGTGTGTGTGTGTGTGTGTGTGTGCGCACGCGCATGTACACTCCTGCAGAGGGAGCAAAGGAGGCTCTGGCCTGGTAGAGCCAGTGTGCCGGTGCAAACCCTGCCTCCCCAGGCTACAGCTTCTGCTGGACTCTGCTGCAGGCTACCTCCTGCTCCTGGCCTCTGTCTAGGATGCTATTGTCAAGGGAAACTAACTACATAAGACTGACTTGTTAAGACCGTGAGAAAACCTCCACAAACATAGGCATGGGACCGTCTCTTGGACGACTCCTGGCTCCTGGGAATTGGGTAGCCCTACCCGCTGTAGGAAGTTCAAATCAGCCTTCCGGAAAAGTGTGGGAGACTTGCCACCTTCAAGGAGGGAAAGACGTTGTTATCCAGTCTCTCCCCTTAGACATCTGATGGCCAGGGAACCAGTGCAGAGAACTGGGGCCCAGGTCTGTGTTCTGAGGCTAGGCACCAGGAGGAGGTTCCTTTTTCCGCTAGTCAAGCTGAAGCCAGGCCCCTGATCCCTGCCCTTTTGGGAACAGGCACTTGCACAGCCTGGCTTCTGGGGGCAGAGAGCACCCCTCCCCCACAGCCCTCTCAAGGAGAGCTACTTTCAAGCTCCTGGAGATTTTTCCCCTGAGGTCTCACACAAGTGGGACCCCCTGCCTGTCTAACCCTGCTCCTCTGCAGGGCAGAATACAGGCCTGGGAATTCAGACTGTGAGCAACTGTCAGCAGAGTGAACGCTGTAATGAAAAAATAGTCACTGCTGGGGTTGTCTGGAGCGATTGTAAATAAAGAACATCGCTTAGGAAAACCAGCGGAGGCGGTTGCCTTCCAGCGGTGTGGGGCCCGCAATGAATACATTCACAGAAGCCTTAGGGAGGAGGAAGGCCCACAGAATGAGGATTTTAAATTCCCCTTGCTGAGGACCGGGAGTGGGGGGGGGGGGGTCCAGAGACAGGGTACTGAAGGGGGGGGGGCCCGGGGCTGCTGAGAGTGGGGGAGCAGAGTGACAGGAACTGCCCTTGGTGTCTTCTGGGAAGCTGCTATCCTGCAGGCTAGCTGCTGCTGCCTTATGGCTCGCTCTTGCAGGGCTGTTAGTGCTCGGGAGGAGAGGGGAGAGCGGGAGGGAAATCTCTCTACTCCCACCCTGCAGGCAGAGTGGGAGGAATTTCTGGCCAGATCCTACCAGAGCTGGGAGACAGGAAGGAAAAAAGCATCAGGGTGTGAGGAGGCAAAAGGAGGGTGGTTTTCTCTCCCCCCTCCGCCCCCACCTTGTACCACTGGTCTGTCCCATCAGCCATATTGCTCTTTGGCTCCCAGCTGTATCCTGGGGCCTATACATAAACCTGAACCCTCCCCAAGAGGCCGTGCATGTGTGCTCTGGTGCTTTAGGTCTTCTGCAAAGAACGCCCCAGACTTGGGATGACCCCTCAACCTGCCGCTTCCTTCCTGGACCCCCTGGGCCAAACTGCATGTGGGTGCTGGGTCCTTGTGGGATGGAGCATCTCCTTGTGGGAGGTAGGCTGTATCCTTCTCTGCCTCAGAGCTGTCCCAGGGCACAGCAAAGTAGATACAGAAAAGGCAGCCTAAGCCCCACCCCGCCGCTCGCCCCTGACTCCCTGTCTCTTCCCAGCTGCTCCTCCTTGTCCTACTCTTCGGACCTGCCGCCCACCAGTGTTATCATCACCTTCCACAACGAGGCTCGCTCCACACTCCTGCGCACCGTAAAGAGGTGAGACCCTCACCCCCACGGGCTGTCATCTCCGTGGCTCTGCCCCCATGAGGTCTTGGGTGGCCCGTGGAGTTTCTGACTAGACAGGACCTTGTTGCTAGGGATGGTGTGCAGACAGCAGGGAAACCAGTGAACACTGGGAGGGTGAGACGTCCTTCTGAGATGCTAGGTTGGTGGACGTTCTGGGAGACCCTGGAAGGCCACAGCAGGCAAACCCAAGGTCAAAGAGGGTAGACCTGCAGCAGTCTCTTGAGTGGAAGGAGGCAGTGATGGACAGGAGGCCTTAGAAAGGTGGGTATCAACACAGCAGGTGCCTGTTGCAGAACCAGAGAAACACGCCCCTTCTGCCCTCATCTAAGCTTGGGCCAGTGGGCAAGTTTAACCTGCACCTGTCCCACTTCCCGGGACTCAGAAAGGAGTGCCCAGTGGCATTTCTTGGCTTAGATAACCTTTCCCAGAGAAAGACAGACACCCCTCCCAACCTCAGGGTGCCTGCAGGAGCCTCCATGGTGGGAGAGGCTCTTCCAGGGATGTGTAGGAGAGGCTGACTCCACTGTTCTGTTCCCACCGCTGCTCCAGTGTTCTGAACCGAACTCCTGCAAGCTTGATCCAGGAGATCATTTTGGTGGATGACTTCAGTTCAGATCGTAAGTATTCATCTCCTGTCGGCGTGCCCCTCCACGCCACGCCCTAGCCGTTCCCCGAAATGCTGAGATGAGCTCCCTGCAGCCACCCTGGTCCTCACCCACTGACCTCTGTCAAGAAGGGAGTCTTTGGTCTTTTCTAGGACGCTTCCCCATCCTGGCCCCCGGCAAAGGGAAAAAATGGCACTGTTTAAATGATACACTCATGAGATGATAAAACAAACAAACAAACAAAAACCCCTGAAACAAGGGGGCTGAGGAGATGCCTCAGTAGATAAAGCGCTTGATGAACAGCAGGAAAACCTGAATTTAGATGTGCAGCACCCACATATAAAGAGCCAAGCGCCAGGGTGTGCCTCTGCCACCCAGTGCTCAGAGGAGTGAGATAGGTAGGCGCTGGGTGCCTCACTGGCCAGGCAGTCTACTAAACTGTGAGCTCCAAGTGCAATGAGAGAACCTGTCTCAGAAGATAAGGTCAAGAGGTCAGGAACAAAGAGGAAGACATCTGAGGTTGACCTCTGGCCTCCATGCCTACACACATGGGCAAGCACACTTGCACAGATACATACACCCAGACACAGACACACAGAGACACACACAGACCCAGACACACACATACCCCTGGAACAATATCCACAGCATCCTTCGTAGTTACAACTTCCCTAGGAAGAAGAGTCCCTTTAAATATGGCAGGTGCTCTCTGGTGCCCGCTGGGCTTGAGTTGGAGGCACTGGTGTTCCTCACTTGGCCAAGGAGTGGGGACAGGGCTACTCTTCAGCTAGGATAGCCAGTATGATCTGATGCCCACATCTAAATGAGCTTGTTTGACTCTCCTTTGTCCTCAGCTGAAGACTGTTTGCTTCTGACTAGGATCCCCAAGGTCAAGTGCCTTCGAAATGACAGGCGGGAAGGTGAGTGCTGGATCTGGGTTCCTGCCCTGGATCTGTGTCATGGTGACCCTCTCACCTCCCCACTCCCGTTGGGCACAGTGTTATCCTAAAGCCTGTCTGGCTGCCTTGGTTGTCTCTTCTGAGAAATGAGACAGTGCTGGCACTTTTCTGCCTTCCAAGGTTGCTATAAGGATGAGCAAGAGGCTTGTGGTAGAAGGCGCAGAGAAAACCAAAGGGCAGGAGAAAGGTGTGACCAATCAATCAAAGGGTGTTTCAGAGCATCCGTGACAGCGCAGCATGGTGTCCAGCCATCTAGGGGACACAAGAGAAGTCCCAAGCTCGGTTCCTGTCCTAGGAATGTTTAGCATGTGCCCAGGGGATCAGAATGACCTTCACCGCAGGCAGGTTGTGCTTCTGTGGAAGGTGTGAAGATGGAGGAGAGGGAGCGGGTTGAGCAAGAAGGACATTTGTGGAGGAGGGGGTTGCTCAGTATGGGGAGGAGTAGCAGGCTCCTCATGAGACAGGTGACGGGAGCAAGGGAGGACATGGCAGGCCGAGCACGCTGCAATCAAAGACAGGAGCTGACAGGTACACAGTGCTCGCAGCCCTTCTTTGCTGGAGGACTGTGGCAGGCATTGGCGTTGTTGATGGTCTCCAATTTAGTCATGACAGCCATTGTTCCCATTCTGTCTGTGGAGAACAGAGGTCTTGTGATTGCCAAAGGTAGTGAATGAGGAGCCAGGATTCCGGCCTGGGAGACACTCTCAAAGGCCAGTCTTTTAGTCCCTCTGTGTACTCTTCCTTCCTGTGAGAACCCAGGCCTAGTCAACAGGGGCAGTAGACCTTGAAAAGCCAGAAGACCGCTCTTAGAATTGATATGGCAGATAGCAGCAAGCCAGAGTGAGAGAAATATGTGCTAGATAGTATATAAGACAGGCCATTTAAGCCTGGAAGCCATAAGGATATTGGTGAGTGAAGTCTTCAAACCGTCATAGAAGAGGCTGAAGAGAAATGTCTCTCCAGCCACTAAAATAGGCACTATTGGGCTTGGGAATAAGTTGTCCTGGGGTTTTGCCAACAGTGAATGAGGATTTATGGGCACATGCTTTCCCCACACCTTTAAGTAGAAAGGGGACTCAGGACTGATGGGCAGTTGGTTAGTTAGAGTCAGAGTGATGAGCAGAAAGTGACCTGTGTCCAGAGGTTTCAGCATGAGACCCTTCCCTTCCCACAGCTCACAGGACATGGGTAGTTGCTCTGACCAGGGCAGAACCAGCTGGGCCTCTGCTATCCTGACAGACAGCCCTCCCCCTCAACCCCCACTCACCCCCCGTCACCCCCCACCCCTGCTCCAGCCCTTGGCAGAAGGGCCAACAGCAAAGCCAGTTAGTGAGCAGTTAGTGAAGCCATCAGGAAATGGGAGTCAGGAGAGAGAAAAACCTAAGGCACATAGTTTCTCTGGTACCAGGCACTCTCCTTGTTCTGCTGTTTGATGTGACAGGCTGGGTTATGGTGGTTTTTAATCTTATAGGCAAGAAACTGAGGCTTAGGGGTGGTGGTGTAGCTCAGTGGAAGGGTGCTTATCTAGCGTGTATAAGACTTGTGTTTGATCCCCAGGACTGAAGAAAGAAAAGAGAGAAAGAAGGGGCAAGGAAGGAGGGATGGAGGAGGGAGGGAAGGAGGGATGGAGGAGGGAGGGAAGGAGACCAAGGCTCAGAGAGATTAAACAGCATACTCAAAGTGTGTGCGTGAAGGGCCAGCACACAGACCCAAGTCAAGAGTCTCTCATTGTGTTGCCGGAGGGAACCATGAAGGGTCTCAAGGGGTTAGATTTTGTCAATAGGTCTGTCAGTAGCAAACTCCAGTCCCACTCACTTATCTTGACTGCCCATCTGTATCTAGAGCGTCGCGGACACTTGGGGAATGACCCTGGGTGACCATGAAGGTCAGGGAGACAAGGAGGGGGGAAGAAATGGAGGTACAAAGAAGAGGCCAGCCACAATAGCTCAGCACCTCAGCCCTGGGACTTCGGGGGACACTGGTAGGCTATTAGCTCAGCCCTTTCCTTTCCTCTTGCAGGACTGATCCGCTCCCGGGTTCGTGGGGCCGATGTGGCAGGAGCCACGGTTCTCACCTTTCTAGATAGTCACTGTGAGGTGAACGTGGAGTGGTTGCAGCCAATGCTGCAGCGGGTGATGGAGGTGAGTCGCCTGTCTGTGGGAGCTGGACCCCTTCAGGAGATGCCCTCGGTGCTCCCAGCCCTCACTATCTGAGGAGTTAGGCTGGTGTTGTAGGAGACCTCAGGATCTGCTTTCCCCGAGAGGCCCCACGCCACCCAGCTGTCTCACCCGAGAGTGGGGACAACTGTCATATTTGTCCCCACTGCGGGTGTGAGAGTCACATTGCATGGAAGTTTGGTGAGCCAAGACACTCAGACTGTGATAGGTGCCGCTTGTCTCCCTAGAAAGACAGGGTCCAGGAGGGGGAGTTTGTGGTCAGGCTGGACAGACGGATGGAAACAGGACCGACTGGAGTTCAAGACAGAAGAAGAGGGAGCAAGAGGCCCCTGCCATGTGTCTTCTGTTCATCAGGATGGAGTGGCAGAAAAGCATGAGGCAGTCACAACTCATAAGAAGGCAGATAGCCCCAGCGGGGTGTGGCGATGTGTGCCTATAATCCCAACATTTGGGAAGCTGAGGCAGGAGGATCGTGAGTCCAGACTAACCTGGGCTAAACGGTGAGAGGGAAGAAAGGAAGACAAGGGAAAGGAGGAGGAAGGGGAGGCAAAGAGGGAAAACAGCCCGATTTTTAAAACAAGAATTATGACCACACAAAGACTATACATGTATTCATTGCTAAAAAAGGCTGTGGTATATCCATATAGAATACTGCGCAGCAAAGAAAACAATGAAGTATTGGTATGTGTTACAACGTATATTATCTTTGAAAACTAATGAGATGAGAGAAAGGTAGTCAAGAAGGCCATGTATTATATGATCCCATCTGCAGAACAGTTCCAAAGTCAGAAAATTCATAGAAATTGAAAGTAGGTTAGTGTGTGTGTGTGTGTGTGTGTGTGTGTGAAAGAGGGAGAGAGAGAGAGAGAGAGAAAGTGTTCTAGAATTAGATGGTGATGGTTAGTCTACTGTGTGGACATAGAAGTCCTCTGAATTGTACTTTTAAATATGATATATCAGTTTTGTAGTGTATTAATTCTATCTCAATAATAAAAAAAAATGTGTGAGCAGGGAGAGGCTAGTTCCCCGAGGAGCACAGAAAAGCTCCAGGCAACCTCCCTGGTCAGCCACTCCCCAGGCTTTGAATACCTGAGCCATGTGTGAATTAAGGGACTTTCAATTATGCACAGCGGGTCATGGGAGTAAAGCTGCTTGTCCCCAAAACTGAGGGCCTGAGTTTGATTCCTGGGACCCACATGGTAGATGAAGAGAACTGAGTCCAAGTTTTTGGCCTCCACATGCATGATCTGGCATGCTCGTGCACACACGTGAATGAATAGGTGGGTAGGTAGGTAGATAAAAATACATGTAAAGAGAATTTTTTAATTTATTTTTATTTTATCAGTATTGATTAGTGTTTTGACTGCATGTATGTCTGTGTAAGGGTCTCAGATCCTCTAGAATCGGAGTTACAGATAATTGTAAACTGCCATATGGGTGCTGGGAATTGAACCCTGGACCTCTGGAAGAACAGCCAATGCTCTTAACCACTGAGCCATCTCTCCAGACTCTGTAAGAGAATTGTTTTGAGGAGTGGCGTTGTTCTTGTTGTCTCTCTGGGTAGCCCAGGCTGGCCTTGAACACACCACCCTTCTGCCACAGCCTTCTGAATGCTGGAGTAAACAAGTGTGTATCATCACATATGGGTCGGTTAAGAGGGAATTAGAGTTGAAAGCAGGAGTGGGGATGGGGCTCTAATCTGTGCCCCTCAGTGGAGTGTTGAAAGGGTCTACCAAGTGGGATTAGGACTTCCCTGGGGTGTACAACATGATTTACCCCAACTCAAGAAATCAGGGAGGCTTGTATTATACAGAACCACAAGGTCCCTGGCCTTACGCTGTTGGTGCCTATTTGGGGAGCCTCAACTCCAGAAGGTAGAGAGGTGAACAACAGGAAACAGAACAACCCACACTGTGGCAGAAGAGCCAGCATGGACAGCGGCTGAGTGGCTGTCCCATCTAGACCATGATGGTGAGGGAGAGCATCACAGCGGGTGACATCCCAGAAGGGCTCAAAATTACACAAGAGGAAGAGGCCGGGTCAGTAGTGCTGTGCCTGGAACTGGGTGTGTGGTGATCTAGTCCAGCTCCTAGGGTCTTCCAGGAGCCGGGTGAGACTGTGGCACCCCGTGTTCCTCAGAGCAGGCAGCTGGGCCTCTGTGCAGATGTCTCTGACCTCTCACCCTCCCCTCCTAGGACCACACCCGTGTGGTGAGCCCCATCATTGATGTCATCAGCCTGGACAATTTCGCCTACCTTGCAGCATCTGCAGATCTCCGAGGAGGTGGGTCCTGTTCCTCCGAGAGGGCGAGGGCGTCTAGGCTTGAAAAGAGGCAGGCGAAAGCAGGCAAAAGCCCTGGTTCAAGTGCTCTCCTGAGTCTCGCCCTGCCCATCCTTCCCTCCAAAGAAGAGGGACAAGGAGAGCCCTGGGTTGGAAGTACCTCACAGGGTCAGAGGTGGGGCTAGCTAGTCATTTTTCATTCCCTCCCCTCATCATGGGCGCATCCCTCCCCAGTACTGCTGGCGCAGAGAGCTTGGCCAAAGGCCCAGGGGAGTCTTCTGGAACGCAGACGTTGTCTGGACTGGAAGAACAAGAGCCTGTGGCCTTGCCTGAATTCTTAACACACATCCCACAGGCGGTCACAGCAGCTACTCACCACATTTGCTAGTGAGCCTTGAAGCAGCAGCTGGTCAGATTTGTTATGGGCTGTTAAGTACATAAAACCCACAGGAGTGGGTCGGATTTTAGTGTGGACAAGTGTCAACTGTCTCATGGGTGTTTTGTATTGATTGCATGCTGAAATGTTTTAGACGGACGGTCTTAAGACTGTCTTATTCAAATTAACCTCATGTTGTTGTTTTTTCCCCATGTAACTCCTAGACTGTTTTTTAAAATATTAGTTAATTCATTTATTTATATTTTATGTGTATGTATGTGTACTATGTGCATGCAATGTCCACAGAAGCCACTGGATTACAGGTGGTTGTGAACCACCATGTACATGCTGGGAATGGAGCCTGGGTCCTCTGAAGAACCTCAAATGCTCCTAACAGCTGAGCCATCTCTCTAGCCCAGTGGTTCTCAACCTGTGGGTCACAACCCCTCTGGGGTCACATATCAGCTATTTACATTACTATTTGTAACGGTAGCAAAATTACAGTGATAAAGTAGCAATGAAAAATAATTTTATGGTTGGGGGGGTCACCACAATGTAAGGAACTGTATTAAAATGCCACAGTATTAGGAAGGTTGAGAACTACTTCTCTAACCCCTCTGGACTATTTTGTGTGGTGTATGTGGCTTGAGTTGGTGGCTTACTTGCTTTATTATCCTTTTGGATAACTATGGACTCTGGCGTTGGGCTGCCCAATTCATATGACAGTAGCCACATGTAGACCTTTAAACCTTTTTTGTTTTGTTTTGTTTTTCAAGACAGGGTTTCTCTGTGTAGCTTTGTGCCTTTCCCGGATCTCACTCTGTAGCCCAGGCTGGCCTCTAACTCACAGAGATCTACCTGCCTCTGCCTCCCGAGTGCTGGGATTAAAGGTGTGCACCACCACCACCTGGCTAGCTCTTTAAATTAATTAAAATTAGATAAGATTTACATTTTGATTCCTTAGGTGTCCTGGCTACATACTAAGTGCTTAACCCACATGAGGCTTTGGCAGCCACACAAGGTTTTGGTGACCCCACTGCGCCATATAGATATAAATCATATCTGTCATTACAGAAAGTTCTGTTGGATGCCACTGCTCTGAGAGTCTGTTACTGGGAGCTAATGGGCTGGGGGACAGTTCTTCCTTAGGGCTTGGTAACCCATTAAGTGGACCCAACCAGGAGTTAGACCTTGGAGTTGGGTAAGATTCTAAGGAAAACCAGCCAATTCCCATCTGAGAAGTCGCCTCAGGACCTTTGTACTTTATTTCAGTTACTTTCCAATTGCTCTGACATAGTCAAAGAAACTTATAAAAGAAAGCATTTAATTTGGGGCTCATGGTTTCAGAGGATTAGTCCACAGCCATCATGGTGAGAAGCTTGGCAGCAGGCAGGCAGGCATGGCTCTGGAGCAATAGCTGAGAGCTTATAGCTGATCCACAAGCAAAAGGCAGAGGTAGCTAACTGGGCCTGGCATGGACTTTTAAAACCTCAAACCCTACCCCTAGTGACACACTTTCTCCAACAAGGCTACGCCTCCTAATCCTTACCAAACGGTTCCATCTGGGGACCAGGCATTTAGATATATAAGCCCATTGGCACCATTCTTGTTCAAAACACCATCAACTTGCTGCTGCCCTTGTCTGGAATTCCCTTTCCCCAGATGTCTGTATGGATTGCATCCTTCATTAAGATCCCTACTCAAAAATCAACCTGTGGGTGAGCCCTGCTGACTAACCTTATTATAATATGGTCACCTCATCTTGGTTTTTGTTTTTTAGCACACTGCCGATCTCTGTGGACACATCATACACTTGTTAGTCTTTGTCTTGTCAGTAGGTTGACAGTATGTGAGGTAGGCACATGTCTCCATGTGAATGATGGAACAGTGGCTTCTACCACCCTGCCCTGATCAGAAGAGACTGACAGGTGGAGAAAAAGATCCAAAGCCCTCAGTGGGCTCTTCCCTGAGCCCACCCCCACCCTGCTTTGCCTGCAGGATTCGACTGGAGTCTGCATTTCAAGTGGGAACAGATCCCCCTGGAGCAGAAGATGACCCGGACAGACCCCACTAAACCCATCAGGTCAGGCTGCTTGGCTCTGGGAAGCTCTCTCCTTCCTGGATCAGGGGTCTGGGAGGCTCTTGGGGGGGGGGTGTATCATCACTAGGGCTCCCTAGGGTTCCTAGTCTAGGTACTGACTCTGTCTGGACCATTAGACCTGCCCATAGGGACAGAGAGGACCGAGATTGTGGGAGCAGTTGTGAGGGCCCTGAGAGCTGGCCAGCCCTCCTGCCCCAGTGACTCTGCAGGTAGGGAGCTGGGGCCAGAAGAGAGGTTCCTGGTTTCCATGTTTCATGGTTGCACCCTCAATCTCTGTCTCCCCAGGACACCTGTTATAGCTGGAGGAATCTTTGTGATTGACAAGTCCTGGTTTAACCACTTGGGAAAGTATGATGCTCAGATGGACATCTGGGGAGGAGAGAATTTCGGTGAGTTGATAATAAAAACAGTAAAAAGACAAGAGCAATACTAATAGTTCAGACGGAGAGCAGTCTACACCTGAGGTCCTGGTCTGTAGATGTAACCGGCTTGTTAAATAAGAAACACAGAACCAATTGCAGAGTTAAAAACCACGAGGTCAGAGCAAGAGCAGAAAACTTTACCCTTCACTGCTTCTGCTGTTCTTCCTCTCCGCAAGAGACCTACTTCTGTGTGTCCTGTCTATTTACAGACTTTCTGTTCTGTTTTCTCATTGGTTGTAAACCCAGCCACATGACCTCCTTGTCACTGCCTGTTTGTACAGACCTCCAGGTCTTCTATGGTTGGTATTGAGATTAAAGGCGTGTGTCTGCCATGCTGGCTGTGTCCTTGAACACACAGAGATCCGCCTAGCTCTGCCTCCCAAGTGCTGGGATTAAAGGCGTGCACCACTACCGCGCAGCTTCTGCTCTGGCTTGCTCTGACCTCAAGGCAACTTTATTAACATACAAATAAAATCACATTTCAATACAAATAAAATATCACTATACTGGTCTTTAAAGATGTGACACTTGTTGAGACATTTAATCATCATAAGGACCCTCTGAGGTAATTGTCTCCATCTTACTGATTCAAACAGGCACAGAGAGCTATTTGTTCAGGTCCACTCAGGTAGACAAAAAAGTTTAGGTGTCCAGGGGAGCGTGTGGCCAGATGGCCAGACATATGTGTTAGGAACACATGACTGAATACAGCTTAACGACATGGCTGTTTCTCTACCAAAAGGGATAGGAAGGAATACAACCGGGCATGGTGGTCACGTGTAAGCAGGGAAGGCCTGGATGCAGGCCCTGGCTTGGCTTCTTCAATCTGTTTGATCTGGGCAAATCAAACCTCTTTGGGACCCAGCTTCCTCCAGAGCTTGTTGACTAGTGATTGAAGCTGTGGCCATTATTACTGTGCATGAGACCATCAGAACCCTGCAGATGAGAACTCCTGGGCTGCCTGGAACAGTGAGAGGGAGATGGAACAGAGCCAGAGGTTTGCTCTCCTGTCCCAGAGCACCATGGAGAGGTCACCAAGTGAGGTCAGAGCCCAGGCTCCAGCACAGGTGGTCTGGGTCACTGGGAGAAGCAGCCAACTTTGGGTTTATTCACTTGGGAAAAACAAAAACAAGAAAGGAAAAACAAAACAGAACCAAACCTCCTTCCCAGGGAGCTGGTGAAGAGGGTCTGAGACTGGATATATCTGGCCAGGCCCCGGCAGGGCGCAACTGCAGGGCCCTGCTGCATGGGTGTTCACTAACGACTCATACAGTGTGGGCAGGACACAAAGCCTGGCCAGCACAGTCCTGGGTGGCGCTGTGGCCACTTGCAGGTCTGAAAGATGGGGATGAAGCACCCCTGGCGGGCACTGTGCTCTCATGAAGTGATGGGGTGGCGTTGGAGGGGTTAGTTGGGGTGGGGGTGGGGTGCTGCTGCCTCCTGTTGGCAGAACCTGGATGCCCAGGCCAGGAAACACTTGGGCTCCATTTAGTCTAAACAGGAGCCTCCCAAACAGAGAAACCAAGCAGGGCGGAGAGCTCACCCAGGGTCCTCGGGAGCAAGGGCAGTTCCGTGGTCCTGCGCTCAAAGCTCCTCATAATCTTCTTTTCTACCTGACCAGGTTTCTAGAGTAGTGGGTGGCGCTGGGCCTCTCCCACCCCAGTGAGGCTAGGACACAGGTAATGCTACTGCCTTCCTACGTTCAATGAGAAAGTACCAGTGGGACTGGTGTTCCCAGCAGAGCCCCTCAGGGGTTAGGAGGTACTCTCAGGCCTGTGTGAGATGCCAGGAGGTGGGCCTTGTCCTCTCTCGCCTCCCCAGGGAAACAGAGAGGCTAATTAACTAAGTGGAAATAGGCACAGGATTTTCTCCTCTCGGTTTACTCTCCAAAGTGTACAGGCAGCACTCAACGTAAATTCTGTGGGCTGGCCACAGTGACCCTTGCATCCTCATCCCATTTCCTGTGTTTGGAGTCCTAGTGACCTGCTTTGGGTCCCGGTCTCCGCCTGAAGGCAGCTTTGGCAAAACAGGTTTGCCGGGAAGCCAGGGCAGGCCCAGCAGGCTGGAAAAGGCCCAGCCTTCCTGCAGGCAGACATTTCTCCTTTCCTTTCTTTCTCTGTTTTTTCAGCCTGGGAACTGACAGAGAAACCAGTGAATGATCAAATAGCTCACTTCAAACTCTGCCTAAGGCAAGGGCTCCCGGGCTGGGGAACTTGAAAGGCAGAGCTGGGAGAGGTTCTGGCCAGGATTCCATTCCTCAGAAGAAATTCAAAGAAGTGTCTAGGCTGGCTGTGGCCCTCAGAGGGTCAGCTGCTGGGCCAGTTTTGAGCCCGGGGACTCCTATCTCTGATGGCTTTAGCTTTTTCTTCTATTCCTTTGTTGAAAGACAGGAGCCACCCAATCCGAGCCATGCTCCTGTGTCCCCCTGAGAGGCAGGAGCTCAGAGGCCACCTGGAGTGGGGCTGCCAGATCCCCAAACCTGAAAATTCACCTTAGGTTTCTCCCTCTGCTCAGACCCTGCAAGGACTCCCATGTCCTTCACAGGACACCCAGAGGCTTCCTGCTGGTTCCTAGGTTCTTCTGGAAACCCATGCATGGACTCCACTCTCCTCTCCCTCTTTCCAGGCCCTGTCTCACCCCACAGCCCTTTGTTGCTCAAACTCACAGGCCATGCCTGTTGCTCTGGGTTTACGCCCGTCTGGAAAATGCTTCCCCTGAGAGTTGCATGACCTGTTTCAGATCTCCGCTCTGGTGTGTCACCCTTTCAGTCGAAAAGTTCTCAGATCGGGTCCTAGAGAGATGGCTCCGTGGTTAAGAGCGCTGGCTGCTCTTCCAGAGGACCCGGGTTCGATTCCCAGCACCCACATGGCCGCTCACAACTGTCTATAACTCCTGTCCCTGGGGATCTAACACTTTCTTCTGGCCTCTTCGAGCATCAGGCATGCATCTGGTACACAGACGTACATGCAGGCAAAACACCCATACACATACAAAACAAAATAAGAAAAATAGTTGAGTAATCTAATTAAAATTGTAGTGTGCCCACTCCCACTCCACTGTCCCGCTCAGCCCCCGCCCCAGCTGCATTTGTCTCCTTGTACTTGTCACCCCACATGCTACACGTTCATTGCATGTTCTTGTTTCCTTGTGGGTTTTGTTTCCCACTTTCATGAACTTTGCCCCCAATACTCACACACATATGCACACACATAAACATGTGAGTGTGTGCACACATACACGTAAGAGAATCTAGAACAGCGTGTGACACAGAAAAGGTGCTCGGTTAACATTGGCTGAATGAACTAAAGAACTTCACTCAAGTGTGGCTTGGGCTAGGGAATAGTGCACATGGTGCTTGCTCACACATCTGCGAGGACCAGAGTTCAAGTCCCCAAAGCCCACATAAAAGCCAAGTGGGTGTAATGGCCCACATGCAATTTCAGTCCTTAAAAGTGGAGGTGGGATCCCTGGAGAGAGCTGGCTAGCTCCAGGAGCTGTAACAGCGAGAACCCCTGCCTTAGTGAGTAAGTTGGAGAGCAGTGGAGGCAGACTGCGGTCATCAGCCTCTGGCCCCATGCACACATGCACGCGCACATGCACGCGCACATGCACACGCACATGCACCTATACCCCTGTGCCCACACAGATGCAAACACATGCATGCCACACACACATACAAGTCAGAGAGATAAAGAAAACGATGTGAAGCTTGCTTGACAGAGTGTGAACTTTATTTTGCAATGTTGCAATTTAGTAATCCAGTGGCCTTGGAGAGACTTAAAAACAAAAACAAACAAACAACAAAAAAAAACAGAGCTGGGTTCAATGATGTGCACTTCTGTCTCTGCACTGGGGAGGGTGAGGCAGGAGTACTACTTGAGTTCAGGACTTCAAGACCGGTTGAGCAACACAGACCCCACCTCAAATAAAACAAGGAAAAATGGACACACAGTAATCCGAGCACTGGTGTTGAAGCGGGAGGGTTGCTGAGAGTTTAAAGCCAGCCTGGACTACAGGCTGCATGGAGAATACCAGACTAGCCAGGCATGTACAGCAAGACCTTATCTCAAAATACAAAGAAAGGAAGAAAGGAAGGAGGGAGAAGGGAGACAGGGAGAGGAGAGAGATGGGGAGAATGCAGGAAGAGACCGATAATAGTCTGACTTATGGATTACTGTGAGAATCGGATATTTACATCATGGTACATGATACATGCTCAGAAAGTGGATGGTGGTTACTGATGCTGCCATCGCCACTGTAGATAGTATTAATTTATAACACGTATGTACCATACGGGCTGAGTGAAATGAGGTGTCCTCCCTAACATAATAAAGTTAGTCATCTAGCCCCAATTCTAAACCTCAGCTGCCGAGGTTAGCTGCAGATCTGGCTGGGAAAGGGGGTGGGTGTCTGGCAGTTTATGGGCTGACCTAAGGAAACCATATTACCATGGCCAGTATTAGTCTTTGGGAGGGACCCAAGCATTCGTACCAGTGAGAGCCCCGGGCCTGTCCAGGGACTACCACATAACCCCCCATTAAAACTTTATTGTAGCCGGGCGGTGGTGGTGCACGCCTGCAATCCTAGCACTCAGGAGGCAGAGGCAGGTGGATCTCTGTGAGTTTGAGGCCAGCCTGGTCTACAGAGCTAGTCTAGGACAGGCTCCAAAGCTACAGAGAAACCCTGTCACAAAAAAACAAACAAACAAAAAACAAAAACAAAAAGCTTTATTGTAAAGAACATGCACATAAACATGGCGCATCAAGATTAGCCAGACCCAACATCTGTACCTCTCAGTGACCTTCTGTGACAGCAGAACAGCCATTCTGAAGCTGTGGAGCTTCACACTGGGTCTCACACTATCATCCTCTTGGTTTCCCAAGACAGGGTTTCTCTGTGTAGTCCTGGGTGTCCTGGATCTCCTCTGTAGACCAGGCTGGCCTCGAATTCAGAGATTCTCCTGCCTCTGCTTCCCGAGTGCTGGGATTAAAGGTGTGTGCCACCACGTTTGGCATCACCCTCTCTTTCTCTCTCTTTTAAATTTGTGTGTGTGTGTGTGTGTGTGTGTGTGTGTGTGTGTGTGTGTGTGTAACAACCTAGAAGAGGACATCAGATCCCCTGATGCTGGAGGTATAGGCAATTGTGATCCACCTGATGTGCGTTCTGGGAACCGAGCTCAAGTCCCCTAAGAACAGAAAGTGACCACTGAGCCATCTCTCTAGCCCCTCTTTTTTTGTAAACTGGATTTTCTGCAAGGAAGGAGATATTTTAGTGAAAGACCCCCTGGCACCCCTATAGGAATGCTATGTTTGCAAGGCTTATAAGGGAACAAAAGACAGTTCCAGGAAATAGAATGGCCCCACCGCAGCCCAGATAGCCGATAAGCATTGCCCTGTTGTGCAAACCCCCTAGCTTGTGAGGCACGTAGGGGAACAAAGGAATTCAGCTAGAAGGCAACCAGAGCAGCTGGAATTCTAGACAGGGGTTGAGTCGACACACATATCTGGTTACCAAGGAAACCCACAAACCGCCCTGAGCCTGAATCCACGCCCCATTTGATTTATGCTTATATATTCGCGCCTCACTTGAATTGTCCAATCAGAACCATTCGCGCCTTGTTTAAACTATCCAATCAGAACCCTTTGACTATTCGCGCCTCACTTGAATTGTCCAATCAGAGCTTTGTAACCATTCGCGCCTTGTTTAAACTATCCAATCAGAACCCTTTGACTAATGCTTTCCCGCGCTTCTTGCTATAAAAACCCATCCCACCAACCCAGAGGCGCGCTGGTCTTCCGAGAGGCTTGGTTGCCCCAGGTACCTGTGTTTTAATAAACCTCATGCTGTTGCATCTGATCGGTGGTCGCTGCGTGCTCATTGAGCCGGGGGTCTCTCCTGAAGGGAGATCTCTCCGGGGGGTCTTTCATTAGCACTACACAGTACCAAATGGAGAATTAATATAAAGGAAGTAGGAAGTCAGAAGATATACTAGTCTCAGCCAGGTGGGTTGAGGAAAAGAGACTGGTAAGTAGAAAACAGAAGTGATGTCCCTCTGGGAAGCAGAGTGGCCACTTCTTGCATCTCTGACACCAGTGGGGGACTTCAGTCACTTATGACTTATGACTCTACCACTACCTTCAGAAGGGAATGCAGGTCAGGAAGATCAGGAGTAGCCTGGTGCACACTCCCTGAGCCTAGAGGCAGGCCTGGGCCAGCCTGGTACAGCTAGAGCAGGCTGAAGTTCCATTGGTGCCCCTCAGGTGCTAGATCTATTCACCCAGCAAGCATGGTCTTCCTAACTCGTGTCTGGCTGGAGCCTGTACACATAACCTAGAAAAGATGCTGTGTTTTGTGCATATCTCCTGACTGTGTTCTGTTCCGTCAAAGCTTTCTCCACTGCTCTCCTGTGTGTGTGTGTGTGCCATGTATATGCACACGCATGTATGCATACATGATGTGAGCTTGCACAAGGAGTGTAAGCACCCTATTTTATCTGTCACAAGAACTTACATCCCAGCATATACCTTCAGGGAGACACCGAAGAGAAAGAAATCCATCCCCTTCCCGCCATCATCTGGAGGGACCCTCCCCCTTCTCCTGACACTGTCATCTCCTGCAGAACTCTCCTTCAGGGTATGGATGTGCGGTGGCAGCTTGGAGATTGTACCCTGCAGCCGGGTGGGCCATGTCTTCAGGAAGCGGCACCCCTACAATTTCCCTGAGGGCAATGCCCTCACCTATATCAGGTAGGTTCTAATGGGAAATACCCTGGAGGAAGCATGGGATTCCCTCACTCTAGACACCCCCAGCTAGTTATTCACCATGTATGTTCCTTTGGGCTGCCAGCCTGTATCTCAGGCCTCAGTTTCTCCATTTGCTGCCCTAGGTCTGATATTTGGGGCATTTCTGAGGGTAGAGCATTGCCCTTAGGTCTCTCTTGTCTTGATTCGCCTTGTCCACAAGTCTTGGACAAATGGTCAGGTGACCAATATATTGCTGTTCTCATTGGCCCTCGATTGTTGGTCATGGTTTTCAATGCCCCACGTAGACTGGGCCCGGTACCTGACTATGCGTATGCGTGTTCCCAGCTACAGAGTACACTTGGTCTCACAGGAGAGTGAGCAGTGTCCTGAAAGACCATCCAGTGACCCATGGTCCTGATGGAGGAGTTGAGTGGAAGAGGAACTGTCCTGAGTATACATCCCCTCCTAAGGTCCTGTTTCCCCTCGTCCAGCTGGGCTGGCTTGCGTAGGCTGGAGAAATGCTTTCCACATCTAATCAACGAGTGATTGAAAGTTTTGTTTGCTTTCTCCCACCTCATTTTTTTTTGGGGGGGGGCGTTCAACACAGAGTTTCTCTGTGTAGCCTTGGCTGTCCTAGATCTCGCTCTGTAGACCAAGCTGGCCTCGAACTCACAGAGATCCACCTGCCTCTGTCTCCTGAGTGCTGGGATTAATGCCATATGCCACCACACCTGGCATCTCACCCCATTTATACACACACACACACACACACACACACACACACACACACACACGTGTGTGTGTGTGTGTGTGTGTGTGTGTGTGTGTGTGTGTGTGTTTTGCTCAAATGTATGTAGGGGTACCCTGTTAATTCCTGGTGCTTGAGGGCGCCAGAGGAAGGTGCCAGATCCCCTGGACTAGAGTTCCAGATAGTTATGAGCCACCATGTGGGTGCTAGGAACTGAACCCAAGTCCTCCATGAGAACAACAAGCCACCTGTCTAGCCCCCTGACATCCCATTTTTATAGTAAAAGTCATATAGACTTAGTGCAAACACTCAAGCAGGACCAACACCAACTTTTACAAGCAGATGTTGTTTATGTATCACATAATTGTGATAATTATTCTTTTTTTAAAAAAAGATTTTTTATTTATTATGTATACAGTGTTCTGTCTGCACAATATCCCTGCAGGCCAGAAGAGGGCGCCAGATCTCATTACAGATGGTTGTGAGCCACCATGTGGTTGCTGGGAATTGAACTCAGGACCTTTGGAAGAGTAAGCAGTGCTCTTAACCTCTGAGCCACCTCTCCAGCCCGCAGTAATTATTCTTTATAGGATCCCAGAAGAAAGTGAAAGTCGTCTCTACTCATTCTCTCTCCCATTTGCCCACTCATCTCTTCCAATGCGACTACTGGTATCCTTAGCATTAAAGCCTTTCACTAGAAGTACCTGATCTTAGTAGGTTGCTGCACTATCATGTTGTTCTCACGTGTGGTTTGTGTATGGAGACCCCCGCCCTCCGTGGATTTGTGTTGGCAGGTTGCCGTCATACGCTCTTCCAGCGGCATGCCTCTCTGGCACAATACCACAGCCACCCTTTCTCCGGTATCACTAACCCTGGTGTTCTTTTCAAGGCTGCCTCAATGTATAGAAACGTTTTCCAACTGAAGGGCATTTGTTTTGCTGCCAGTATTTTCTTAAGCAACTATTCTTGTGTGTGTCCTTTTTTGCACATAACAGATCTTGCAATAGAAGAGATTCCTTTGAGTGGAGAGCCTGTCACAGGTCCTGACACATCACCCTCCAGACCAACTGTGGTGATGCATTGCACCCCAGCCACTGTTGTTTGCCTGGATTGCCGGCATCCCCGTTGCTCTCTACTGCACGGAGCTCATCTTCTTTTTCTTAAGTGTACACTGTTCACCGACAAACAGCTGGTCCTGATAGTACAGGCCTGTAGTCCCAGCTACTTAAAAAAAAAGGCGAAGGCAGGATTGAAGTTTCAAGGCCTGTGAGGGCTACAGACTGAGTTCAAGACCAGCTCAGGTAGCTAACTGAGACCATATCTCAATAAAAGTAAAAAGAGGTCTGTGGTTACAGCTCACTGGCAGAATGCCTGCCTAGCAGACATGAGGCCATGGGTTCAGGCCCCAGCACCACGTCTGAAAAATGTAAGAACCTACCTCCTCTCTTTCCCCTCTCTGGTAATTTGGTTTTGCTTTCCCTGCTTTTAGGAATACAAAGCGTACTGCAGAGGTATGGATGGATGAATACAAGCAATACTACTATGAGGCCCGGCCCTCGGCCATTGGGAAGGCCTTTGGCAGGTGGGTCCCTCCAATCCCATTTGCCTCCCTCTAGTCACGTTTGCATAGCCCAGCAAATATGAAGTAGGTACACACTGACAGCACACACTGGACTGAATGGGAGACCATTCAGTCTCCCTAGTAACCGAGTCCTGGCTCTTCTGGCTTCTCTGGACTCTGGAAGGGAGTGTGATGCATGGACTAGACCCTGATCCAAGACTCTGGTCCTACATACTGCCTAGAGAGAGATAAGAAGAGAAATTTCTCCACAACGGTTTAAAGTGCAGCCCATTCAGAGCTGCCTTCAGGAACAGCAGCGTCTGGGGGAGTACTTATGACAGAGTTGTCTGCCAAGGACAGTGCAGGGGTGCCACCACACCCATCCAAACCTGAGGTCTGTCAGCCTGCTTTCCTGTGATGGCCTGTGATGACCACTGTCTGGTTTAAAGGATTTTGAAAATGCAGATGGATTATGAAACCAATTTAGTGAATCATTATCAGCATTTTCACAAAAGGGTGAGAAAGACACCACAGATGAGCTTAGTGCTGAACAGACTAGAAATCAGAGTTAATTGCAGTCTTCGGTAAGTATTGTTTTATGAAACTCATTTCACTGTGTATGGCTGTGCACCCACTCGTGTGTCCTCGGCCTGTGTAGCCGTGGGAGGATGTGAGGTGTGCTGACCTAGTTAATGTCATCAGAAAAGTTTGAAAACATTGTCAGTGATCAATTGCAAATGAATCATCCCTCCTCTGTTTATTTCTATTTATTCCTTTTTTTTTTTTTTTTGGAGCTGAGGATCGAACCCAGGGCCTTGCGCTTGCTAGGCAAGTGCTCTACCACTGAGCTAAATCCCCACCCCCTCTATCTATTCTTAAAATGCAAAAAAGCAAGCCACAAAGCATTTCTTTAGCATTTACTGAGGATCTCCCCTCGGCTAAGCACCCCATGTCCCCTCTTGATCCTTACAAAAACCCAAGGTCAGTAGTGGAGTCCCAGTTTACTTAGATAGGTGGTTACCCAGGTCCTCAGTGGCCTTTGCGGTTGGTGTAGCTGAGTAAGGTGAGGAGATTGAGGCGCATGTCCCAGTGGTACATCAGAAGGTTGTGACCTGCCAACTCTGGAAAGATGTTCACATTAGACCCTATCTCCTAAACTGGAAGTTGATGAAATCCTCTACCCTCTGCAAAAAAATGAGAAAAGTTTGTACATGCTAACAGGAGTCTCTAGGAGTAAGAGGCTGAGGGTGAAGTGTGGCCTCTGTGAGCTCAGCCGGAATTAAAAAGAGGACACAGGAGATACAGGAGACCCAAGTGTTCACGTCAGATGTTAGTATTGAGATATGTGGGAAGTGGGGCCTAGTCTCCCTCTGTGGTCCCTCGGGGTCTTCCTCCTCACGTCTCGGCCCTTCCCTGGCTTTGTCTTTCCCTGCAGTGTGGCCACACGGATCGAGCAGAGGAAGAAGATGGATTGCAAGCCCTTCCGCTGGTACCTGGAGAATGTCTATCCTGAGCTCACGTGAGTACAGCCCCCTTCCGGGGCTGGGGACCAGTGATACCCCGAGTCTGCACCCTTCAGCTGCCGAGAGTTCATCTCCCCTCAAAGGCTCTGAGGGAACAGAGGCAGCGTTACCACAAGTTATCAGTCAGGCGTGATGCGGCAGCATTTTTACCAGACTGGCTGCCTGACTAGAAATGGATATTGTCTCCCTAGGAAAACAACCCTGCATTATGCAGTTGAGGCCACGCTGCTTTTATCACCTTTGACCCTGCTCTCTCTCTGCTGGAAGCTCATCCCAAGGAGATAAAGTCATCCGAGCACAGCGCTGTTGACCGCAGACCCTTTGAGCCAGGCTGCTGGGGGAAAATGAGATGCGGCTAACACTTAGGCTGGCCCAGTGGATCACTGGTACAGCTATTTGAACAAATATTATGCATCCATTAGTATGTAATCACAGAGACCAAAAAAGCACAGAGAAATGTTTGTTCTAGCAAAGAGGGAGCAAAATGCAAATAGGGTTGTGGCTGTGTGGGCTCTGAAGGGAGCTGAAGGAGGTAAGAAAGGGCCATGACTGTGACAGGGAGTGGGCCACACAGGTTCCTTCTTCTGAGTCTAAATTCTCTTTTTGGTGTCTTGGTCACATGGTTTATTTCCTCGCCCTCTTCAGATTTTGACTCATTTGTACCCTCCCTGGGGACACTTTGTCTGAACACTAAATTGATAGCAGCATCCCTCTGGGACCTACATCCGTACCTCACATACACTCCTAGCTGGTTAATTTGGTGTCACCTCCTACTGGAAGCTACCAAGGTAGAAGCCATGGACTGTTGGGTTCATGGCTCTCCTCTGGCCCCTAGAATAGTGCCTATCACAAAGAAGACACTGGTTAAGCATCTTTTAAAAGGAATATTTTTGAGCAAATAAATGTCTGGAGTTAACCCCCTTCCTCCAGAACAGTCCCCTGGGGAGCCTGCTCATCCTGTTGTTGGTTTCTCTTCTCCTGATGTTGTCTTGGCTTTCTGGAACACTCCACCCCTCGCTGCCTACAAGTTCTGCAAGTGGGGGAAGCTTCTTTTCTGTTCTCTGAGGGCATATCTACTGCCTGCAAAGTTCCCACTGTTAGGCTGCAGCCAAGTCCTGGAAAACAGCTCGATGCTGAACCCAGATAATACGACTCCAAAGTTCCAAATACAGTCTGCCTGGAAAGCAGTAAGCCCCAACCGACTGCCGGAAATTTCTAAGAAATTCCAGCACAACAACAATTCAAGCTTACACCAGCCTCTTTGGAAGCAAGTTGGCAGCCGAGGAGCCTCAGTCCCTCTGGCCCCTAGCTGAGAAGTGTGGAGTATGGCCTGAAGAGTGCAGCAAGTGGGCATCTTGAAGTGCGAGCATATGCTCATTCATGTGGCGATTCTGAGCCGTGGAGGACGAGAGAGCAGCGGTGTTTTACCCAATGTCAAGGTTCCTACATTTGGAGGGCATTTTGGACACTAGGTCAGCGTGAGCTGAGGAGCCCATGGGAAGGGAGACCGGGAAGATGGAAATGGGTCCTTCCTCTCCACACCCCAGGACTCCACCCCAGAGGAAGAAGTGCTCTACCCTAAACCTGGATCCATTCCAAGATGGGCGGCATATTAAGTGTGCAGTGTTCGATCAGGAGAAAATGCCCCCCTCTCTCCCATTCCTTCCATGGCTCCTTCCTATCTAGGGGGCTCAAAGGTCAAAAGGGGCCGGGGTGGGTCAGATTGATGCCAATGCCCCTCCACACCGGGGAGCCTTAGATTGCCTGCACATCTCAGGTGGTCACCACCAAATTTGAGCAGGATAAAGGACCTTCCACTTTGTTAGGCCTGCCTGCAACCCTGCCACAGCTCTGCTCTGTGTCCAGGCCTAGCTTCAGCTGGCCTCAGTAGCTGCTACTCCATCACATTTATTAGGACTGTCCCAAACAGCAGTGCAGACTGAATCTCACCTTCCTAAGGTGCCAGTCACACAGCGGCCATTGTAGACTCATTACAATAACTTCAAGCAGATGGCAGGAAGGGTTCTAACCCAATAGTCTGCTATAACCACTTCCTAGTAGGTGGAAGTCAGGCAACTTGAGCAGTGGCTGCTACTGCTATTTCTCCAAAGGCGTCGTGCTGTCCAATGGCAGCCCTGCTTAGAGGAAAGCCACTGAGGGAAACACAGAGGACCACCCATAAACAGGACAGGTTGGCTTGCTCTGCTGGGCAGCTGAGGACAATGATGAGGACTGCCATCTTGGCCAGCTAGAACACAACAGGAGCTTCATCTGCTCTTTTTTTTTTTTTTAATTTATTTAACTTTATTTTATGTGCATTGCTGTGAGGGTGTCAGATGCCCTAGAACTGGAGTTATAGACAGTTGTGAGCTGCCGTATGGGTGCTGGGAATTGAACCTGGGTCCTCTGGAAGAGCAGCAAGTGTTCTTAACCACTGAGCCATCTCTCCAGCCCCTTCATCTGCTCTCAACACCACTGCCCAACAAGCTTCACTGGGCAGCCCCACTGGGCCAGTGCCCCTTCACCTCTGACAGCTGACCAGCTGACACATGTCCCTAAGCAATGGGGAGTGGGCAGAAGAGCAGAGGGGGATCAGAAGGACCCTGCACCCCTTGAAGCTCCTTGTGCTCTCCTGGAGCGCAATGCTCCAAGGCCCTGGAAGGCAGCTCTGTCTTTGCAGAGAGGGTGAAACTTTTTCTAGGAGGAGCTGCAAGCCTGGCTCGTTCCAGCATCAGATGGGCCATGAAAGCCAGCCAATTGGGGTTGGGGATTTAGCTCAGTGGTAGACTGCTTGCCTAGCAAGCGCAAGGCCCTGGGCAAGGCCCCGGGTCCTCAGCTGGGGGGGGGAGGGGAGCGGGGAGCCAGCCAAGCGGTAGGGTGAGTAGCGGGGAGTGCTGCTGCCCCTCGGACAGAGGGTGTTGCTGGAGTGCCAGCTCAGGGTCAGGGGGCCTGATCTCCCCATTTTTAAAGAGACTATGGACTCAGATTTTGCTCTGTGGCCTTAAAGGTTTTAATTTAATTGTTCTCTCTCTCTCTCTCTCTCTCTC
This sequence comes from Onychomys torridus, assembly GCF_903995425.1. Classification (NCBI taxonomy): domain Eukaryota; kingdom Metazoa; phylum Chordata; class Mammalia; order Rodentia; family Cricetidae; genus Onychomys; species Onychomys torridus. The sequence goes on from NC_050456.1 coordinate 49,194,603, forward strand.
TCTCTCTCTCTCTCTCTCTCTCTCTGTGTGTGTGTGTGTGTGTGTGTGTGTGTGTGTGTGTGTGTGTGTGTATGCACTCAGAAGTGCATGCAGATGTGGGTGGAAATGAGGTCAGAGCTGGATGTCTTCTGCTGTTTTGTTCCACCTTATCTTTTTTTTTTTTTTTTTCTTCTGTTTTCTTTTTTTCTGAAACAGGGTTTCTTTGTGTAGCTTTGTGCCTTTCCTGGAACTCGCTTTGTAGACCAGGCTGGCCTCGAACTCACAGAGATCCACCTGCCTCTGCCTCCCAAGTGCTGGGATTAAAGGCGTGCGCCACCACCGCCCGACCCCACCTTATCTTTTAAGACAGGGTCTCTCATGACCTTGGGAGTCACCAGTTGACTAGACTGGCAGGGCTGGCTAGCATACTGAGAATCTGCCTATCTCTCCCCACTCCCTGCACTAGGGTTACAGACACAAGTGACCATACCTGGTTTTATACGGGTACTTTACATAGGTCTTTGCTGCTTTGCGTGGCATGTGCTTCTTCAACGGAGCCACCTTAAGCCTTTAAACATATCTTAATATATTTAATGTGGGTGGGGACTTAGATACTCATAGGGACAAGTTACAGAAGTCAGTTCTTCCCTTCCACCACATGGGTCCCTAGGACAGAACTCAGGTGCAGCAGCAAGTGCCTTTACCTGATGAACCATCTTGCCAGCCCCCTCATTTTTAAATTTCCCACTGACTAAAAGTGGCAGTAACCCCTCTGTGTGGATCAGATGGAATGTGTCTGATGGCCACATTCAGCCCGGGACCTGCAGTTGCAGCCTCTGTTCTGGACCTGTACAACAACTCTGGTTCTGAAGCGGAGTCCCGGGTGTGTGAAGGGATCTCTCCAAGGCTCCCTGAGAGCAAGTCAGTTCTGAGGATCCATGGGCTCCTGAACAGCCTGGGGGAGACCTGCTGTGGCTGAGATCCTCCAAGGGTTTCCGCATCAAGGAATGGCAGACATGTCACCTCCCAGGGTCCAGGCTGTCTCTGGACAGAGGTGCTAGGGAGCAGGAGGCATCAGGCCTGGGATCAGATTCTGAGCACTCTTGGCTCTATTGCTTTGTGATGGATGCATAATTCACAGGCCTCCCCAAACCAAGTATTCAAGCCTGTGTCAGCTGGAGATGGCAGCCTCCTTAGGTTTGCTGGCCAGAGGTGATCAGTGTGTGTGCCCCTTTTGTACATGTATTTAAGCATTCTCCTGGCACATGAGATGTTTTAATAATGTGATAGCTTGAAGCCTGCCTCAGCAGCGGGGCCAGTGTTTTCAGGTTTTCTTTTGCCGTCGTTTGCAATGGGTGCAGGGTTTCTATCCTGTGGTTGTATCTGCATCCCAGCTGTCGGTTGGATAACCAGCCCTGTCCAATGCTTTCGGTATCAGTCATTCTGATACAAATATCTTTGAACACACCAAGCTTATTCCCATGGGATAAATTTCTTTTCTTTCTTTCTTTCTTTCTTTCTTTCTTTCTTTCTTTCTTTCTTTCTTTCTTTCTTCCTTCCTTCCTTCCTTCCTTCCTTCCCTTCCTTCCTTCCTTTCTTTCTTCTCCTTCTCCTCCTCCTACTTTTTTTTTTTTTTTTGGCTGGAGCTGAGGACCGAACCCAGGGCCTTGCACTTGCTGGGCAAGCACTCTACCACTGAGCTAAATCCCCAACCCCCTTCTTCTTTTTTTTAAAAAATGAGTGTAGTTAGAGTTTTCCTGCCTGGCCCACAGTCAGGACAAATCTCTCTCACCTGCCAGGCCCATAGACGCTCAGACCCAACCAAGTAAACACACACAAACTTATATTGCTTACAAACTGTATGGCAGGCTTCTTGTTATCTACTTCTTCTATCTTAAATTAACCCATTTCTGTTAGTCTATACTTTGCCACGTGGCTTGTGGCTTACCCGTGTCTTTACATGTTGCTTCTCATGGCAGCGGCTGGCAGTGTCTCTCCACCCAGCCTTCCATTTCCCAGAATTCTCTTCTGTCTTGTCCTGCCTATACTTCCTGCCTGGCCACTGGCCAAACAGCATTTTATTTATACAGAGCGATATCCACAGCAAACGAGTTCTCCTTTTTTAATAATTTATTTTTATTTTGTATGCACTGGTATTTTGCCTGCATGTATGTTTGTGTGAGAGTGTCAGATCCCTGGAACTGGAGTTACAGACAGTTGTGAGCTCCTGGGAATTGAACCTGGGTCCTCTGGAAGAGCAGCTGGTGCTCTTAACTGCTGAGCCAGCCATCTCTCCAGGACCCCCTCTCCCCATGGGATAAATTTCTTAAACTGGAGCTGGAGAGATAGCTCAGAGGTTAAGGACACTGCTTGCTCTTCCAAAGGTCCTGAGTTCAATTCCCAGCAACCACATGGTGGCTCACAACCATCTATAATGAGATCTGGCGCCCTCTTCTGGCCTTCAGGGATACGTGTAGACAGAACACTGTATACATAATAAATAAATAAATCTTTAAAAAAAAAATTCTTAAACTGGAATTCTTAGGTCAAAGGCATGCCCATTTTAAGGACTTTGATGCTTAATTCCATACTGCTTTCCCAGAGTGTAACTAATTTATGCTCTCAGCTGGTGGAGTAGGGACACACAGCCTCACAGGCATTGTTTAAAACACACATACGGGGTTGGGGATTTAGCTCAGTGGCCTAGCAAGCCCAAGGCCCTGGGTTCAATCCTCAGCTTAAAAAAAAAACAAAAAAACCACACATACATACACATTCTCACACACAAATGTCTGAGAAACAAGTAGTAATTGCTCTCTAACATGCATTCTTTAATTATCGTGACACTGAACATATTTGCATGTTTGGGTATTTCAAGTTATCCACCCCAAAATCATTCTTTCTCTGTTGTTTTGAGATTGGGTGTTGATGTCACCTTTAGGTTCCCAGCTATCAGCTTCTGGGCTGAGGAGTCCTGCGAGTCAGGCCTGAGTGTCCTCTCGGGGTCCCCTGTGTCTCAGGCCTGGCATCTAACGGAGCCCCTGGGACTCCCATAAAAACCTACTAGAGCGGAGGCTCCTTCTTCTTCTTACAACCCTGCTCACCCCTAGCAATCCCCCATACCCTCCATACCCCCTTCCCTCTACCTCCACAGCCAGGCCTGCCAGTCAGAGCCCTCAGTGACCATGTGCTGCCCTCTGGAGGAAGGGGGTGGGTAAGCTGGTGTGAGCCGAGGAGCGGCCTGACAACTGCCTTTCTCCTCAGTGTCCCAGTGAAGGAAGTGCTCCCTGGTGTCATTAAACAAGGCGTCAACTGCTTAGAATCCCAGGGCCCCAACACAGCTGGTGACCTCCTGCTTGGAATGGGGATCTGCAGAGGGTCTGCAAAGAGCCCTCCACCAGCCCAGGTAAGGTGCTTAGGGCTCTCGAGTAAGCGCTAAGAACAGGACAGGAGTGGGATTAGGATTTCTCTCTCTTCATTGTTGTTCTCTCTGTCTGCATCCTCCATAAGCTTGCTTCCCAGGGCTCCTCACACTTTGCCCCCCACCACATGCCCATTCCTTTCCAACCCTGTGTCCCCTCACTTCCTCTTCTGTAGAAGAGATGCTGCCTAGTTCTGTGCTGAAGTACAGCTCGGGTGAGTGTGATGGGCTGTGGGTCTCCAGAGCAAATGCATGAGTGCCACACCCACGTCACCCCGTGGTGGACCTAGCTGAGTCCAATGTCCCTTCATTCTTCCCTCTCTCCAGCATCCCTTGGAGCCTCCTTGACTACCTTCTGGGCGGTCCCAGCTGAGCTTCCTCATCCTAATACTTGATTGGGAACAGTTTTCAAACATGAAGCCAAGATTGAAACTGTCTGATGAATACCCCCCTTCACCTCTACAGCTATTTGTGAAAAATGTCTGAGAAAGTCCCCGGTCTCTTTGCCTAACCACTTGTCTGCCCACATCTGTCCAGCCAGAGCTGTCCGTTCCCTGTCTTGCAGGCATGGCTGTTCAGCGAACACCTCATCCAGCAGCAAGGGAAATGTCTGGCTGCCACCTCCACCTTAATGTCCTCTCCTGGATCCCCAGTAATACTGCAAGCGTGCAGCCCTAAAGAAGGCAAACAGGTAAGCCTCCACCTCCAGGCACAGAGGGCCAATAGCCCCCAGGGACACTGAGCAGGGATGGGAGGCACTGACCGGCGGGGGCGGCAGGGAGTCCCATCTTGAGGCACGTACTCTCAGATAAACCCTCTAGAATGAGGATCCGAGGAGCCTCTGGCATCATCTGGGTCCAGCATATCATTTCACTCATGAGCAGACATTGCGGCTAAGTGTTTGTTTAACATTAGTCCTGCCCGTCTGAGGGTGGGAGCAATTTGTCTTGTTGATGCTGCTTGCCCAGCCTTTGACCACAACCACAAAGCTCATCAAATAAGAGCTAGCTGACTCCCAAACTGCTAGACATTTCACACCGACAGTCATCCCATAACATCCCCCACCACCCCACCCCGCCCCAGCTACCTGGTAAGATAATTCTCAACTAGCAGATTGTGCAGTGAGTGAGCCAGGGCTCCCTAGACACAGGCTGTCAGCTCCCACAGCTGGGAAACGGCAGAACTAGCCAGGATTCAAACCCAGGTCAGTGTGACTCCTAAGGCCACAGACGTAAGCCAAAACTTAACAAGGATTTCTTGACTGCTGGCTGACTGGGAATCTGAGGTCCACATACAGTGATTTACAAGCTCACTGGACTAGCCTCAGATGTGTCCTAAGAAATAGCTCAGGCTTACTTGTGGGAGCAAAAACTGATGCCCAGAAAAATGTTGTCACTTGTCCGGGGGCACGCAGCAGCTAGTGACAGAGCACTAAACGCTAGGTTTCTGGAGTCAGCTCCTCTCTTCACTGTGGCACTCATCCAGGTTAAAGGGCTCCCTGCTCCCCAGAGCATGGGACCCAAGACAGCTGCGGTCCTTTCCACGCCCACCCCTCTGTAACACAGCCTGCTGAACGTCATGCAAAGAGTGAGGGCGGGGCCTGGCTCTCGGACCCAGCCTGGGGGGCTTCCCTCCCACGCTTCTTCTGTTTGCCTGGGCCAGTTCTGTCTTTGGGAATGAGTGGAAGTTTGCTATGCTGTTCTGGAAAAGCAGCCAGGTTCTCTCCTTCCAGCCTTTCTGTATGGAGTCAGGGTGGGAGAGGTGAGGAAGCGCTCTATAGCCTGCTTTCTGGACTGGCTGGCCGCTTCCGCTAGCTTTCAGACAGCTCGACCTCTGCTCTTTCCTGTCTGTAGTGGGGCTGGTGCAGTCTGCCCTTCAGCTGGAGCCTAGACCCCATCCTGAGGGGGAATCCTTGAGCCCATTAACACCTCTGTTCAGGACAGAGCTTCTCAGTGTCTGCCCAGGCAGCCCTCACTCAAATACTTCTCTGTAAAAGCACTTTGTGGATTGGAGAGGCGCTTGCTGCCAATCCCAACAACCAGAGTTTGGTCCCCAGGACCCATATGTTCACAAGCTGTGTGTGTTGTGTTCCCACAAGCCCTGCTAGGCCCCCTGCCCCCCACCCCCCCCCCCACCTCCCCACACTCTGGGTATCATGCCTCTCTCACCACCGTGGAGGACACATGAACAGCTCTCCCAGTATCAGTACCTTGTGGACTCCGGGCTTTCCTTCCAGGTCCCAAATGGGCCTTGATTCTAACCAAAGCCAGCTGGGCTTCACGTGTCCTCGAGGTTCCTGAGAGTTAGGCATTGTGCAATAATAGTCAGAGGTTCCAGTTCAGCCATTGCCCAGGTCCCTCTCTCATACAAGAATGGGCTGCTGCACTGCCAGAGGAATCTGCAAACCGGGGCCAGGAGAGTGCCTGAACCTGCCCTGTGTCTGCACAGGCTCAGAATGGAGTGGCTGGGAGAGCTAGTGAGAAAGGCTGGCTAGTAGTTCTGAGCGGAAGAATTCTACCAGCGGGCTATTCATTTGCCCATCACGGGCATGTGCCAAGGAATGTACAGATCATGTGCAAGAAGAGAAGAAGGGAGCATGGTTCAGCTCCCATGGAAGCTGGAAAAGAGGTGGAAGGAGCAGCCACCCACCACATGACTGAGAGCTAGGTGCCAAGACTGAGCCTGAGCCACACGGGCCAGGGGAGGCCCCTCCCCTTCTCCTGGGAGAGAAGAGGCCATAGTATTTCCAGCTTGACATTGTTAGGGGTTTGGCCAATGGAGTTAAATGTGAGAGGCTGTCAAAGCAGCCCAGTATCCAAAGAGGAACTGGAAATGAGGTGTGCACATGGAGGAGCTAAGCCCAATTTCCAAGAACACTGTCTCCCTCGGAGCTCTGTGGGCTCCAGTTCCATGGTCCTGAGCTCTGTTGCCTCTTAGGAAGGTGAGGTGGATATAAGAAAAGGGATGTATCTGCACGGAAGTGGGCAAAAACCAAAACGTCTGTTGCTATTCAATCCCCTCCCAACCTTGAAACCCGGGCCTCTCATCCTTTCCCCATATTCCAGATAACACACCATCCTCTACCTGTGTCATCTTCTGCAATGTCCTATGGGGATGACTTCCTCCCCTCCCCTTGTCAAACTTGGGAGAAGGAAACGCTAAGATCCCTGTAATGAGGACTCCTGGTCTCACCACACTCATGAGCGTGACTGCAGAGGTGGCGGCCACTTCCCACTTGAGGGGACAGGGGCTAGGACTCATGATTGTAGGCCCGGCCAGGCAGGAAGACGAAAACCTTTTTATCCCACCGAGAAGAGATTCACCTAGGCCAGGGCTCACTAACTAGGGGAGGGAGCTGCCAGGGGAGAAAAGCCAAGACCAAGTTAGGACTCTGCGCAGCTGGAGAATGAGAGCTCTGCCTGAAGCAGAGAGCAGGGGGAGCCCCAGCCCAGCTAACCCACAGAACTGGGCCTGGTCTCCAAAGAGCAACTGGAAATGCAGATTTTTATGCGAGAGCTAAGCTGGGTTTTAAATGCAAGTCGAATAAAATACACAGCTCATGGGCAGCACTGCTCCCTTCGATCTGTATAGTAACTGTGTGCTGTACTACAGAAGTGAGCGCCCTGGAGAGGGTCACTGCTTTAGATGGGGGTGGGGGAGGACAGCTGGAGAGTTGGCAGCTCAGAGACTAAAAGTGTTTGCTGTACAATCACGAAAACCGAGGTTTGGGTCCCCAGCACCCACATAAAAGGCCAGGTGCAGCCTATAATCTCAGCACTGGGGAGGAGAACCCAGGGGGAACCCCTGGGGCTTGCTGACCAGCCCGTCTAGCTGAATCAATAAGCTCCATGTTCAGTGAAATACCCTGTATGGAAAAATAAGAGAAAAATGGAGGTAGACAGCTGCCATCAACCTCTGGCCTCTGCAAATGCACAAGCTCACACACCTGGGCAGGAAACACATATGCACACAGTTACACACACACATAGCAAATAAATGAGTGTGGTGTGTCCTAGGCATATGCAGTATTATGTATGTGCACATGAAATGAAGGTACAAACTACTTTTTGGCCCTGTGCTGGGCGTAGAGCTTGCAGCCTTGGGTATGTTGGGTAAGCACTGTATCACTGAGCCCCACCCCCAGCTCATGTAATTGTTATTTTTTAATGGTTTTCTTCTTCCTCTCCCCTCTCCCTTCTACCCAGAAATGGAGAAGGAAAGGATCTTTCATCCAGCATTCCGTCAGCGGCCTCTGCCTGGAGACAAAGCCTGCCCAGCTGGTGACCAGCAAGTGTCAGGCAGATGCCCAGGCCCAGCAATGGGAACTGCTGCCACACACATGATGGTGGCCCCCAGCCTCCTGTACCTTCTGCATGAGACTTGGGGACTGGAGGGGGTTAGGGTGGGGGAGTGTCAAGCGGGCTGTTTCCCATCTCTTCACATTTCTACTGGATCATCAGTACACACCCCTACCGCGTGCATTTCTCCCAAGCTCGTTCAGGGAGGGTGTGGGGGCATGCTCCATGTCCCCTGTGCCACCCCAGTCTTGCTCTGGGAGCAGAGATGGTTAGTGTGCAGCTCTCCTGGGCAGAGACTCGGCAGATGCTCCTGGCCCTTTGTCTTCTCCCTTGGCCCTTTGGGAGCCCCAGACAGTGGTGTGTGGACCTTCCCCTTGTTGCCTCGTAGGGACAAGGATAGAAAGCCTACAGAGGGGCGAAGTTGGGTCACAGGGCTAGCCTGAGGTCAGCACAAAAGGATGGGTGGTAGCGTGTGTGAAGAGGCTGAAGGTGGGGGCAGCTAGAAGCCAGGAAGGGTTGAGGGGCTCAGTCCAGTGGGTGGGTGAGGGAGGGATGCATCCTGGGAGAAGAGGGTGGGGATTCAAAGAACACAGCGTGGAGTATCAGAAAAAAATGAGGTCTCTTTCCAAGACATTATCCTGTCCATGCTTTGCTAGATCCAGGCCCCAAGTCCAACATACACCTGCAGCCCCTCTAGGTGGCCATATTCTTAGCAAGAGGCTGCAGAGGGATCTGGGGCATAATTTATTAAGCAGACTCCACTTCTGTTTAACCGTCAGTCAGGCCAAGATCTCACACTTAGGCCTTTATGACCAGCTGGTACCCTGCCTGCACTAACTGGTCCTGGCCATACACCCTAGAATACCCTCATTTTCACTCATTTCACTGTTTGGACCCCTACTTTTTCAAAGGTCATTGCCTCTGTAAGCACAGCCTCATGGGGCATGGTGGCTGGCCAGATTTGGACCCCTTCCTGGAGTATAATCATTTCCTAATCAGTAGGAACTAAGTCACCCAGGCCAAACCTCACGCTCAGACCCTTCTCTAAAGGCCAGCTGTTGCAGTGGGCTGTGAAGATGGCTAGTGGGTCCTGTCTGTGTAGAGAATTCCTTGCTCTCTTCTCTCTCACTGCTGAGAACACAAAGAACACACACTGATATCATCCTGGAATCCTGGCTGCCTCCCTACCACTGGCTTACACGGTATAATCTTGGGTAAAAGACTGTTGGTCACCAGAACTCTTGGGGTCTTCCTCCCAAAGCAAGGCAGCCTAAGGAGGCCACTCTTACCCCTAGGAGCACCCAGTCTTTCTTTCAGAGACCAGATAGTCACACATTCATAAGGAATCTACAGACTGCAGAAAGTCTAGAAATCCCCCCAATATGGCATGTGTACGTACATGTGCAATTTCCTAGGTGGGGGTGGAGCCTGGATTTCCCCTGCTTCCTGGTTTCCAAAGGATCAGATCCTCTGCTCCTAATGAGTGCTTCCTGACACCTCTCTGCATCGATGGCCCCCATCACCCTCCCTGCTGTGCTTGGCTTGTCCACCGCCAGATGATAGGAGCCAAGTACCTGGTTTATAGTACCAGCCCTGGAAGGTTTCTCCAGCAGTCTCCTCCCCCGTTGGCTCTCACCAGCATCCTGTCAGCAGTTCTGTGCCAAATATGTGTGCACCCTGGGCTTGGCCCAGGGGCCTCTCCCTGTGGTGACCAAGCTTCAGCCCGTCCTGTTACAATGTCTCATACACTGCTTTCTGCAGGACTGGCCTGGGATCCCCCCCGAACCCCTGGGAATCCTCCTGCCAAAGTAAGGGGCAGAACTGGGGCCAAGGTAGAGGCTTTCCCCTAGAGACTTGGGCTCTGCTCCAGCGTGGACCTTGGGCTCGGGAACCCGGGCTTCTCGCTGTGAATGTACTGAAGGCTGCTGAGCCTTGAGAAGCCTCTCCCCGTTTGCTGTGGTAGGACCAGACTCTGCACTTGTCGGCTCTCTGTTGTGGGGACTCGGTCCAAATCTGTTTTTGCTTTTCTTCTTGACCAAAGCATGTGCCACTAAGCCGTCCCGGGGGACACTGTCTTTATGAAACACACCTGGAATAAAACCACTTCTTACATGTCCACATGGCCGGTGCCTTTACTTCTGAGTCCGTAAGCATTCAACTCGCTTCCACGGCCTGAGGGGAATCAGGTCCCTGTCCTGTAAGAGTGAAGGAAAGCGAACATGCAAGGGGAATTCTCTCCTGTCCCTGACACAGTTGTTCTGAGGGGAGCCAGCAAGTGGCCTTGCTACTGGGGCAAGCTGGGACCCAGGAAGCAGTGTCAGGCTGAGCCCAAGTTCCGTGCTTCATCACACAGGCCCTGTCGCTGCTTAGAAATAGAAACACAAAGGCTTCTGAGAATAGATATGGCCATCCCGCCATGCTTACCTTTCAACAATTCTCTCTGCTTCCCTGGGAGCCATCCGAGTCCCTCAGACCCACCCTTCCTCCTGCTCGGAACACAGGAAAACATTCGGACATGATGGCCTTCCTGGGTAAAAACAGCGACATCATTCTAGAAGAGTCCCGCCAGCCTGGGCTTGCTTGATCAGGTAGCAGATGCTCTACCTAACAGTTTCCATGGAAACCAATAGACAAACTCCACCTTTTCTCTCATCAGAAGTTGACCTTACCCAGATAAAAATAAGTACTGACTCAGTGTGCGTACAAACTGTAGTGGAAATCCCCAGCACGCAGGAGGCAGAGGCAGGTGAATCTCTATGAGTTTGAGGCCAGCCTGGTCTACAGAGCAAGTTCCAGGATAGCCAGGACTATTACACAGAGAAACCCTGTCTCAAAAAACCAAAACAAACAAACAAAAACAACAACAAAAATAAACTGCAGTGGACAGACCAGAGTGTTGCTACCAACCACACACACACACACACACACACACACACACACACACACACACACATCTCAGGGCAGCTAGTCTGGGATTCTTCAAAATGATTCCTGGACCTAAAGGGCCTAGAGCAAATCCCTGGCTGGCTGCAGAGCATTCTCTGGTCCTTGCTGAAGCTCCTGGCCACAGTCTTTGCTTGGGGCTGATTTGTCCTTCCTTTCCCTCTGGGAGCCCAGCTAACTACCATGAACTAGTTAGCTCAGTGTTTTAGTTGGGTTTTATTGCTGTGAGGAGACCCTGATCAAGGCAAGTCTTATAAAGGAAACGTTTCATTGGGGCTGACTTACAGTTCAGAGGTTTAGTCCATTGTCATCTTGGCAGGAAGCATGGCCGCATGCAGCCAGACATGGGGCTGGAGAGGTAGCTGAGACTTCTACCTCTGGATCCAAGAGCAGCAGGAAGAGACCATGAGCCACTAGGCTGGGCATTTGCTTCTGAAACCTCAAAGCCCACCCCTAGTGACACACTTCCTCCAACAAGGCCACACCTCCAATAGTACCTCTCTCTTCCTATGAGTCTAGAGGGCCATTTCATTCAAACTACCACACCCAGCTAACTACTGGCCATAAATCACAGTTCTCTCATAAACCTGCAGGACAGTCAAGGGCTGGGGACATAGGAGCAATGTCTGTGCTAGGGTCAGCCTCCTGCTTGTCTAGCAGAAGGCAGTTCGTGGGTCCTAGGATTTGGCTTCAGTTCTTTGCCTTTTGTCTGTCTGGTTCAAGGCGGGTTTGTTGACTGGCTACCGTGGTACAGAGCACGGAACTCAGGTGCTCACTGCCGACCTGTGCCCCCAGTCACTTGGCTCTGGTCTTCACCAAGGCTCTTCCTTTTGCTCCCCATTTATACCTGAGAGAAATTATCCAGACAGTTCCACTGCCCATCAGGAGGCCTCAGTATTCTTTTGCAGTCCTGGCTGGACTGTGGTCTTCTGCCACGAGGGACCAGGAAAGGAGACTGGAAAGGCCAGAGTTCACAATGACCCTATGACCACACCCAACTGTTGTCTGGTGTTTGTCCCCTATGTGTGAGTCACACTGGTGTCTGAGTCACTGCTCTTCCAGGAGGGAGGGGATCCAGGCAGCTTCTCTCATGGTAAGAGGACCTCCCTGCCAGGAGTTAAGACCTGGCCATGGAGCAATGGAGGGGCTGTGCTCTCCTGGACAGTAGCTGCTGGCAGAGTAGCCAGTAAAAAAATAATGCGCGCGCACACACACACACACACACACACACACACACACACACACACACACACACTACCTGCTCTCTACCAGGCCCTTTTGCTAAGGAGGTATGAGTCAATGAGACACTCTATCCTGAAAGTGATGCTTCCCAACATTCCGGTTCCATCCTGGCTGATGACTGACTACCTTGGACTGGGTGGGTCTAGGGGAAGCCAGGCTGGGTTCAGTGGTCACCTTGCTGGGTGGCTGGGGCATCTTCTGCTGTGTACACAACGTAGTGGTGACTCAGACCAGTCCGTTCCCACAGAAGGATCTGGAAGAAAGCTACAGAGGCCAGGCCTGAAGTAGTGATCATTTCTCCGGGACTGGATTGTTTGTGTGGTTGGTTTTGGGTTTTTGTTGTGTTTCTCTTTTCCTTTAAGGAGGCCTGGGAGACTCCTGTGGCCCTGGGTGAAGAGAATGGAGGTGAATAATCCAGAAGCCCAAGAAACACTTGTCTTCTCCTTGCTCTCTGGGTCTCTCCTATGCCCTCTAGCCATCCTAAAACCAAGCCTGTCTTGTGGCTGTTGTCTTTCAATAAAGGCCTTGTGAGGACCACCTGCTCAGAGTCCCTTGAGGTTCTAGTAAATGGGTGTGGTCCTGGTTCTGCCTTAGACCAGCGGTCCAGATTCCTCTCTATCAGAGGCATCTGTGGAAGCCTTCTGTCCACTGCACTGGGAGGGAGAGCACAGGGTTACTATACTTGCTGAGTTTTTATTTTTGTGTCTTTGTTTGAGACAAGAGTCTCACTATGTAGCCCTTACTGTTCTGGAACTTGCTGTGTAGACCAGGCTAGTCTTGAACTCACAGAGATCCACCTGCCTCTGCTTCCAAGTGCTGGGATTAAAGGTGTGTGCCACCCTGCCAGGCTGCCTCAGCAAGATTCTGATGCGTGCTTTTCTGGTTTGGTTTGATTTGGGGTTTTGTTTGTTTGGTAAGGTCTCATATAGTCTAGGCTGACCTCAACTTGCAATGTAGCCAAGGATGACCGTGAACTCTTGCTCCTCTTAACCCCACTCCCCAAGTGCTGGGATTACAGGCGGGAGCCACTCTACCCTGTCTGCCTGCTCCTTTTTGAGTAAGCTGGTTTGATGACTGAAGTAAGTTCTGACCACAGCCTGGAGCAGAAGACTCTGAGCTGTGTGCTGTGGCCTCACATATGCTAAGCAGGGTGCTTGCCACAGGGTTTAGACAGTGATGGATCCCTCTGGAGCAGGTGTGGATGTGAGTCCAGGCTGAGGGCTGCCTCTGAGCCAGCCACCATATGCCAGCATTTCTTTCTGTGATTTATGAGTCTCTTCCCGATAGCAGCCAGGTGTGGCTGCCTTCCTTCTAGACAAGCTTCCACTCCAAAGACCATTCATCAAGGAATCAGTGTCACACCATCAGCTTCTGTAATTTACATGGTGGGTCCTTTCTATGGCTCCTTCACTCAGTGACCTCAGAGCTGTCCTGCTGTTTACTGGGCATACACTTAGAGTTGCACATTTTAACTTTCTCAGTCCTTCCTACAGTTCTTTGAGGCCACACCATTTACAAGGTAGGAAAGGACTCCCCAAGACATTAACACACTCATTCAAGATTGTCCAGTGAGGGCTGAAGAGGTGGCTCAGTGGTTAAGAGCATTGGCTGCTCTTGCAGAGGACCTGGGGGTTTGGTTCTCAGCACCCACGTGGCGTCTCACAACCATCTGTAATTCCAGTTCCAGAGGATCTGATGTCCTCTTCTGGCCTCGTCAGGCACTGCATATACATGGTTCACAGACATACAGGCAGGCAAAACACTAATATACACATAAAATAAAAATAAATAAAATCTCTTTAAAAATTTTAAAGATCGCCCAGTTCACAGAAGGCAGAGTTAATGCTCAGATCGTGAGCTCTGGTCCAGCAGGATGGATTAACAGATGAAGAATATGGATTAGCAGATGAAGAATATGGATTAACAGATGAAGATGGATTAACAGATGAAGAAGATGGATTAGCAGATGAAGATGGATTAACAGGTGAAGAAGATGGATTAACAGATGAAGAAGATGGATTAACAGATGAAGATGGATTAACAGATGAAGAAGATGGATTAACAGATGAAGATGGATTAACAGATGAAGAAGATGGATTAACAGATGAAGAAGATGGATTAACAGATGAAGATGGATTAACAGATGAAGAAGATGGATTAACAGATGAAGGCACTGGCGGTCAAACCTGCTGACGGGAATTAGAAGCCCCAGGTCCCACATGGTTGAAGGAGAGAACCGACTTCTCCAAATCATCCTCTGACATCATGTACATGCCATGCATATACACTGCATGCACACAAAAATAATAAATGAATGTTTAAAATTATGATAGGAGGCTAAGGCAGGAGAAGTCCTGTAAGTTCAAGGCCAGCCTGGGCTACAGACCCTTCCCGAAAGCAAAGAAAATAAAACAAAAATACTCTTTTGACCCAGGATACTCACTTTTTACCATACTGATTACTTTTCATGTCTTGGTTCTGAGTTCACATCAACCCTGGAATGTTTGTGTTATTGGCCCCATGATGAGGACACTGAAGGCCACACACAGACTTATACACTCTCACACTGAAGTCTCCCCCACCCTTGTGTTCCTCATCCCATCCCTTTCCCTGGATGGATGCTGAGAAGCTTCAGTTATTTCGGGCTCAGTTATTACATCGTCTTTTACATAGGCAGAAGCAAGTGGAGAGGCTGAAATGCCCAGAGACACAAAGAATAAACAGGCTAGACTGGAGGACACCGTGTCCCTCACCACAGGGCTGGAAGCGGCTGCTGGCAGTCTGCCTGACATCGGTACCTTCTGGAGCTCAAGACGGTGAAACCCCTGAATGATTCAGCCCCGAGGCCCCAGGCTGCTTGGCTGACAGGTCCAGCTTCATTCCTTGAATCCCAGCCAGACTGCCTTTCCCTAGCTAGTCTCCCGCCATTGAGTCTGTCCATCCTCAGATGTTAGTTTGTGTTTGTTCAGATCTGTATACACCTGTGGGAACAGAGGTGTTTCATGGAGCGCAGTGGGATCACCCCAAGTGTGCATCAGGTACCTGGGCTCTGTGTACTTATCTTTACTTGATTAGAACCAAAAGTGTCCATCCCGATTATTTTCCGGCTGCTTTAATGTAGGACCACCGATTGGATCCCCAGGGAGGTCCAGGCTTGCAGAAGCAAACTATCACTCCACCTCTGGCCTAGCCATTTGGTGGTATTTGAGCCTCAGTATCCTCAGCCCCCCCCCAAAAAAAAATGGAAATGACATGGAGGCAGATGAAGGGGGGCAATGCCATGCAGGTCTTCTACCCTGGAAAGCCTGTGCAGCAGTCTGGGGTGTATCAGGGCATGTTTCCGTGACCCCTGGGGTGTGGCAGAGCTGCTTAACCACAATATGTGGACTTTCCAGCTGCCTAGGGCCTTCCCCAAACATCAGGGGAAGGAAGGCCTTTCAGTTCAGGCACAGTGGCCCAAGGGGGTGGAGGTCAGCCTGGAATAGAAAATATGAGAGTCCTGGCATCCACTTCTGTTCTGAGCTGGCCGCTGCTAATCTGACTAAGGAAGCTTTCTTAGCATGTTGCTTTTATCTTTGGGGAGGCACGAGAAGAAGGTTGGTTAGTGGACTTCTATCTTCTATTCCAAGCAGACCTTGAATATCCCCAGCATGTGGAGGCCGGGAGGAAGACCAAGAGGCGGGGAGGGTGCTTTTATTTGGGGGTCTTAAGAGGCAGGGAGGGTGCTTTTATTTGGGGGTCTTAAGAGGCAGGGAGGGTGCTTTTATTTGGGGGTCTTCAGAGGCAGGGAGGATGCTTTTATTTGGGAGTCTTCAGAGAAGCACTGGTCCCTTCCTCACGTACATCCCCTAACCTGAAGCAAAGAGGAGGGGCTGTGGGCCTAGCCTGGGCCTCTGCCGGAGATTCTTGAAGATGCTATGAGAGTAGATGGCCTTTGAAAGTGACCTGAAGTAAATGCCTACAAGGGGGTCTGGTCCTCAAAGGAAGACCTGGTTCAGGGGCATGGCGATGAAAATATTTGCCTTGTTCACAGCTGGACCACCAGAGTGTGGCACAAAAAATGTCATCAGTAAGTATTTGCAAATGAATGAATGAGGCTCCGTGTAAGGCAAAATGGATTCTTCTAGAAAGAAGTCGTGTACTGGTTAGTTTTTTTTTTTTTTTTGTCAAGTTAACACAAGCTTGGGTCATCTGGGAAGAGGGAGGCCTCAAATGGGAAAATGTTTCCATCTCATTAGCCGGTTGGAGAAGTCTATGGGGGCATTTTCTTGATTAAAGATCGATGTGGGAGGGCTCAGCCCACTGTGGGCAATTTCCCCTGGGCGGGTGGTCCTGGGTTATATAAGAAAGGAAACTGAGTAAGCCATGGAGAGCAAGCCAGAGAGTAGTGCATTCCTCCATGGTTCCTGCTCTGGCCTCCCTTGGTGATGGACTGTGAGCTGTAAATCAAATAAACCCTTTCCTCCCCAGGCTGTTTTGGTAGGGTGTGTTATCACTGGAATAGGAAGCAAACTGGGATATCTTTCAGTGTCTGTAAGAGTCAAAAAGGGAGCAAGCACATTGATGTCGGCATGGTGATAAACACCTGTACTCCCAGCATTACAGAGCTGAGGCAGGAGGACCATGAGTTGGAGGGTAGCCTGGGTTCCGTAGACTGTCTGACCTTCCTGCCTCCTCTTACAAAGACAGGTGTGCATTGAGCTTGTCAACTTTGCAGGCAGAGAAGCCCGGCAGCAATGGATCCAAGAGGTGGACAAGTGGTGTAAGATAAAGCAAGCATGCTGAGTGCTACTGTGTCCAAGATCCTCTGTAATCCTGGTACTTGGGAGACAGAGGCAGGATGATCACCAGGTTTGAAGCCAATCCGGTCTATATGAGTTCCGGGTTAACCAGGGCTACATAGTGAGACCTTTTCTTGAAAATAAAATGAATAAATAAGTGGCAGGTGTTTCATGAGGTTCAGCTTCTCTATTCCTAGACATCTGGCTGAGGGGACCTGCGGGGGTGGTGGGGGGGAGGATGCTCCCTGGCTATCCGCTCTTTCATCTTGAATCAGGGTTGTTTGTATTAGAGCTGCCTGTAGGTTTGTTTGTTTGTTTCTTGGCTTTTTATTCAGTGAATTACAAACTCCGTGAAGACAGGCACAGCACCTAGTACAGTGCCAGGCACACAGCAGGTATTCAATAAATACTTGCTGGATAGATGACTGCATGGGCAGGCATGACAATAAAACTGCAGTCCCTTGATTCTGCGAGTCAGCGTTTGAGGCCCCACTCCAGCTTGTTCTTCTAATTTGTCTTGTTGACTTGGCTTTTTATGAAATCAGGTGAGGTTTGACCCAGTGCAAATTCTTTTCGGTCAAGAGCAGGAGACTCAGCATTTGCAAGTTAATGCCAAATCAGTACCTGATTAAACAGACAATGAGTGTGAGTTCCTGGATCCCACAGCCGAGAAGATGCGCAAAGCCCACAGGAGAACGGGCCTAGTTAGCGGTCTGACATACTAATGAAGTCCTGAAAGGGCTAAGGCATTGGAGGCTGCAGTTTCCAAGTTGGGGAAGTGGGAAAGGCTTTCCTTTAAACTGGCAGTGGAGAGAAGCTCACAGAGGTCTCTCTGCCCAAGCAGGGCCTTCCAAAAGCGTTAGCCCAGGGCTATGTCTCAGCTCAGCACCGAAGAGTCCCATTTATTTGCATACAAATTGCAAACGTCTACAGTCTTCGCTCAAACAATTTTTAAGTGAAATGTTATTGCTTCCCCGAAGGCTGTCATTCCTGACTTTTTCTCGTCAATATTCCTCTCACTTAAGCAGCTACTCACATTGACCCAGATTTTCCGTCCCAGGAGGGCACAGGAGGGAGGAAACAGGGAAAGAAAGGGGGGTGTGGGTGGCGGAGAGAGCCTGCCTGCCGTTAGGATACCCAGGACCCAGTCTGGGTGCTTATAGCATTAGTTCATCTAATTCTGCAGCATCTCAATGGGCTGGACCCTGTGTTTATCTCCATTTGTAATGAAGAAATCCAGGCTCTGAGACACTGTATCTGTCACCCAAGGTCACACGGCCAGGGAAAGGCTGGGCCTGGAATCCTAAGATACCTGACTCCCAGAATTCATTCTTAAATTATACCATCCCTGGAAAACACGTATTCTTTACATTCCTTTAAATATTAAACAATCCTGTTAAATCTGGTGAGAGTCGTGCTCAGGGTCTGCCACCTCTTTCCTGGACTGTTTTGAAATCTGACCATGAGGCAAACTCTCTGGGAGCAGCAGCGTTTGAGGGCTTAGTGCAAATGAGACCACGGGCCATAGAGTTTGTGTCTTTAAGGATTTCACAGTGGCACTGGGGAGATGCTTCAGTGGATAAAGTGCTGACCTGGCCAGCATGAGAGCTGAATTCAGATGCGCAACACCCACAAAAAGTCGGGCAGGCATGGCAGCCAGCCTGTAATCCCAGCCCTCAGGGCAGGGGAAGAGGCTCTCAGGCAAACTGACTAGCAAGACAGGGAGGGGACTGGGGGAGCCCGGTTTTCGGGTTCCTCGTGGCTTTACCCAGCAGGTCTGCAGAGAGGATGATTAGGGCCACAGGCCTGAGTGCAGGTGTCTGAGATGGTCTGCACCTGGCTGTGCTGTGGTGTCTTTTGCTTTGGTGTCTCTATAAATACTCTGGGGCAGAGACAGTCAGGGCCTGTTGGAAAAGGTCCCAGGCCCTCTCGAGGCTATCCTTTATTTTCTATCCATTTATCTCCGCACTATAAATCCTTCTATCTAATATTTCCTGCTGCTCACACTCAAGAAAACTCTGGGGAGCTGTGGGGTTGGTGGGTAAACACCCCACAGGGGACTAGCCAGTTCTGGATTCAGTGAGAACATGCTTAGCAAATAAAGTGATGAGCAATCAAGGGACCTCCATATATATGCACACACGTGGGGATATGTACTCACACACATGTATGTTCACACACATGCAGGCATACAAACATACATGCATACACACTACACACACATACATGCGAAGAAGGAGCATTTCAAAGTAATAACAGAATCAAGCCAAGTGTGGGGCCGTCTCATTGAGCATTTGCCCTTCAAAGCTACACAAGCCAGCCCTGAGGCAAGGCCCCAGGCTGAATGCTCATCTGCTATGTCCTGGTATCTGGGACTAGCTCTGGTATATGAGAAATGTTCAAAGCCTGTAGGTAAAGTAAATAAAATGATACATGTTTATCACCCAGTGCTATATATTTATCACCCAGTGCATGTCAATAGTGCATATCAAGTACTATTCTGGGCACAAAGACAGTAGTAAATAATACATGCAAGGGCCCTGGGCTTCCAGACACACATATTCTAGAGGGACAGAAAAAAACAGTGCACTAGAAGATGTACAGGGTTGTTCTGAGATACAAAGGCAGAAAATAAAGCAGAATGATGGGACTGAGTAACTAGGAAGGTGGGCTCGAGGGGTGGGGCTGACTCCTTGGTGCGGGAGTTGGCTTTTGATGCAAGTCCCAGGGCACCACCTGGAAGAGCTTCCAGGTGCTATATTCAGGTAAGGCCTGACGGAGGCCGATGCTGGTCCAAAGCAGGGAGCAGGAGTGTGCACCAGAGCTGGGGTAAGGGGGTATGGAGCCTGGATGATCCCCGGAGTTTGCTGGCCAGCCTAGCTGAATTGGTGAGCTCCGGGTTCAGTGAGAGATCCTGTTTCAAAAATAACGTAGGAGGCCAGAGAGAATGGTCACCAGGAAAAGACTCTTGCTGCCAAGTTTGATGACCTGAGTTTCGGTCCCCAGGATCCACACAGTAGGTGATCAGACACCTCCAAGTCACATATGCCCTGCCCCCGTGTTGTGGGATATTTGATCTCACTGTGAAACCTGAGACTGTGTTAATAAAATCAACCTTGCATCAGGGGGTAGAGCCAGCAGCTAGTTGACAGGAATTGCCATAGAGATTACTGAGGAGCCAGGAAGATAGGCAGAGAGACATCTGGACAGGAAGGAGTAGGTACTTGGATTTTGTGGTCTTTTTTGGCTTGGGATGGCTGGAGAGACTTCTCTTGCTGGGTCTCCAGCCAAAAAGGAAGATCGGGTTGCTTCTCGGCTTCTCCAGGCTAGCAGGTTTTCACCCCAACATCTCACTCCTGAGTCTTTATTGATAGACGGAACAAAAGAGATTTAGTAAAAACTACATTGTGGCAGAGCCGGTGCTGGCAGGATCAGAAATCCAGCCAGGCCAAGGCATTAGCAGGGTGCAGACTGCAGGGCCTCAGGGCCACAGATGGTAGTTAAAATATCAGTAGATCCAAGTGCAGCCGCTAAGCCCATGGGAAAACCACACACACACACACACACACACACACACACACACACACACACACACACACACACACACACACACACAGAGAGAGAGAGAGAGAGAGAGAGAGAGAGAGAGAGTAAATTTTGGAATAAATGAATAAAGCTGGGTGTATCAGTGCATGCCTTTAATCCCAGCACTCAGGAGGCAGAGGCAGGCAGGTTTCTGTGAGTTGAAGGCCAGCCTGGTCTACATAGCGAGTTCCAGGACAGCCCAGGCTATGTAATAGAGAGACTCGTCTCACAAACACCAACCAACCAGCCAATAAATAAATAAATAAATAAATAAATAAATAAATAAATAAAATTTAAAAATAAAGTAAGGTGGGGAGTGATTGAGAAAGACATTCAGTGCCTAACTCTGGCCTCCACACACATGTGTACACATGTTCTTGTGCATCCTATACATACACACATGAATATATACATAGGCACACACACACACAGTACAATTGGATGGCTCTGTAGTCAGCCATGTTCCTCACTGAGAGGAAGAAGCTGTTTGTTCTTTGGAAAGTGTGAAGTGGCTGCTTTGGGGAAATGGAGACCATTTTTAATCAAGTGGCTGGCACCCCTGGTTCCATTGGCCCCTCCGATCCACCCATGCTCAGGCACAGTTTGGTTACATGAGTTGGATGAGTTGTACCCCTTTTGTTGTTTGGGTTTTGGTCCTTTGTGACAAGAGGATACCGACTAGAGATCACAAGGTTACCGATGAGGGGCCTGAGCCAAGGCCCTAGTGATTAGGGTCCAAGTAGGAGGATGTGTAAGAACAAAGGCAGGGACTGGAGACCCAAAGGATTGTCTTTTCCACCTCCTAGCCCCAAAGGTCCACATCCTGTCTCATGTAAGATGTCGGAACACAGCGGGGAGACAAAAGTGAGTTAGATTTGCTGGTCTGGAGGACAAGAAGAAAGTGAGAAATCAAGCCTTCCACCTGGTCTCAGGTGAGAACAGCCCACTGCCTGCCCCCTGAGGAAGCAGGAGGAGCAGCTTTGGGTGGGCTCAGCAGGGACAGGGGTGATGGGCTCAGCTTGCTCTCAAGGCAAGGGGTGATGCCATGGAGTAAGGTTGTCAGCCAATCTACATGGGAAACATCCGGGTCTTTAGCCTCCCTTGCTCTGTCCATGTGACCTATGGAATGGTATAATTAATTGCTGGTCTCAAAGACCCACTTTTGCAAATCACCAGTGACCCCAACCACCCCAGAGTCTGGTGGCTCTCTGTTAGGAGTACCTAAAGTTAGGATGACATTATGGGTCCCCTGTGTGACTGTGTACTGCGCAGACCACAGAAGACCAGGGACTCACATTGAGAAGCCTGAGACTAGGTAAGAGGACACATGTGCTTTCTGCTTTGGGGATGCCCACACTGAGGCTGGGCTTCGTTGGTAGCATCATAAAAGCTGGCATTGCACAGCCATCAGATCACAATGGGGAGCGCCCCTTTCAGCAGGCACTGTGTCTGGTCAAAGGCAGCCTGAGGAGGGGCGTGAGCAGGGGTTGCTAAGTGTCGCCGGGATTTAGTTTGATTCATAGCCCTGGGTGAGGCCCATGCGTGTGTCAGAAATGCAGCTTCCTGGCTTCCGGTGTGCGCCTTCTGCAAGCAGCCAGACCAATAGTCCACAGCAAAAGCTCCCTTTCTCAGGTGTGGTGGCACATACCTGTAATCTCAGAACTCAGGAGGTTGAGGCCAGAGGACAACAAGGTCAGGGCCAGCCTGGGCTACATAGCAAGACCCCGTTACAAACACAAACAAAAAGACCTCCCGGCTCAAAAGCTTTTTGGGGCTTCCATAGGCGCTGCTCTGAGAAGCCAGCACCCCTCTAGCGAGGTTGCCATCCAGGAGGGACAGGGGAGGATGAGGGGGGTGTGTAAGAAGTAAAGGCTTAGGTCTGCCGCAGCCAAGGCAGGCACGCACAACTTCACAGTGCATCCTTTTTACCTTCTTAAAGTTGTCAAGATGGACATCTCACATACGTGAAAAAGCGACTGTTACCTACCACCTACTGTCGGCAATTAGCGGTTTATGACCGACCACTCCAGCTACAGCTTCCCGTAGAATTGTGTGGAGCGAACCCCAGGCATTGCACTGTGTCTTCTGTAAATATCCCAGTGTGTATCCTAAAAGATAACAACTAATAACCCTACTGGCCTGGGATGCGACTAGGGGGGAAGGGGGTAACGCTTGCCCCGGCTCTACCTCCCAACATCACAGAGAATAATCAAATGACAGTGAGGGGTTTGCTACCAAGCTTGACAGCCTGAGTTTGATCCCCAGGGACCTAGATGGTAAAAGGAACGTACTGACCCCTGTAAGTTGTTCTGTTGTTCTCTGACCTCAACAAGCATGCTGTAGGGCAGGCATGCATTCGTGCATGAGCATTCCCATGCACGTGAGCACACATAATAAATAAATGTAAAAAATAAGAAATAAAAGTGACAATAACTGTATCATTGTTATTAAATCTTCAAAACAACAGCAGCAGCAGCAAAGCAGCCGTCATCTTGAGGCAACCAGATGCAGGTGTTCACTTCTCCTTTGTCTCCAATCTCTCTCAGGATGCGGTGGCAGTGCAGAACCACTCAGGAGGTGATGGGCGAGACAGCATTCCCTGCACAGTGGGATCTTACCGATGTGCTTGGCAGCCTTTCCAATTTAGAGCCCTTTGTGATATGACATAGTAGAAAACCAAAGCCGTCCTCGGAGTTTACCAAATCTGCTGGCGTGAATCAGTGCCGCAGGGAGAAAGCCACAGAGCGTCCACATGAAATGGGACACCCTGTCTATGAAGCTGGGCTGTTGAGTGGTCCTAGACCTCTAAGAGGCAGAGGCTGTTTGATGGCAATTGGAATCTTCCCAGACTTCATTCTGTTTATTCAGTAGGATTTATCAGTAGCACTAAATGTTATTTAAAGCACAATGCATAAAAGCCCAGGAGTCGGGGGCTGGAGAGATGGCTCAGAGGTTAAGAGCACTGACTGCTCTTCCAGAGGTCCTGAGTTCAATTCCCAGCAACCACATGGTGGCTCACAACCATATGTAATGAGATCTGGCGCCCTCTTCTGTGTACATAATAAATAAATAAATCTTTAAAAAAAAAAAAAAAAAAAAAAGCCCAGGAGCCTCTTGGCTGTGTAAAGGTGGTTAGCACTCACTGAGCTCCCATCTACCCAGAGATGAAGCCACGGTCACAGGGAAGGAGAAGCAGCCCAGCTGCCATCTGATGACTGACACAGGAATCTGGAGTCACCTATGTGGACGTGTAGGGTTAGCAGGGGAACCATGGGCGAATGACCCCAAGCAGAGAGATGTCAATGCAGAGGGTGACCAGAAGGCTAGCATCAAAGCCTCTCCCCAAGTCCCTCCCTCCCTTCCCTCCCTCCCTCCCTCCCTCCCTCCCTCCTTCTCTT
This sequence comes from Onychomys torridus, assembly GCF_903995425.1. Classification (NCBI taxonomy): domain Eukaryota; kingdom Metazoa; phylum Chordata; class Mammalia; order Rodentia; family Cricetidae; genus Onychomys; species Onychomys torridus. The sequence goes on from NC_050456.1 coordinate 49,218,250, forward strand.
TGTGTGTGTATATATGTGCGTATCACGTCACAACGTGTATGTTGACATGCAAGTGCCACGGCATGTGTGTGGAAGTCAGAGGATGACTTTGGGTGTCCATCCTCACCTTCCATCTTGTTTGCACGCATCAGGCTACCTGCAGGAGTTCTTGTGTCTCTGTCTCCCATCTCGTCATAGGAGCTCAGGTTTTAGACACATGCTACCATACCCGGGCCTCGGTGGATTTGGGGGATGCAATCTTAGGTCCTCACAGCGGCACAGCGACTGCTTTACCCACTGAATCATCTCCCCAACCCCAATCCCCATGTTTCTACTAAACCTTTTGGCGCTTACCAGATCTAAGGGCAGCTGCTCAGAAAACCCGCTCATTGGAAGGGAAGAGGTGGTCTGTGTGGGCATGCCAGAGTGGCCCCCAGTGGGTGGTTCTAGGACGGTATGCTCTAGCTACTTTGGGGGCCACCAACACTGGCCCCTGGTGATACCATGGACATGCTCTCCTGTTACACAGGCCACACAAGTCTCTTATATGTAGTTCTGTTGGGCGCTATATTTTCACGCAAAAGAAAGAGGCCGTTTCTTTTCAGTCTTGAAAACGTTTGTCCTTAATGGCCGTTTGGTACCAGCACCTCACATCCCCTGCTAACACTCCTCTGTCATCGAAACTGACCGCCATTGGGACTGGATCGGTGGAGGGTGACTGTGGCAGCCCCTCCTGGAACCACATTGTGGAGGAAGTGGTAGCTGTTTCTGACAGGCATCTGGGCTCACAAAGGGTCAAAGGAAAAGCAATCTCTGGGATGGCCAGGGCCACTGAGGGGACCAGTGTTGCTGGTGTTCTCTGCCTCGTCACACGGAGCAGACACTGGAAGGCTCACCCACACTTTCTTTCTCTGAGATCCCAGGAGCGATATAGTCAGCTAGGTGTAGACGGTTTCTCTGTCCCAGCAGCTGCTCCCAAATAACCACTCAGAGATGTTTTACTAATAATAAATGCTCAGCCAATAGCTCAGGTTTATTACTAACTAGCTCTTACAACTTAAATGAACCCATTTCTGTTCATCTATGTGCTGCCCCAAGGCTCATGGCTTTTACCTCTCCTGCATGTCCTGCTTCCTTTCCATCTGGCTGGCGACTCCTCTGACTCTGCCCTTCTTCCCAGCATGCTCTCTGCCCCCCAAATCCTGCCTAGCTGTTGGCCAATCAGCTTTTTGTTAACAATGAGAGCAAATTATACTTACAGTGTGCAAAGATTGTTCCACAGCAGCTAGACCTGGAGTCCTGTAGCAGAGCAGGTACTTCTCAACCAAAGCCTGTAGGTGGAGGTGGGAGTTAGCATAACCATGGCAACTCTCCAGCCCCAGACTTCTGAGAAAGAAACCATGATCTATCCCATTTCTCTTAAATTACAGTCCAGAGGCCTTAAATTCTAACATCTGTTGACAAGAACCCAGGGCCTGTCTCAGCTAAGTGATGTAATCAGTTCTTGTTAGCTTCTCCCTGTTCTCTTGAGAAGCATAAAGCAAATTACCTTTGGCATGAAGAGGCTTTTAGACCAACCTTTCCACAGTATGTCTGGAACCTGGCATCCAGTGCAAGCATATAATTACAAAAGAGAAAGGTGTGTGGAGGGTGAGTTGGCACAGGCCCTCAAATGTAACAGAAAGTATTGCTGTTGTCTTCAAAGACAAAACATCTTTCTCAGAGCTGGCTTCTGACTCGAACTGCAGATTGGAATACACAGAAGAGTAAATCATCAGGAAACATCCCCCCAAAGCTTCCATTACCTACCCCTCCCCATCATGAAACTTCTCCCAGCCTTGCTATCTCTCAAATGTCTTGATGACCTCTGACTCTCAGCACCTGTACACCCCATCACCTGTCACTCCACCTGAATGGCTAGCCTACTGTTTGGCTGTCCTTCCCATATTGTGCATGTCTTCTGTTACCTTGTCCTCTTCTCTCCCGCCACATCCTCTCCCACAGCAACTCTATACAGTACCTGGTACTAAAGTTGATGCTCTCCCCTACAGTGCCCAAGACCAGTCTGTCTTTGTAGCTAATTACTGTGCATCTAAATGTACCAGTCACTTTCTTCTGTTACTTTCTGGAAAGCTGTATGATGTGGAGTCTGTTGCTACTCAAAGGATAGCCACCTGAAAGTTTTGCAAAATGTAGAATGTTTGCTTCACCTCAGGCCAGTAAGTAACATACCCAGACGTTCAGCATTTAGAATGGGTGCCTGTTGAATCTCCTCAGGAGTCATTTGTGGCACATGGATTATTTGTTGTTTGGAGTTTGATTCTTGAGACATGGTCTAATGTAGCCCATGCTGGCCTCAAACTCCCTGTGTGGCTGAGAATGACTTTGAACTTCTGATCTTCTTGCCTCTACCTCCCAAGTGCCAGAATCACAAATGTGTGCCATCACACATAGTTTATATAGTACCAGAGATTGAACCCAGGGCTTCAAGCATGATTAGGTAGGAAAGAACTCTACCAACTGAGCTAAAGCCACAGCTATGATGTCGTACATTCTAGTTGCTTGTTAGAAACCCCACAGTATGTTTTTACTTTAAGCCAGGATTTTTATTTATATTTATTTATTTATTTGTTTGTTTGTTTGTTTGTTTGTTTTTTGGACAGGGTCTCTCTGTATTCCTGGCTGTCCTGGAACTCACCATGTAGACCAAGATGGCTTCCAACTCCCAGAGCTCTGCCTGCCTCTGCTTCCCAAGTGCTGGGGTTAAAGTTCAAGGTTATCTATAGCTACATAGTGAGTTTGAGACCAGCCAAGAATATGTGATAACCTGTCTCAAAACTTCCAAATCAACATGGTTGTACAACCTTATAGTCTAGCATGTGCAAAGCTGTGTTTGATCCCCAGAACTGGAAAGAGAGTGTGACAAAGAAAAACCATATATATAGACATGCTCACATTGAGGAATGGCTAAGTCATGGTAATTAGTGCGTAATGTTACATATTTTTGTGGTAAACGACTTCAAATGAAAAGACACTGATATTCCCAGGATGGCACATGGTGGCTAATGTTGCCACCCACCCGCTTTGCAGCTCCCATTAGGAGAGCTTGTGGGCAGGTAACGTAGGATCAAGATGTTGAAGAGATTGTTGGTACACTTCTAGGACTTGATGACTGATGACTGGGTCGACATGATGCTTTGACACAGGGTTTAGCTATATTAGGTCATATTTTGCTAAACAGGAATAATATAACAAGGCTGCTTCCTGGAGAGAAGCCTGAAGTGTAAATGAATTGCTTTGGCTTATGCTGAGTTCTGTTGTCTTACAATGGCAAAGAAGTAGCCTTTCTTTTTTTTTTTTAAATTGAAGCTTTTAATGTTTAGATTCTATAGAGCCAAGGTTCCTGTTAAAGGGAAATATTTTGAAGATAAATGCTTATTCCTTTTCTTAAAAAAAAAATCCCATGAGTGTTTCTGATTGCATGTATGAGCACAAGTGTGCAGTACCTGAGGGGGCCAGAAGAGGGCGTTAATCCCCCAGAACTGGAGTTACAGATGGTTGTGAGCCACCATGTGGGTGCTGCCAATTGAACATGGGTCCTTTGCAAAAGTCATAAGCACTCTTAACCACTGAGCCACCTTTTCAACCCTAGATATCTGTTTTTCTAAGTTAATGATGGTTATCTTGTGAAAAGAAGAATTTGGCTTTTTGAAGACTAGAAAATAAAGATGTATTTGGTTTAAAAACAAACTATTTGCCGGGCGGTGGTGGCGCACACCTTTAATCCCAGCACTCGGGAGGCAGAGCCATGCGATTCTCTGTGAGTTCGAGGCCAGCCTGGGCTACAGAGTGAGTTCCAGGAAAGGTGCAAAGCTACACAGAGAAACCCCGTCTCGAAAAACCAAAAACCAACAAAACAAAACAAACAAACAAAACCGATTCACATACTTTCATATCACCCATCTTTGCTACCTGCCTAATTTATCATTGGAGAGTCTTTTTCTTTTACCTTTGTTTTACTTTTTTTCCCCAAGACAGGGTTTCTCTCTGTAGCTTTGCGCCTTCTCCTGGAACTCACTTGGTAGTCCAGGCTGGCCTCGAACTCATAGAGATCCGCCTGCCTCTGCCTCCCGAGTGCTGGGATTAAAGGCGTGCGCCACCACCACCCAGCTACTTATTTTTTAAGATTTACTGCTGTGTGTGTGTGTGTGTGTGTGTGTGTGTGTATACATGTGTACAGGTGTTGGCAGAAGCCAGAAGAGGGTATCAGATTCTCTGAAGATGAAATTACAGGTACTGAACTCTGGTCCTGTGGAAGGGCAGAGAACACACTTAACAGCCAGGCCCTTCCCCAGCCCTTCCCTTCACCCTCACCTCCTCCTCCTTCTTTTCCCAATATTCTGTGTTTCAGTCTTTCACTTTCTACTGCTCACCACTTTTTTTCTACAGTGTCTGACCTGCTATAGATTGCATGCAATAAGTGTCTCCTTATATATCATTTTTATTATTTACTTTATGTTCTAGTTAGCTTAAACACAACCTAAAATGATCTGGAAAGAGAATCTCAACTGAAGAATTAATTATCTGTGGACATGTCTGTGGAAGATTGGCCTTTGTAAACTGAAGTAGGCGGGTCCAGCCCACTGTGGGTGGTACCATTCTGTAGGCTGAGCACATGGTCTGCTTGCCAGCCAGCCAGCCAGCCAGCAGAATGCTCTCTGTTCCTGCCATGGTTTGATGGTGAAGCAAGTTGCTTGGTCAGTACTAAATGAAATGGCAAGCAGGCCTGCCTCAAGTTCCTGCCTTGACTTTTCTCAGTGATTGACTAGGACCTGGAATTGCCAGCCAAATAAATCCTTTCCTTCCTTACGTGGCTTTTAGCCAGGGTGCTTTATCACGGCAACAGAAATGAAACTAGAACACCCTAAATATGGCTTTAAAATTACATTTTATTTTAAAACTTATTTAATTGACAGATTCCATGAAATTATCATGTATAACATGCTTTAATGTATATATTATGGAATAGCTAAATCAAACTAATTAACATATGAATCACCTAACATTTGATTTGGGGTAAGCTTTTTCAATATAACACATTGTTTTTAATTAAAGCCTACCAATATAATTTGCATTTGAAATCTGTATGTATATATACTTTTACATTATTTTATTTTATTTTTAATCATGTGTATATGTGTGTATATACCTTGTGTGGGGGTATTCATGGAAATCAGAGACATAGGATCCCCTGGAGCTGGTGTTACAGGCAGTTGTGAGCTACCTGATAACGGATGCTGGGAATTGAACTCCAGTCCTTCTGGAAGAGTAATACATGCTCTTAACAGCTGAGTCAGATTTCCAGCTAAATATAATTTTTTGTTTTGTTTTGGTTTTTTGTTTGTTTGTTTTTTTTTTTTTGGCCAGAGCTGAGGATCGAACCCAGGGCCTTGTGCTTGCTAGGCAAGCACTCTAATACTGAGCTAAATCCCCAACCCCTAAATATAATTTTTAATCTTTAGAAATTACACTTGTTTAAAAATTTTTTAAATTTAGAAATATCTATTTTTCTCTAATACAATCATGTTAGCTTTAAGGATCTGTTTGTTTGTTTATTTATTTTAAAGATTTATTTATTATGTATACATTGTACTGCCTGCATGCCAGAAGAGGGCGCCAGATCTCATTACAGATGGTTGTGAGCCACCATGTGGTTGCTGAGAATTGAACTCAGGACCTCTGGAAGGAACAGCCAGTGCTCTTAACTGCTGAGCCATCTCTTCAGCCCTGTTTATTTATTCATTTATTTAATGTTTTTTTGGACAGATTTTCTCCGTGTAACAGCCCTGGCTGTCCTGGAACTCACTCTGTAGACCAGGCTGGCCTCAAACTCAGAGATCCACCTGCCTCTGCCTCCTGAGTGCTGGGACTAAAGACATGCTCCACCACTGCCCAGCTGGATCTGTCTTTACAACAGCCATTTTAATGACCTTTGCTGGTAGCTCCATCCCTGTCATTTCGAGGTTACTTTCTGTTGACTGATTTTCATCTCTGGCTGTGAGCAAGGTCTTCCCAGTTTTTCTCTGACTAGCAATTTGAATGGGACCAATATGAATGTTACTTTATTCATCTTCCTTTAATAAATGTTAGCCTTTATTTGGGCACACAAATTATTTGCAGATCAGTTGATTCATGTTCAGACTCTCGTGAGGAAGTCTAGAGAAGGCTTGCTTTGAGGGACAGTTCAGCCCTGTTATGAATGGGCCACACACTGGGGGCTTCAATCATGCCCTACATCATCATCTAGGACCCTATTGGGGCTGGTCACTCTTTATCACTGAGTGAGATCTGAGTTCCCTTTCTGCTGGTAAGTTTGTCAACTTGGTACACACTAGTCATCTAGGAAGAGGGAACCTCAACTGAGAAAATGTGACCATCAGATTGGCCTGTAGGCAACTCTGGGGGCCATTTTCCTAACGAATGATGATGTGGGAGGGCCCAGCCCACTGTGGGCGGTGCAGTCCTTGAGTAGGTGGTGCAGGGTTGCATAGGGGAACGAGCCAGCATGCAGTTCTTTCATGGCTCCTGCCCCCTGGGACTCTGGGAGTCCCTTTTCTTTGCAGCTTCCTCCTGTCCAGATCTTTGCCCTGTGACTCCCAGTGGTCTCAGCTTCACTTAGATTCTGGAATTGTCTCTTCAATCAGCATGGTGGCTGGCCCTATGTGGACCCCTCCCATGTCTGCCATCCAGAAAAATCTGTCCAGGCAAAGGTGTGGGGCACCCTCTAGTCTCTCCTCATTCGGGGTTCACAGCTCTGTGTCGCCTTGTTGACTAGAATCTCAAGAGTGGAACTGCTACTTGTTGGTCTGAGCTTTTTTATTCTGTTATGGCTGGAGGTGGAAGTCTGGGTAATTTTTGTTTCTCATTTTCCCTGGTCCAAACTCTGAATTCAGATTCTCTATGGTTTGAAAAACTGTAGCATGCAAACCAATACATTAAAAACAAATGAACAGCTGAGTCTGTGTTTATTTATAATGTTACTTTTATGTATATGCTTTCAGGACTGACCATTTGGCATTAGATAACCAGTTGGTGTGCTCTTCCCTAGGGAAGACTGTGGTATTGTGTTCCCAAAAATATTATGCAGGCAATAAACTTATCTGGGGTCAGAGAACAGACAGCCACTAGATACAGAGCCACAAATGGTGGCTAGAAAATGGGAAGAGTAAGCCATAGCAGAAGTTGGGTGGTGGTGGCGAATGCCTTTAATCCCAGCACTTGGGAGGCAGAGCCAGGTGGATCTCTGTGTGTTCAAGGATACAGCCACAAGGTGACACACGCCTTTAATCCCAGAAAACAGTCTTTAATCCCAGGGAGTGGAGGCAGAAAGAGAAAGATACATAAGGTGTGAAAACCAGGCACCAGAGTTAGTTAAGCATTTTGGCTGGTTAAGCTTTTAGGCTTTGGAGCAGCACAGTTCAGCTGAGATTCATTCTGGATGAGGACTCAGAAGCTTGCAGTCCGAGGAAACAGGATCAGCTGAGGAACTGGTGAGGTGAGGTAGCTGTGGCTTGTTCTGCTTCTCTGATCTTCCAGCATTCACCCCAATAACTGGCCTCAGGTTTGATTTTATTAATAAGAACTTTGAAGATTCATGCTACAGAAGACTGTTTCTCCCACTCTCAGCACTACACTCCTTAGTTGCCTGTAGTTCTTGGTGAAGGGCTGAGGCCTCCTAACCTCTCCCTATACACATTAGCATTGTTGATCTGTCAGCTGCTCCATCCTCCTCCTGCAGGTTTCTCTGTGGAGCCCTGGCTGTCCTGGATCTCGCTCTGTAGACCAGGATGGCCTCGAACTCACAGAGATCTTCTTGCCTCTGTCTCTGGAGTCCTGGGATTAAAGGCGTGTGTCACCACCACTCGGCTTATTATTGTTCTTGTTCAGCTCATGTTTAGGCAGCCATGTTGGTGAGACTTTATAGGTGTAACTTCTGACATTCTCACAGCAAAACCCTGTTCCTCTGGCTCATAATTTTTTCAGGTTGTATTTGAATATGTGTGTGTGTGTGTGTGTGTGTGTGTGTGTGTGTGTGTGTATTTGAATATATATACTCGCACACATTTGAATATATATACACATATACATATACATATACATATATATATACATATATATATATATATATATATATATATATATATGTATGTATATACATATGTAATGACAATTAATGAAAAAAGAGACCATGAATTTGAAAGAGAGCAGGAAGGGGTATATGGGAAGGTTAGGAGGAAGAAAAGGGAAGGGTAAATCATGTAATTATATTATAATCTCAAAAGATTAAAGAAATAAAAATCTTAGACATTTCCTCTGCTTACATGTAAGTAAATTTCCCTCATTAAAAGAAAAAAAAAGGGGGCTGGAGAGATGGCTCAGAGGTTAAGAGCACCGACTGCTCTTCCAGAGGTCCTGAGTTCAATTCCCAGCAACCACATGGTGGCCCACAACCATATGTAATGAGATCTGGCGCCCTCTTCTGTGTACATAAAAAAAAAAAAAAAAAAATCCAGGCTGGCAACAGCTCAGTCAGTGAAGGGCTTGCCTGACAAGCATGAGGGCCAAGTTCAGTACCCAGGATGCATGTTCTACAAAAGCTATCTTGGACTTCCAGCTTTAGGAAGGCAGAGACAGGTGGATCCCTGGAGCTTGCTGGTCAGGCATTCTAGCCTCTTTGGCAAGTTCTAGGCCAGCAAGAGAGCTTGTCTCAAATTCAGAAAAGGTAGCTGGCACCTGAGCAATGTATGACACCCAAGGCTGTCCTCAGGCCTCCCCATGCATATATGTGCATGCACACACACGGGCCCCAAGTTACCATTCCATATCACCATTCTTTTAAGTTTTCAATGGATTTTGTTGCATTAGTTACTGTTCCTGTTGCTATGATAAAAATCCCTGACAAAGCAAATGCAACTGGATCATAGCTGAGGACAAAGTCCTTCACGACTGGGAAGGGGTGTCTTGAGTGTGTGTTGTGGACTATTAGTTAAAGATGTGTCACATTTGTTTATGCTGTGGAACATTTGTTTAATGATGCAAAGATGTGTTGCATTCTTTTATGTTGCATTTGTTTAACTCTGTGAAGCTGTGACACTGTGCCTGCCTAAAACACCTGATTGGTCTAATAGAGCTGAATGGCCAATAGCAAGGCAGGAGAAAGGATAGGCGGGGCTGGCAAGCAGAGAGAATAAATAGGAGATGTCTGGGAAAAAAGAAATGAGAAAGAGGAGAGGAAGACTCCAGGGGTCAGCCACACAGCCAGCCACAAAGAAAGAAGTAAAGTAAGGCATACAGAAATAGATAAAGATAAAAACAGTTCAGATAGACCGGCTAATTTAAGAAAAGCTGGCTAGAAACAAGCCAAGCTAAGGCTGGGCACTCATAATTGAGAATAAACCTCCGGATATTTATTTGAGAAATGGGTGGCAGGCCCCCAAAATAGTAAAGAGCCAAAGAGAGAGAGAGAGGAGAAAAAAGGCAAATAAACCAGTGTGTGTGTATGTGTGTGTGTGTGTGTGTGTGTGTGTGTGTGTGTGTGTGTGTGTGTGTGTGTGTGTGTGTGTGAGAGAGAGAGAGAGAGAGAGAGAGAGAGTGAGAGAGAGAGAGAGAGACAGACAGACAGACAGAGAAAGGGGAGAGGGAGAGCATGGTTACAATAAGGTGTTACTATGAAGCCCTCCCTGGCCTCAAGGGGGAATCCTCAGGCCCCCACTTTCCAAACATTGGGATCAGATATATCATTTATCACACCCCATGCTCTGTAGTCTTTACCTGCAAATGTGCTATCTGTCTTCCATAGTACACTGCTTAAAAAGACCTGAAATGCAAATCAAAGGCCTTTTTGTAATTTTTCATCTTACCTGACCCACTGAAAAGCTCCCTTGACTTGGCTTTGGCGATATTACATTCTCTGGCTTTCCAATCCTGTCTGCAAAGCACAGTCCTTAATCCTTCTCATGCAAAGGCTTGACAGGTTGTGACTGAAAAATATTTCAAGGCTACCTGCAGCCTACGGAATTAAGTCTAAGCCTTAGTTTGATTTCTAAGGCGCTGCGGCCATAGCTTTCCTGGCTTTTACTCCGTCTCAAATGGTCTCTTTCCTCCAAACACGATGGTTTACTATCCACGCCACATCCCTCACTGCTTGTTCATCTTCTGCTCTCCTTCCAAGCCCACTTTAAACTGCCTGCCCTGTGACTCCAGCTGTTCAGGAAATAGAGGCAAAGGACCACATGAGCCCAGAAGTTTGAGGCTAGGTTTGGCAACAAAGTGGGAACGTTTCAGAAACAAATCCCTAACTTAGAAAGAGGTGCTTCTTTCATGGAGCTGGCTGGATGTGCTATCTTAAACCGCTCCACAAACTTGACTGTGGGCTGGCTTTCACCTTTGTTCTTGAGGATGTAATGATACACTGCTAGGTAAGATTGCCTATTATGTAAGTAATGACACTCAATGGCCGATTATACCTAAACTGGGGGAAATTACAGACTCAAGGAGGGAAAGCAGCTATTTCTCTCAATAATGACTCTCACGACCTCTTGCTCGAAGACACCTAGACAGTTCTGAGAGGTGGCACTTGTGCACGAGGTGTCTAAGCCGTGGTGGCTCTTATACAAGTCATCTCTTGCGTATGAGCTAGTCCTTGGGAAGAGGGATGAACCATCATATGCAAAAAAACCCACTGGGTTTACGTGCTGCCTTGTCCTGTCAACTTGACACAGCCTAGTTAGCTCAGAGGAGAAAACCTCAGTTGTGAAAATGTCTTCCTAAGATCTGGCTGTCAACAAGCCTGAAGGGCATTTTCTTGATGATTGATGTGGGAGCCCCTTGCCCATGGTGGGTGGAGCCATCCCTGGACAGGAGGTCCTGGGTGCCATGAGAAAGCTCGTGGAGGAAGCCAATCCACATCACTCTTCCTTGGCCTCTCATCAGTTCCTGCCCAGACATCTGTCAAAGGGATGCCTCAGGCTAGCTAAACCAAATGAACCCTTTGTTACTTTTGGTCGTAGTATTTTATTACAGCAGTAGTAATCCCAAGACAGCTCTATCAGTGCTTATGAGTAAACCAGTGCAAAGTATGGCTTGTGCATCTAAGTGAATCTCATCAGGTCCCTTTAACAGCAGTCAGATGCATTTTGTAGCTCACAGCTATTTGTAGTGATATAGTGTGTCCCCCAACATATGGTATACCCTAATAAAACTTATCTGGGGCCAGAGAACAGAATAGCCACTAGAGGCCAGACAGTGGTAGCACACACCTTTAATCCTAGTATCTTGGAGGCAGAGATCCACCTGGATCTCTGTGAGTTCAAGGCCACACTGGGAATAGCCCAGATGTGGTAGCACACCCCTTTAACTCCAGCACTTGAGATCTCAACTTTGCTTGGGAAGGACACATGCCTTTAATCCCAGGAAGTGATGGCAGGAAGCAGAAAGGTGTATAAGGTGTGAGAACCAGGGACTAGAGGCTTTATTCCAGTGAGGACTCAGGCTTTCAGTGAGGAAACAAAATTAGCTGAGGAGTTTGTGAGGTGAGGTTGGCTGTGGCTTGTTCTGTCTCTCTGATCTTTCAGAATTTACCCCAGTATCTGGCTCTGGGTTTTTCTTTTTTCTTTTATTAATAGGAATGTTTAGCAACTCGTCTTACAGTTTGTGGCATCTCCAGCTCCTGAAGATCTTTAAGGTTAAAATCTTGTCTTTTCCATCTAGCAAAGTCTACTGCTATGTAATCTGAGAGCAAATCACTCAGAGTGGTCCTATTTTTTCATCCTTTACAGAAATCCAAGCATGCTCACGTACGCCTGAAATCCTAGCACTTGGGTGGCTGAAGCAGGACTTTTGAGTTTGATACTAGTATAGGCTGCATATTAAATGTGAGATCAGTAGACTGCAAAGGGAGCCCGACTCAGGAAAAAAACCAAGTCAAAATACCAAATCAACTAACCAAGTATTTAAAATGCACCCCCCGCCCCCCCCCAAAAAAATTCCTACTTGTGTTAGAGATGAAGACTAACCCTGCTTCCTAAGCGGCAAAATGTTGGCCTAAATGCTAATGTCTCATCAAGCTGGCACAAAAACATCCATCCCTAAGGGTCTTCCTACAACGCAGTGTTCTTTGCCAGCACCCATAACTGTCCTATGCATTCCAATCATCAAATACCACCAGCTACAAATACAGCTTACTTTCATGTAAGCCAATGTGATAATGAACTCAGTCTGGTCCGTTTTATAACAAGTATAAAACTGCTTATCCTTCGCTGCACATAAAATTGCTCACCACCACACCTACCCAACACTGCAACTCACAGTTTATATAGGTAGTGACTTTCTGGAAGGTTTTTTCCCCCTTTAATTTGTTATTACAATCTGTGTGGGTGTACAAGTGTGCACTGTAGAGATCAGAGTACAACTTTTGGGAGATGGTTTTCTATCTCCACCGTGGAGGTCCTGGGGATTGAACTCAGTTGTCAGGCTTGGCAGCAAGCACCTTTACCAGCTGCTGAGCCACTTTCCCTGACCCATGCTAGAAGTATTTTAAGCCAGAGACCCAGAAGTGAAATGAAATAGTGGAAACTTCCCTTTAACACTCCTGGGCTCCTAGATTAGGTATCAGAAAACAGACAGCCATTATCAATAAAGTTTAGAAATCCTCAGGTCTATAGCACAAGGCAAATTAGTAATTTTTCAAGTTCCAGCCTTAGGCAGCAGAAATCAAACACGTTTTACTTATGGAGAAAAGCCAATCAATGACTGTAACTATCTTTGCCAACACTGGGCAGTGGTAATAGCTGGGTCAAACCACTAAGTTTTATTATTTTCAATGGGGGGGGGGGGGCTGAGGATAACCACATGGAGTCGGTTTTACTCCTTCCACCTTTGGGTGAGTGAGATCAACTTGGGTCACTAGGCTTGCACAGCAAACACTTTTACCTGCTGAGCTGTCTCACCAGCACCCTGACAGGTGACACTGGAGAATGAAGGGTCCCGCTCCCTTCATACCTGCTGACATACCATCAACAAAGCCAAGGCCATGCGGGAGAGATACAACCGTCAGCGGCACAGACACTGCGAGAGGACAGCCATCTGACCTAGCTCTGCAGCTGCTGCTTCTGAGATTTGAGTCAGGGTAATTCCTAGTGAACATTCCGTCAGAATTCTGTCAGGTGCCCCAGTCAATGCTAGGGTAGAGTGACATTTCCATTAATATTAAACAGGGCTGGGCTCAGTGCTAAGACAGCATGACTTCAATATGTAAGGCCTCAAGTTCATCTCCAGTACTGCAATAAATAGCCACCAATTTCTGGATTTGATTTTGCATAAATCATAAAAAGACTTAAGGTCTAATATAGGAAATAGGAGCAGGGAAAAGGGAGTATTAGGCTGGCCAATGCCTCCCTGCAAACTATCAACCTCATGGTGTGAAGATGGGGACCACTGGAGAAATAACAGAATTAGGAGTGTGCGTGTACACAAGGACTGGAGGACAGTGTGGTGTGGTCAAGTCATAACAGAACCACCGTACTCCAAGCAGGATGGCTTTGTGCTTTTTCTGTGGTCCTCTCTCCCTCTAATAACGTCCATGGAAGAGTGGGCAGTTAGTAGTCAACCGCTGTAGACTCCGAGAAAGACACAAGGACCTCCCAGAGACTCTTATAGAGGGTTCCCAACTTAGGATGCTGTGAAAGAGGAACATTTTGTGTTTTGATTCTCTTTCCCCAAGCTAGTGATATCAGGTCTAATACTCTAGTGATTCTGGGAAGCTGCAGTGAGCCACAGCCACCAGGCAGCCAGGGGAGGAAGGCACTGCACCCAGGGTATTGTTTGCAGCTGTGATGCTCCACAGGTCAGGGTACTAAATGCATTTGGACTATTTCCAACTTGTCATGGGATGTATTCCCATTGTTGAGCCTAGAAACATCTTATGTTTGCATCCACAGTAGATACAAATATTGTCACTACAACTGAGATTTATTGATTGTTGGAAAAATGAGGTAAAAGCTTATTAGCTTCAAATAAGTAAATCACAGCAAAATGGATCCAAATACATAAACTGTCAAGTTCTTTGTGTAGCTGCCTACTGATTTTAAAACTGATAAGGCTTTGCCAGGCAACTTAATGTTTAGAGACAAAAACAAAAAAATCACTCAATGAAAAAACACAGCTACAGAACATTTTTTATTTTTCACTAAGACTTTCCCAGAGGACATAACTAAGCTCGTCACCATCCCTCCCCCCCACAAAGGGTTAGTGCACTGTCACTGCTGTAAAGCAGATACAAACAGTTTCAAGGACTGGAACCAACCTTAACTGGCAAAGAACATTTTCTCTGAATTATCATAAAAATGTTTAAGTAAAAAAGAGAAAGGAAAGGAGCAAAGGGGCAGTGGTGGTTTCAGAGTGGAAAGATCATTCACTGTCATGTCATCCATTCAATCTTGGCTCTAGTAACAAAATGGAAACAGGATTACTATCATACAAAATGTTCACTACAGTACACTGTATGCACCTGTGCCAAGCCCACCCTCAGCCCCAAACGCTTCCAGTCAACTACTTCCCAGCCTGTTGGGCCTGTCGATGAAGGAGCACGTAGATCTTCTCTTTGATCCAGTCTTTGTTGTAAGGCTGGTACGTCTGTGTATCAGCTCGGTAACTGAGGAACAGAAAGAAACATGCAAAGTTACAAAGGTCAGTTCAAGTCCACATCATAACTGCCCGAGTGGCTTCAATATGCACATTTTCACACATGAAGTAAAGCAAAAGTGGACAATGCTGTTGTTTTAACAAACAGATTTGCATCACTTAGTATAATCTTATGATAGTAAAAGCCAAGCTTCAGAGAGAGCTCTTTTTTTAAAAAAAGATTTATTTATTATGTATACAGCATGTATGCCTGCAGGCCAGAAGAGGGCACCAGATCTCATCACAGATGGTTGTGGGCCATCATGTGGTTGCTGGGCATTGAACTTAGGACCTCTGGAAGAACAGTCAGTGCTCTTAACCTCTGAGCCCCCAGAGAGAATCTTAAGCACTCAGTTACACACCTATTGAACAAAAACCATGTGTTCTCTCTCCCACATAGCTTCTATTTTTATAGTGCCTTTAGTGCTTAAAAAACAAAAAGCTAAACACTAGTATAAGTTTTAGATCTGCTAGATTTGTTGCTGGCCTAAAACTGAACTCTTTCTCTGGTGAGGAATCTATACTAAAGTTGTAGACTAGGGCTGGAGAGATAGCTTAGTAAGCAGTTAAAAGCACTGGTTGCTCTCCCAGAGGACCTGGGTTTGATCCCTAGCATGCACATGGCAGCTCACAAGGTCTCTTACTCCAGTACCAAGGGACTCAATATTCTCTTCTGAGTTCCAAAGGTATTGTAGGCATATGATACACAAACACACATGCAGGCAAAACACCATGCACAGAAAATAATAAAAACAAAACCAAAAAACTGTAGTATAAAAAGGCAGACAAGCACCAGGTGTTATAATATAGAACCCCAGCATGGAGGCAGAAGCAGGTGATCAAGTTCAAGGCCAGCCTGGTCTACAGCATGAGTTCCAGGACAGCCAGGGCTACAGAGAAACCCTGTCTCAGGAACAGAGCAACAACAACCAAAAAGACAAATGGAGGCGGGGCTGTAAAGATGGCTCAGGGGTTAAGGGCACTTTCTGGTCTCCAGAGGACTTGGATTCAATTCCCAACATCCACATGATGGCTCATACTTATCTGTAACTCCATCTGACACCCTCTTTTGTCCTCTGAGGACACCAGAAATGCATGTAGTAAACAGACATACATGCAGGCAAGACACTCATACATATCAACAAAAAAAATTAGACAAGCGATAGTACTTATTAAAATTAAAGATGTTATTAAGTAGAGGGTATTACTTTAAGTATCTGAATAGGCTCACGTAATCTTTTTTAATAACCCTGTAAGTATCTACAATTATCTTTAAAAATAAAGAGAGGAAATCAAGGCTTAAAGGAAGTAACTGTCTTAGAGTATTTGAAGGTGTGTTACTTTGTTATGTTGCATTTGTTTAACTCTCTGAAGCTGTGTTGCAGCGACTGTGTAAGACACCTGATGGTCTAATACAGAACTGGCCAATAGCAAGGCAGGAGAAAGGACAGGCGGGGCTGGCAGACAGAGAGAATATATAGAGGGAGAACTCTGGGAGGAGCCAGAGAAGGAGGAAGACTCCAGGGACCAGCCACCCAGCTACACAGCAAGCCACGGAGTAAGAGTAAGACTTACAGAAGTTAGAGAACAGGAAAAGTCCAGAGGCAAAAGATAGACAGGGTAATTTGATAAGGAAAGCTGGATAGAAATAAGCCAAGCTAAGGCCAGGCATTCATAAGTAATAATAAGCTTCTGTGTATAATTTATTTATTTGGGAGCTGGGTGGCAGGCTCCCCAGAAAAGACCAAAGACAAACCAACAAGTAACTTAACAGTTAAGTGATGCTAGGCAATATTCCCTTTTTTCTTTAGATCATTAATCTTGTCATTCACTTTACACAGCACAGCTAAACATTCTTGGCATCAGTACCATATTAACCTAAGCTAAAAATCTACATGCTATTTTTTCATGGTACTAAGGACTGATATGGGGCTTTGTGCCTAGTAAGCAAGCAGTCTATGATGAGCTACACACACCCCAGTACACTCTTCCCTTTTATTCTGAGACAGTACCCTAACTAAGTTGTCTAGCCTTACACTTTCCATCCTCCTACCTCATCCTCCAGGTTAGCTGGGATTACAAGCCTCACCCCCACACATTGGGCCACTTTCCAATACTGAAAATA
The DNA here is from genome assembly GCF_903995425.1 of Onychomys torridus. Classification (NCBI taxonomy): domain Eukaryota; kingdom Metazoa; phylum Chordata; class Mammalia; order Rodentia; family Cricetidae; genus Onychomys; species Onychomys torridus. The sequence goes on from NC_050456.1 coordinate 49,235,093, forward strand.
AACTCCAAAGAAGTAATGCTTTCTATAAGCAACAATCAATTTTTCCTGAGTAATAGGCCAGAGGTTGTTTATTATAAACACACAAGCCATTGCCTAACACACCTAACCAAATACAGTCAGTTCTTTGCTAATGTGGCTTTATGAGAAGTAGTCTAAAAAAGTGAATCATTTTCTAGGATTGTTCTGTTTATATATCCTAATTGCCAATCTAGTCTACTTCAAGGTGTAGACTAAAGAATATTTACATCAGCACTACTCAATAAAATTTAACTATAATTATAATAGGCACATTACCATCTAAAACCTCACACCAATGAAACAAAACAACAAAAACAAGTACACAAGCTTTTCTTGAATGAAAACATGAAACCAATTACTTTAAGAAAAAGACTAAGAGGATGAGAAACCCAAGAAAAAGACTATTATTAGGTCTAGGGTACAAACAAGTGAAGCTTTTAAATTAGCCTACCTTCACCCTACAATGTCAACTGGCAGTTTCCTATGCCTTCGGCTTTATATTGCCAATTTAATCTGATCTACATGTTAAATGAAAAACTACTAACTATATAAATAGACAAAAAGAGAGAAATAAATACAAATTAAAAGATAAGGTTGCTAATACTTACACAAGACAGCTGAGATCTGCCAGATCATCGATAAAGTCAAACAACTGACTGATATCGTATGTGATGGAGGGGCTGTTGGGATTCATTCTCTTCAGATGCTCTTCATACATTTTACAAACACCTAAGGGGAAGGGGGACACAAGAACTTATGACTACATAAACTTCTACATATTGTAAGTAGTGCTACATTGCCAGTTATCTATTTTAGAAAAACTGAGCTAGACAAGGACTGCAGGTTGATCATTTGTTTTAATTTTGGGGACCAGCAATTTAAATTTATGAGAGTATTGATAACCATTTTGTGCTTTATTTATAGTGAGAGGACTATTTCAAACCACTGGAGCTGAAAGACACTATAGGTTTGGACTAGGCATCTGGGTAGAGCCTGTGTTTGGCCCTGAGCAATGACCCTGTCCAGATAGGGTTTTTTTGGGGGGGAAACAGGGTCTTTCTACATAGTCCTGGCAGTCCTGGAACTCAGAGATCTTCCTGTCTCTGCCTCCCCAGTCCTGGAGTTAAAGGCTTGTGCTACCACCTCCAGAATGTACGGTGGTTCTTCTTCTTTACCAGGTTTCTAATCATTCTAATGCTACAGAGCAGAAAAACCCATTTCCTATTTTACCTTCAAATTTGGATGCAATGGAAAAAGTGACAATAACAGTCAACGAAGTTGGAGCTTATCTTGATATGGTGCTTAAGACACTAGACTCTGGATCCATTAGGAATCCAGAAAGCCAGCTCATTTACCATAGAACTAAGGACCAATGACTCCACCCAGCAAACCTTACCTGGCAAACAGTAAATACATTTCCACAGGGTTCTATATATTATCTGAAATAATGTACATGAACATTGGCACAAAGCTAAACTTGTAAATACTTTAATATAAGGAGACAATAAAACCAGGTGTGGTGGGCACACCCAGCACCTGGAAGGCTAAGGTGGGAGGATCAAAAGTTCAAGCTCAGCCTCAACTACATAGTGAGTTTGAGGCCAGCTTATGATACAGGAGACTGCCTCCAAAACAAAACCCCCAATCAATAATCATAGCGTATTAACAATTATCAACAGTACATTACTTGTCATTTTTTTTTTTGGAGACAAGGCTTTGGTGCCTGTCCTAGATCTCGCTCTGTAGACCAGGTCTTGAACTCACATAGATCCACCTGCCTCTGCCTCCCGAGTGCTGAGATTAAAGGTGTGCGCCACCACTGCCGGCCCATGACCTGTTATTTTAACCAGTCAAACATTCTATAAATGGGGGAATATACCTTTTCAGTCCTTTGCTACCATCAACCACTCTAAGAACAAATGCTATCAATATTATTATTAATTATTTACAATTAATTATGTGGGCAACATGCCCTATACTGTAATACACAAGCCCTTGAGGCACCTCTAAAGAAACTCCTTAAAAAAATTTCCAGTGACAGGCTACACTTAGTGTTACATCTTTTTGTGTGTGTTTGCACACGTGGAGGTGAAATGTCATCTTGCTTCATCTTTGAACAGGGTCTCTTCACTAGACTGCAGCTCACTCAGGCTAGGCTGGTCAGTCACTAGGATCTACTTGTTTCTACAGCTCAGCATTAGGGTTAGTACATGCTACCAGGTTTGACTTGTTTACAGAAGCATTGGGCTCTCACACTCATCGGTGCTTACTCCTTTGCTGACTAAGCCATTCCCCCAACCCCCTTCTAATTGCTACTGGCATATTACACTGAATCATATAACTGATAAAATTAAAAAAGGAAGCGAAGCCCAGGAAGGTAAATTCACTGCTCGTCTTCGTTGCCATGTTTAGTGATCACAGACCATGTTGATCTGCCACCACCAGGAAGAACTAACATTTATTCAGCACTCCACTACAGGCCAGAGCAACAAAACACTGTTAGAACTAGTAAAGGAGGTACCAAGGCTGTAACATGCAAGACCAATATATGAAAACCAGCCGGATTTCTATACAATCAAAAGTAAAAAACCAAAAACTAAACCAAACCAACCCCAAACCAACCAAACAAATAAAAAAAAAAAACAAACCCCAAAAAACCATTTTAACTCCATATACAATGTAATGTAATAAAATAAAGATCTTACCAATAAATTTAACAGAAGCTGACTTGTGGAGGGAGGGAGGGGGGCATACAGGTAGATGTTCAAGGAAGAGAAAGTGCTTGCTATGGGCAGTGGGAGTCTTGAACCCAGGGTGTATGCAGGCTAAGCAAAGGCTCTATTCCGCACACCCCAGGCCCCCACCTTCACTCCTCCCCACCTGGCTTTATCAGAAAGCACGAGTGTCCAGCTCAGACTGTCAGGCTGGCTTCAAGCTGGTGCTCCTCTTGCCTCAGCCTAACTGCTCGGACCCCATGATGATGGTGATGACCAGCGCACATCTTTTAACTCTTTAAAATGGGAATTAAAGCATCACTTCTCTTTTCAATAGTGTCATGTAGCCCAGGCTAGCCTTGAACTCACTATAGCTGAGGATAAACTTGAACTTCTGATCTTCCTGCCTCCACTCCCCAAGTGCTGGAATTACAAGTGCTTACCCCTCTACCTGTTTATGTGGTGCCAAGGAACAAATTCAGGCTTTGTACATGCTAGACAAGTCACTCTCTAAAATGAGCTACATCCCAGGCTCATAAACTACAATTTCTAATCTAAAAAGAAAATAGAGTCACAAAACATAGAAGAACCTGAAATGCACACTGCTAGGTTGCAGAAACCAGTACAAAGTCTGTGTGCAATAATTCCAACTGACACATCCCATAGGGTGTGTGTGTGTGTGTGTGTGTGTGTGTGTGTGTGTGTGTGTGTGTGTGGTGTGATGGGGAGGCAGTGGCGTTAGCATTCAAGGATTTAATTAACTATGGGTTGAAAACATTCAAAAATCAAATTCCACAGGTACCGAGTTTATAGAGTTTCTCCAACAAAGAATGTATAATAGTTATTTACAACATTTACACTGTATTAGGTATTACAGGTGTAAAGACTGGTTGCCATGGGTCTGGAGGGTAGGACAGGTATAGATTTTAGGGGGAATGAAGCCTTTCTTATGGCTATATCGACAAGCACATCATCTAATTAATTTGGCAAAATTCAGACCTGAACACCACAGAATGAACCCGAATGTAAATTAGGGTGAGTCCCCACTGTGTCAGCCCCAGTTCCCCACTGTGAACAACTGCACCACATCAACGTAAGATGTCAACAGATGAGGTAGGGAGGAGATGCAGGACTAACTTTACATTCCGTTCAACTTTTCTACAAACCTAAATCCACACATCAATTAACGTACGTTAATTAAAAACAAACCAGAGGCAGACACAGGGGTATATATCTATAATCCAAGAACTCAAGAGGCCAAGGTGGGAGACTCTTGCATTCTAGGTTAGCCTGGATAGGTATCAAAACTGTCATAAACCGACAAACAAGTTAGACTTTACTAAGATTAAAGAAGGCCAGGAAAGGCCACTGTCCAAAACCTAGACATGACAACATAGATAGGAGACATTATGCTAAGACAGTAGGCCTCGACCTATCAAGTGTTGGGATTAAAGGCATGTGCCACCAACTACTGGCTCCCTTTTTATCTTTTAAGAGTAGAATTAGATGGCAGTGCCAAGGGTATTGCACTAGCTACCCTGAAGTGAAGCCACCTTTGATTATAAGCAGATTTTGTTTTGGGGTTTTTTTTTCCTCCTGGTTTTTTGAGACAGGGTTTCTCTGTATAGCTTTGTGCCTTTCCTGGATCTTGTTTTGTAAACCAGGCTGGTCTCAGAACTCAAAGATCCACCTGGCTCTGCCTCCCAAGTGCTGGGATTAAAGGTGTGTGCCACCATTGCCCAGTTAGCTTTTGTTTATATAGGAATTATTAATCACTGTTAGATTTGAAGCCTAACCCTAAATTAGTTTTGAATAAACAGTTTTAGGGACTTGTTGAACAGACAAAACAAACCAACTATATAGCCTTTTGACAGAAAGTGGCAAAGATGGCGGGGTGGGGGTGAGGGGTGGGGGTGAGGGGTGGGGTGGGAGGTGGTAGTGGCACACGCCTTTAATCCCAGCACCGGGAAGCAGAGCCAGGCGGATCTCTATGAGTCCAAGGCCAGCCTGGTCTACAGAGTGAGTTCCAGGAAAGGCTCAAAACTACAGAGAAACCCTGTCTCGAGTAACAAAACCAAAAGTGGCAAAGAACTAACAACTTCCTAGAAACCATGTAAGGCAGCACAACCTGTTAACATGATACAATGATTAAGCACAAAAACAAATCCACTTTGTAGAGAACAGTAAACTAGTCTGTACTCCAATGGTTTACCCAGTGAAGAAACATCAAAAGCTAATTGCTCCTTGGGTAGGAGTGGAAATCTAGCAAATGCACAATAAACCATACTGATCTGCTCTGTGAACCTTGGCTTTCTCTGAGCTAACTTATTTTCTAGGGGCTTTTTTTTTTTTTTTAAATGTATCCTAGGTATGAAACAGCTTTGGCCGCCAAGTCAGGCATCAAGCTAGGATGAACAAAGGACTGTCCTGTCATCTGCTCTGCCCCTGACTGATATAATAAGAGACACCAACAAGGTGTCTCTTTGCCCATTGCCAGGGAGGGGTTGAGACAGGGTTTTTCTGTGTAACATCCCTGACTGTTCTGGAACTCACTTTGTAGACCAGGCTAACCTCAAATCATAGAGATCTGCCTGCCTCTGCTTCCCAAATGCTGGGATTAAAGGCTTATGCCACTACCACCCGGCTAGCTTTTAACATTTATTGATTTAACAGGCAGGTTATGAGATTTCAGAAGGTATTCTCAGAGCCAGCCATAACAACTCTCTACAGTTTAGTCAGAACACTAAGAGCTGTGTGTAAAATGCCCATGTCAGAACAAAATATTTTAATAGTTCATGCTAAAATCAATTTCCCCTGCTTAAAACAGTACTTCAAGAAATCTAGGGGGGAAAACAATTCCAGTTGTCAAGTGCTACTGACCTCACAAGAGAATGGTGTGTGTATCGGGGGACTTCCAAGAGTCTCTCCCCCTTGATCAGTTTCCCTACTCACCTTCCATGCACTCATTCACAGACTCATAGTCAGCGTAAGTCCTGCCTTCTGGCCTCTTGGTAGGCTGCACCAGCAAAATGGTGTGAGACTGGAAGAGAAACAGTTCAACACATGTCCTAATGTGCACTTCAGAGATTCACACCACCACATAAGGCCCTTGGGCACGACACAAATGTTCTTTATTAGAACCTAGTTAACTAGGTTGCTCTTCCACAATGTGGAAGCCTCTGTCCATGTTAACAGTGCTGGGCTGACAATCCCCCTAAGTCAGCCCCTTACTCTGGGTTATTTCCCCAACTCCAAATTTACCTGCCAGCAACGAATCACAAAAGCTACCGTGTACTCTCTTCTATCTCTTCTAGCCAACCTTTAAAACCTGTTTTCTGTTGCCCCTGGTCACTAGTTCTATTAACTCTCAATAAAAACTAAGACATGAGGTGATAAAGGGAGAAGAGGAGGGAAATACTATAATCACTCTATCAACCTAAGGTCTTTTTCCAACTGGAGCACGACAGTGGAACCTCACTTTTATTCAGGAGTTACTCTCACATCAAGGTGTAAGATAAATTAGTAATATAAAATGAATATAGTTAATACCAGCCTTACTTAAATGGTCCTGATCCTCAGAAAGAGGAGCCAATACTCTTAATCACTAAGCTGCCACTCCAGACTCACTATCTTTAAAAAAAGAAAGAGCTGGGTGGTGGGGCACGCCTTTAATCCCAGCACTCTGGAGGCAGAACCAGGCGGATCTCTGTGGGGTTCAAGGCCAGCCTGGTCTATAGAGTGAGATCCAGGAAAGGCACCAAAACTATATGGAGAAACCCTGTCTCAAAACAAAAGTCCACTAAACTATTTAACCTAGGAGATGAGTTGCCTTAGCTCATACCCAAATCTCTTATCACACTGCAAGATAAGTGAGCACACAGGAGAAACACTAAACTTTTCCTCTCCTGCTCCCTGGAGGTCAGTTTCAGGGTTTCTTGACATCTCATTATATTTTGTGACCGAAATTTTGGTTTGTCCTGTACCTTGTAGGACATTCCGTGGCATCTTTGGCCTCTAATCACTAGATGCCACTAATACCAACCCCTTCAAAGGGGTAATAACCAAGTGTCTGCAGATGTCCCTGTGGTGAGGAGGAATCCTGCCCAGCACAGCACATGATTAATTAACTAAACAAACTCTAGTATGATGCAACTCCACTGCAAGCCCAATCCTTAATGAAATTATTCACCTTGTTTTCTTGGCTTGCAAAACTAGTTTCTGGCTAAAAAAAAATTTCTTTTTCCTTTTTGGTCAAGATAGGGTTTCACTGTGTAGCCTGGCTGTCCTGGAACTCACTCAGTAAGTAGACCAGGCTGGCCTCAAACTCATTGAGATTCACCAGCCTCTGCCTCCTAATAATAGCTGGGACTAAAGGTGTGCACCACCACTGCCAGTTTAGTCTTATGTCAAGATGCCCAAACTGTTTTGAGACTGTCTAAAAATTTAACTATCAACAATTTGAAACCAAGATGTCTTAAGATCTAGGTTTTCAGCTGGGCAGTGGTGGCGCATACCTTTAATCCCAGCACTAGGGAGGCAGAGCCAGGCGGATCTCTGTGAGTTCGAGGCCAGCCTGGTCTCCAAAGCGAGTTCCAGGAAAGGCTCAAATCTACAGAGAGAAACCCTGTCTCGAAAAACAAAACAAAACACCAAAAAAACAAAAACCAAAAAACCCACCAACAACAACAACAAAAAAGATCTAGGTTTTCTGGATAAAAAACAGTACTTTAAATCATGGGATTAGATTTGTTTTATAGGGGTTCATAAAGGCCAGCTACTCAAAGCACTTTCAGTATATCACTTGTTGAGAAGAAAATCGTCTTATGAGAACTATATTTATACTCTTGCAATGGCTTATCCTAGATAAGCTAATCATTCTTTGCCACATTTTTAAAATTTTAAGTCAAATTAAGAAATAACTTGAGTGCTGGGCGGTGGTGGCGCACGCCTTTAATCCCAGCACTCGGGAGGCAGAGGCAGGCGGATCTCTGTGAGTTCGAGGCCAGCCTGGTCTACAGAGCGAGATCCAGGAAAGGCGCAAAGCTACACAGAGAAACCCTGCCTCGGAGGAAAAAAAAACAAAAAACCAAAACCAAAACCAAAAAAAACAAGCTGCTTTTCCCAGGGACCAGTTTTTCAGTTTCCAGCACCCACAGGGTTGCTCACAATCAGCTGTAACTTCAATTCTAGGGGATCGGACGTCCTGGTCTGTCTGCCACAGGCACTGCATACAAGTGGCACAGACATGCAGGCAAAACACCAAATAAACAGAAAAAAAAAAAAAAACTTTTAAGACTCCCAGAAGCCAAACAACAATACACGAGAGGGTTGAAGAGATAGCTCAGTGGTTAAGAGCACGTGCTACTCTCACGAGGGACCTGAGTTTGGTTCCCAGCGCCCACATCCGCATGTTCTAACTCCAGATCCTGGGGATCTCACACCTTCTTCTGGCTTCGGCGGGCACTTGTACTCGACATGCACAAACAGAGACACATAATTTAGCAAACAAAACAAAAACCTTGACAGGACGTATAAACCATACTTCACTACATCCCTGTCCGAGTCTAGGGCTCCACTCTCAAGAAAAGTAAGGACAAGACCGAAGGCAAACCGGGGAAAGTGAGGATACTGAAAAAGGGAAAATAACTTTTATTTTTGGAACACTGCGGGGACGGCTGGGGAGGCACACTGCAAAGAAAATCCGACACCCCCCACCCCCCCCATCCCCGGCCCACATGCGACGAACACTAAGTAAGGTGACGAGTGTGTCAAGTTTCAGAAAGGGCCATTGTTCCTCCAGTCCGCTAGTGCATCTGAAGAGAAAGAACCGGCACCCCACGCCTCCCTCTTCCAGGCGGCAGCGATCCGCAGACAGTGCACCCTCAGCCCCGCGCACACCTCGCTCCCACCAGCAGGCGTGCGCGCAGCCGCAGGGCGGACCGGGTCCGAGGCCTACAGCGAGGCCCCGCGTCTCAGCGTCGGGAAGGGGAAGGGGTCGATCCGCGAGCGCGGGGGGCGGGCAGCGGGGCGCAGCTCGCTCGCGCTGGATGGGCGGGGGCGGGAGGGATGGAAGAGGTGCGGAGCGGGGGTGGCCCCACAAGTCGGGGGCCCCGGCGACCGCGGAGGACTCACCATCGCGCCAAACGCTTTGCTGCAGCCGCCGCTAACACCACCGCCGCCGCCGCCGCACACGAGCTCAGCCGCAACGCCGCCAACAGCCAATCCCGCGAGAGCGGTCGCCGGAAGTCGTCGGAAGCGCGACGCCAAAGAGCCTTTTGGACCATCGAGAGTCGCACACTTCCGGTTTCCAGAGCGGATGTTGACTCCGTTCCAGCCATCTTGGGTAAGGGCGCGGAGATGTGTAAGACAGCCCTTTGCCGCTTTAGAAACAGTAGTTTGTTTCGGGACGCTGCCTCCCGTACTTCAATTAGCCGACGGGTGACTGAAATGATGGAGAACACAACAGTGACGCTAATCTTTTTCTTTTTTTTTCTTTTCTTTTCTTTTTTTTTTTTTTTTAAGTCTTTCTGAAAAATGGCGGCAATATAACTACCGCGGCCTATAGGTCCGTTGTAACCCGGAAGTGCCCTGCTAAAGAGGGGGCGGTGAGACAATCCGGAAGTGGGAGTAATGAAGAGGTGCCACTTGGCGGCCATGGCAGCTGTAGTATTGGCGACTCAGGGTCAGGGCCTGGCTGAGGGACGTACCATGGGCAGCACCCGGTGTAGGGCAGAGACAGCGTTGTATCGACTCTGCTGTTGAGTCCTCGGGGCCCATTGTTGACTTGCGGGACAGCTCGCTCGACGCCAGACTTGGAAGGGAGTTTGCTGGGACTGGTGGGCTGGTCCCTGGGGGCGGATCACCTGCGGGGCCACCCTAGGGAACCAGGTACCGACCGAGGTGAAGACACTTAGGTTTACTTGTTTCCTGCTGCTACCAGACACACTGTCTCGGGGAGTGGGTCGTTTTGTCACCCTCATTCTGAAGATTGAAGAGATCCCTTTCGCACGGTTTCTCCATCTGTTTCCTACCGGAGTCCCGGTGATTGGCATCCAAGAACCTAAGCTTGAGCAAAGTTTTCTCTGGTGCTAGTATCAGCCAAAAAAAGGAGCCTGCGTCTTAGTACGCAGGAGAGCAGCGTGATTCGTGAACACACCGGCTGGTGGCAAGGTTGAAAAGAAGAGGGGAACTCCCCTGCTCTCTTGGAAAAACCACACGTTTCAAGAGTCTAAGCGCCTTTTCAAGCCGCTGGAATTTTGAAACCTGGTGGTGGAGGGCGACTACAGGAGGGCAGAATGGATGATTTTCTCTCCATTAGTCTGCTGTCTTTGGCAATGTTGGTGGGATGTTACGTGGCTGGAATCATTCCTTTGGCTGTTAATTTCTCAGAGGTAAGAAATTCTCGGTTTTTTGCCAAGTGTTAGGATGGTGCTGGACGTAGTCATATTTGCAAAGAGAAGCTGTTTCTCAGCTGTAAGGTCTCATTAAGGAGAAGATAGGTAACAGTTCACGGTAGAAACAAAGTTTATGTTCAATTCCATAAATATTTTGTTTGTTTGTTTTGTTTTTGTTTTTAAAAAACAGGGTTTCTCTGTGTAGCTGTTGCTGTCCTGGAACTCACTCTGTAGACCAGGCTGGCCTCGAACTCACAAAGATCCACCTGCCTCTGCCTCCCAAATGCTAGGATTAAATGCGTGTGCCTCCACCTCCTGGCTCTGCCCTATAAATAAATCTTAACCGAGAGTGGTAGATAATCCGCTGAAGAACCCAGAGTGTTCAAACTCCTCTGAAAATTATATACAAAAAAATTGGGGCTCTGTGCATTTTCCTAGAGAGAGGCATGGTAGTTACATTCCGATGGTTCCCGGAGGTTTCAAGGGAACAAGGTACCAGATAAAAACAGATGGAGACTATGACTTTATCCATGTGAGTCAAAATCAGTATAACAATTTCTTGAGAAATTATGGATTTTTTTTTTTTTTTTTTGAGGAAAGCTTAGTTGTCAGTACTACAATCAGTATGACAAAAAACAAAAAAACAAAAAACACCAAACAAGCAAACAAAAAAACTAAAGTAGGTTGTTGCTATCATTTTCTTTCAAAGAAGTCAAGACTGGAATGGATAGTCTGAGATTATTTTCAAATCTGTTTGCTTAGAAATAACTTTTTGGTTAATATGTTTGGACACTGGTTCATTTGTTAGGTTGTCTTCCCTTAAACAGGTTAGCTGGAGGGGAGAGAGGACACACACATCTATTCTTTAGATTGTCACAAAGAGTTCCCCAGGTGCACAGTACTCAAAGTTTTAGGGAGAAAAACTCCATTCAAGAGAATTTCAGGGTTTTCCTCAAGATCAGCACTGAAATAAGCCCTTGCCTCAGTTCTGTTCCTGAAAGGACTAATTTCCTCAAAGGAAGATGAGGGATGAATGAGACGTGAGGTAGGCCTTGAAGAGAGTCAGAAGAAAAGGCATTGATGCTGAAAAACCAGCCTGGGGTGGAGAGGGTGGTGAGGCGGGCAGTGGGGAAGAACAGTCTTCAGCCAGAGAGAAGGGACGCTTCACTTGGACTGGGCTCTTCCTTTTCCATTGCGTTTTCATCTGTGCCTTTTGGGATATAATTATAACATGAAGACATTTCATTTTATTTTGTATGTATGTTATGGATATTTTGCCTACGTTTTGTCTGTGTACCACATGCATGCCTGGTGTCATTGGAGGCCAGAAGTCATGGGGTCCCCTGGAACTGAAGTTAAAAAGGGTTGTGAGCCACCCTGTGGGTGCTGGGAATTGAATCCGGGTCCTCTGGAAGAACAGGCAGTTCTTTTAACTGCTGAGCCATCTCTCCAACCCCTAACAATAACACTTTTTTAAAAAGTTATATATTACCTAACTTGACTTACTGAAAGGGCTGGGGTATAGCCAGATAGTAGTGTTTGCCTAGAGTATGCAAGGCCTAGGTGTAGTATCTAGCGCTGTCACAGACAAAACCCACAGCAGACTCACTGAGCTACAACAAGGAAACAGGCTGTATAACTTGAAAAGTTCATCAAGTATCTTGGAATGGGCTGCTCTGACTCAGAGCTGTTCTCAGCCACTGTCCATCGTGGCAAGGGTACATAGTACATGGACTACATAGCTCATAGACAGACCCAGCCCACAGACTTACTGTTAGATGAGCATTTTTTTGTTTTTGTTTTTGTTTTTTGTCTTCTGTCAAGATAGCAGAGGCCGCTGGGCAGTGGTGGCGCACGCTTTTAATCCCAGCACTGGGGAAGCAGAGGCAGGCGGATCTCTGTGAGTTCAAGGCCAGTCTGGTCTACATAGTGAGTTCCAGGACAGGCACCAAAACTACACAGAGAAACCCTGTCTCGGAAATAAAAAAAATTTAAACAAAGATAGCAGAGGCCTCTCCTTGACCAATGAAGCTTCTCTTCTGGGTTACTTTTCTGCCTAGGCTTTCTGAACCTCCTGTTTTTCCTCTAACATAATATATTTTCTTTCTTTTAAAATATTTATTATTTTATGTGTGTGAGTATTTTGTGTACCTGGTGCTCTTGGGGACCAGAAGAGAGCATCAGATTCCTTAGAACTAATTTAACAGATGATTATGATCCACCATGTTGGTGTTGGGAATCGAACTCAGGTCCTCTGGAAGAGCAGCAGTGCTCTTAACCACTGAGCCATCTATCTCTCCAGCCCCAATATATCTTCTCATACTTGTTTTAGAATTGGATTGGTGTTGTTAGAGTGACATTTGTGAGGCTTGGATTGGTTTGTATATTTAAATATTTTAATTGAGGTAAAATTCATTTTTTTTTTTTTGTTGTTTTGATACAAGGTCTCACTATATAGCTCTGGCTGGCCTCCAACTCACAGGGATCTATCTGGCTACCTCTTTCTCCCAAGGATCAAAGGTGTGCACCACCAGGCCTGGCTTAACTAGGGTAAAATTCAAGTGAGCAATTTATAGTTTGGTTTTTGGCTTTTTGTTTTGTTTTGTTGAGATAGGGTTTCTTTGTGTAGCAGCCCTGATTGCCCTGGAACTTATTTGTAGAACAGGCTGATCTTGAACTCAGAGAGATCCACTTGTCTTTGCCTCCCAAATTTTGAGAAGGATTAAAGGCATGAACCACCATGCCTGGTGAGTTTTCTCTTTCTCAAACTTAGTTTTTGAAATATTTGCTTGTTTGTTTGTTTGTTTATTCATTCATTTATTTATTTTTCTACAGAGAAACCCACAGAGATAGGGTTTTTCTGTGTAGCCCTGGCTGTCCTAGAACTTGCTCTGTAGACCAGGCTGGCTCAGAGATCTGCCTGCCTCTGCCTTCCAAGTGTTGGGATTAAAGGTGTGCACCACCACAGTCTGGCTGTTTTTTGAGGCAGGGTTTCTCTGTGTAACAGCCCTGGCTGTCCTGAAATTCACTCAGTAGACTAGGCTGGCCTTGAACTCACAAGGATCCACCTATCTCTGCCTCCCTAAAGCTGGGATTAAAAACGTACTTCTCCATGACCATCTGAAGAATTTCTCAGAACAGAGATAAAGTCAGATGACTAATAGAACCATTAATTCTTACAGCACTAGTGGTCTGAACTTGCTGTAGCAGAGGCCACTTGTTGCACCTGACAATTAAAAAGTGTAGGGCACTGGTTTTTCTCACTTTCTCCTCATCTGCAGATGACCTTTCTCCATGCTTGTGTGGCTTTCTTTGGCCTTAGCCCTGGAGACTGTACCTTTGTAAATTTTTGATTTATGAAACAAAAATTTTAATTGTCAAATTAATTATATATAACTATGGTAATAAAGATGCTAATTTTTCAGCATATGGGGAAGTGAAAAACTAGTCTTGTGATGGAGGCCATAGCTGGCCTTCCATAAATGAGGTCCTGTGTGGCATCTTGTATTTTTTTAGATTCAGTTGCCTAGGAGCAGCTTGCTTTGGCAGTTAGTAACAATACTGTGGAAACAGACTGAGCCTGTCTTACCTAGTTTACACTCCACAGCTGCCCTGATTGATGCATGAAGTAGATAAAGATGGCCAGAGTGGGATTTTAGGTTGATTGCCTGAGGATTATTTTTGTTTTGAATTTCCATTCCAGTCCAGACCAGTACATTTGCAAAAATGAAATGAAGTGGAACAAAAGGCTAGCAAATGTAATCCCACAGGTGTTGTTAGTAGAGTCAGCAGACATAAAAAATTATTCCTTTATTTGTAATAACTGTTATAAAAGTTTCTGAATACTTTGAGTTTGGGGGGGACTTTTTTGTGTTTGAATTTTCATGTGTTGAGACAGTGAGAGTCCATAGTAGGTAAAATGAGGATAGTGCTTGTGTTATGATGATTTTAGATCTCAATGTGACTAACTCTCCATCTCAGAGAGATGACACACTAAGTCACTTGGTATCATCAGCACAGGCCTAGCAACAGAGACTGAGGCGGGAAGATCACAGGTTTGAGGCCCAGCCTCTCCTGTATAGTGAGCTTCTAGTAAGCCTGAGCTAGTGAATGACACCACATTTCAAAAACCAAAACCAGAAGGAAGAGCAGCCAGGTAGTGGTGCATGCCTTTAATCCCAGCACTCAGGAGGCAGAGGTAGGTGGATCTCTGAGAGTTCGAGGCCAGCCTGGTCTACAGAGCGAGTTCCAGGACAGGCTCCAAAGCTACACAGAGAAACCCTGTCTCGGAAAAAAAAAAAAAAAAAAAGGCAATAACCAATTGGTTATTCCATACCTTATGGTTACCCCTGAAGGCATCCGTACAAGAGAGGTTATACAGACTGACCAGGTTATATTCAGGAATATGTATGTATATACTTATACATGTATACATGCAATAGCAATGAAAAAAGACAAGAGTTTGAAGAGAGCAAGGAGGAGTATGTGGAAGGATGTGCAGGGAAGGAAGAAATGTAATTATATTATAATCTCAAAAACAACACCACAAATCCAAATCACTGTCATTGTTTGAGCCAGCAGTTCAAAACGCAGCTCTCATCTGTGCTGCTCTTACAGGCTGCTCTAAGGATGAAACAGAATAAACCTAACCTAGGTCTAGAACATGGTAAGGACATTTGAAATGTGTGTGGCAGGGGGCAGGGTTTCAGTACTGCTTATAAAGCCTTGTAAGATTTTCAGCTGATTTATATTTGGGGAGGGGTGCAGTGAACTTTGTTAGTGGTATTCAAGAGAGTAGGGCCCCCTAAGTCTCTTGCCTTCTTCTGGGGGGCTAGAATGAAAATGTGAGGGGATATGCTCAGTGCTGGGAGCTGAGTAGGGACAGGGACTCCTCAGCCTCGGAGGGCCTCTCGCCCTCTCATGTTCTTGCTGGGGTGTGTGGTACAGAGCTTCTCACTCCTTGGAGACCATGAGGTCCACCACCCTGTTTCTGTAGCCATATTCATGGTCACACTGGGAAGTGAGCTTTTCAGAGTTATCATTTAGAGCAATGCCAGCCCATAATCAAAGCTGGAAGAGTGAGTGTTAAGTCACAGGAGACAACTTGGTCTTCAGTGTAGTTCAGGATGTCCTTTAGTGGCCCTCCGATGCCTGCTTCACTGCCTTCTTGATGTCATCATACTTGGAAACTTTCTCCAGGCAGCATGTCAGATCCACAGTGGACACATTGAGGGTGGGACACAGAAGGCAATGCCACTCCGCTTCCCATTCAGCTCTGGGTTGACCTTGCCCCCAGCCTTGGCAAGTGGATGCAGGGATGATGTTCTGGGTAGCTCCACAGCCTGATGTCATGGACTGTGATCATGGGTCCCTCTACAATAAAAGTTGACGTGAATGACCTTGGCCAGGGGCCTAAGTAGTTGTGTTGCAGGAGGCACTGCTGATAGTCTTTCTTGAGTGAGTTGTTATATGTCTCATGGTTCACATTTATCACAGACATGGGGGCATCAGCAGAAGGGGTAGAAATGATGACACTTTGGGCTCTACCCTTCCAGTGGGCCCCAGCCTTCTTCATGATGGTGAAGATACCAGTAGAGGCCACAACACACTCAGCACCAGCATTACCCCATTTATATTGTCCGTGATCTCCCTTCCAGAAGATGGAGATTGTCTTCCCGTTGTGACAAGTTTCCTATTCTCAGCTTTGACTGTGCTATGGAACTTGCTGTAGGTGGAGTCATACTAGAACATGTAGACCATATAGTTGAGGTCCATGAAGGGGTCATTGATGGCAACAATATCCACTTTGCCAGAGGTCAAGGCAGTCCTGGTAACCAGGTACCCAATATAGCCAAATCTGTCCATGCCAACCTTCACTATCATGTCTTAGGGATGAGGCTGGCACTGTACAAGAAGATACAGCTGTCTCTGAACAGGGAGGAGCAGAGAGCCTGAGTCACAATTTTTAAAGTTTATTTGTATTAGCATTTGTTAGTTAGACATGACAACAGTGGGTTTCATTATGGGGTGTTTATGCATACATATGTTTTTGTCATCTCCACCCTCATTGCCTTTACCTGCTCCCCTTTACCCATCAACCCCCTTCTTCCTACCTAGTCCCTTCTCCACTTTTATGTCTGTCTTTCTTTTTGATGACCCAGTGAGTCTCATTAGGGCTGCTTACAGGATCCTGGGTGAGGGGTTAATAACAGGCATGTTATTGCTGCTGTACCACTGAAGAAATTTCTCTTCCTCCCAGACTGACCATTAGCTATCTGTAGATAGATAGGAGGGACTGGGCTGTGGCTCCTGAACCCAACCACCACCCCCCCCCCCCCCCCCCCCCCCCCCCCCCCCCCCCGCCGCCATTATCTGCTTAGAGGTTTAACAGGAGGTGACTTTGGAAAGGATGGTTCATGAGCTTTCCCCTTCCACGACAGGATGTTGTCAGGCCCAATTTTGTGCTGGTAATCCAGCTGCATTGTGAGCAAGAGTACAGTGGTGATTGATGTTCTGAAAGCAGCATTCTACCTCATTCCACATAGGAACATGTTCTTAAATTCTCTCTCTCCTCTCTTCCACGATGTTCCCTGCAATTTGGAGAGGGTGGTATAAAAGTCCCATTTATGGTAGGTCACTCACCAGTTTCTTATTCTCAGAACTTTGAGTTAAGAGTCTCACAGTTACCACTGGCCACTGTTAAAAGAAGCTTTTCTGACCAAAGCTAACATCAGCACTAATCTATGGGTATAAATGTAATTGTTTAAATTAACGGGCACATCACGTCCATCTAGCAAAAACAATAGCAGAAGCTTTCCCACTGGTGTTTATGACATGCCCATCATGTAGATTTACCCTCCTGTGGAGAAGATCTCAACTCAGATAAGGGTTACCCCATAGCTGACTTGCCCCTGTTGCACCACTAGGCACTTCTTGCCTGGCTGGTTGGTGGTGTGGCACACAGGATTAACAACGAACTGAGACTTTCAGTGCTGATTCTCCTCCAGCAGCCTGCCTAGCATCCTCTGGCACTGTGTGTGCTAGCTAACAGGAAGGAAGCTTCCAGCTCAGTTCCAGCTCGATTTATCTGTTCCTGCAACCAAAGTATATGCTGTCTTTAGCACCAGGGTCTTATCATCTAGTTCTGGTGGGCAAACAACAGCCGTGACAAATGCTTATATTGCTTGGGGGTCTTCAGAGGCCTCCTTGACCAACCACTGGTAGAGAGGTAGCCCACCTACCTAGTTAGGGTTCCTGTTGCTATGATGAAACACTGTGACCAAAGCAACTTGGAGAAGAAAGGTTTTATTTGGTTTACTCTTCCATATCACATTCATCATCAAAGGAAGTCAGGACAGGAACTTAAGCAGGGCAGAAACCTAGAAGCAGGAACTGATGCAGAGTCCATGGAGAGGTGCTCAGCCTGCTTTCTTATAGGACCCAGGGCCACCTGTCCAGAGGTAGCACCACCCCCAATGGACTGGGCCCTCCCACATCAATCACTAGTTAAGAAAATGCCCTGTGGGATTGCCTACAGCCCAGTCTTATGGAGGCATTTCTCAGCTGAGGCTCCTTCCTCTCTGACTCTAGCTTGGGTCAAGTTGACATAAAACTAGCCAGCACACCACCCCTGGTACTAGAATTTTCATTTAATAATTTACAGTTTTTGGAAGAAACTTTATGTGTATATATACACATATACATATGGTACTCCCATTACATTATGTATTTTTATTAGCTTGCCATTAATGAGGTTTCCTAGGACTTTTTCATGTATTCTTAGTTTTGGTTGCTCCTCCTTCTGCACTTCCTCTCCTCCCGATTCCCTGACCCTCTCTGACAACAACTTCTTATTATTATTATTATTATTATTATTATTATTATTATTATTATTATTACTAGAGACAGTGGTCTCATTTTGTAGCCCTGGCTGTCTGGGAACTATGTAGACCAGGCTGGCCTCAAACTCACAGAGGTCCTTCTGCTTCCTGAGTGGGATTAAAGGCGTGGGCCACTACTCCCAGCCGATTTATAATCTTTACTTTTTATTTGGGAACTAACCTTTTTCTTTTTTTGTTTTTGAGACAGGGTTTATCTGTGTAGCCCTGGCTGTCCAGGCTAGCCTTGAATTTACAGAGATCCATCTGCTTCTGTCTCTGAGTACTGGGATTTAAGGCGTGCAGCACTACTGCCCAGCTGAGAACAAACATAATAATGAGGAGCTTCCCCTTTCACCTCCTCCACAATCACAGAAACTTTTCAGCGTTTGTTTGTACTGCAGAGGTCTTGGTGGTTGACCTTAGCATTCACGGGTAATATTTCCCTTGGAGAGCCAAGCTTTGTCCTGTAGCCTCCCTCCGTTGTGGCAATCTTCTTGGCATTTAACTTTTTCTTCCTTTACTTAAATATGAGTGTTAAGCTTTGTTCGGTCCTTTCACAGTTTGAAGTTTTCTTTGTGTCTGATTATAATAAGTGATTCATTCATAATAGGTGTCTCTGGGTATTTTGACTTATCACCAAGTAAAAGGCTTTGTGTTTGAAGAACAAGTTTGTTCAGTTTGCATTTCCTCTGGTAATGGGTCCCCTTTGAGGCAGGTGTGACCAAGTGGCATTTCTAGGATTTTGGTTGTCTGTTGTCTTACTCCTTTATTGCCTTAGGAGAATGTAATCTTTTGTGCCTCTTGAATTTCATTTCTGAGTTCTAAGACTTTAAATTTTACCTCAGTAAATTTATTCTTATGTGGAAAGCAGCCAGTAACATGTCTTTCCTCTGAACTACAGATTATACCCTATGGCTGATAAACTAGGAAAAGACTAGCTAAAAGGAAAAACAAAACAAAACTGTTAAACAAGTTTTACCCACAGGCAGTGAGGTATGGTGATTAAGATAAACTCTGTGGCTGGATGTCATAGGTGTGAGGTGCCACTTCCTGGCTATGTGAGGCTGGGCACATTCCCTTCTAGGCCTCTGTCTCCCCAGCTGTACAGTGGGCATAGTAGAATTGTTGGCAGGACTGACACATACATGTAAAGGGATTAGAGTTGAACGTGTGTGGCTTACTGAGTGCTTGGCAACTGCTGGTTATACCGTGATGGAAGAAGAGTATTGGTGATGCCTTTCCTGGCTAGAACTTGACCATCTTGAAACCTAGTTAATCCAAAGAACCGACAAGTCTGTCATTGGTCAGACATCCCGAGAGCAAGCATTTTGTTTGTTCTCTGTTGCCCTTGGTTCTCTCGTAGCTCCTGCTTTTTCCAGTAAACTAGTGGGCCAGTTACCAGTTGAGTGCCTTCTGTTCCAAGTTCAGCCTTCATCCTCTGCAAAAATGTGTGCCCTCTAAATGTTTCCTCTAGCCAGCTGGCAGGGTGTTAACTCCTTGTCAATAGAGGATACGGAAGAGAAATTGTAAGAGGGAGCTATTACCCTTTTGGCTTGCTCAGCAGGCTCCTAGGCAGTTTCTCTGGCACTGATGTCTGCAGCATACCAGCCTCCCTGCACAAATGTTCCACTCTGGCAGGACCTGCAGCATGCCTGGAGTCTTAGCCCCTCTGGGTAGGCTTCTCTGTGCCCGGCACTCACACTGCAGCTGGGCTGTTCAGCCTAGGCTCTTGGGGCACACACAGCTGCTCCAGCACTCAGCAGGCATCAGTTTCCATTGGCACCCCTCCTGGGTGATTTTTATAGGATAGTCTCCAGTGAGAAACCCATGAACAGCTTTTCCCAGTGCCCTGGAGTGATGGTTTCCAGCAATTCCACCAGCGTAGTAACTCAGAAACTCCTGCTATTCACTACACGGACCCCAGCCCTGCCCTCTTCTGCACAGTTTGGACCTCAGTTTTCTTACTTTAATTTTGAGGTATTCTTATCTCTGTCCTTAGGTGGCAGCCACCATTCCTTGTATTTGCTACTTGTATATTCTTTAGAATTCTTTCTAACTAGCCAGTTCCCCATTGCTTCAGTCCCTTGTTAAAGGTATGTTCAAATGACTTTATTATGGTTTCTCTTTCCTGGTTGGATTCTGACAGATTCAGCCAGGTTATTGTTGGTTATTGTTCAGAAAATCATGCAACACCAAGGCTGAGCAGTCACTCCAGTCTGGCATGAGACCCAACAGTTAACCGCGGAGCGAAGCTGGAGGCTGAAACAAGTGATCACTTGAGCCTACAAGTTGAGGGCCAGCTGAAGCAACACCGAAGCTCCCATGTCTTAAAAAACAAAAGAAATAGGTGAGGAAGTCCAGTATCATAATGTGAGGCAGCTGACCTTTAGTGTCTGCCCTGGAGCCATTAGGGAGTAATGAGGGAGAGCTGTGAAGAACAGAAAACCACCCATTATTTGATCCATAATGCCTGATACTGCCAACGCTTTCTGTTTTCCAGAACTGGAAATTTGGATTTTTATATGAAATCCTCCAAATGTCACTTTGAGACTTAAGATTTACACATTCTCACCCCACATTTGAGTTGTGAAAGCACCTGGAGGATCTGCTGCTTTTCCCAGTTGTCTACAAACAGAGGACAGTGACTAGTAGAGACAGATGGACATGGCAGAGAGCAGAGATTAGCATTCCAGCTAATCACAAAACCTCAAAATGCAGTGTTTAAAACCACTCAGTAAAGGAGAAACTCTCTTTGGAAAAATATAC
The DNA here is from genome assembly GCF_903995425.1 of Onychomys torridus. NCBI lineage: Eukaryota > Metazoa > Chordata > Mammalia > Rodentia > Cricetidae > Onychomys > Onychomys torridus. The sequence goes on from NC_050456.1 coordinate 49,255,865, forward strand.
TTAGGGACTGTGGAGACAGCACAGTATAACTGCTTGTGTTCTTGCAGATGTTTGGTTTCCAGCACCCACGTGGTGGTTCACAGCCATCCCTAATCAGTTGGGGGGGGGGGTGTTATGCCTCCTTCTGGCCTCCACAGGCACCAGGCATGTACCTGGTGCACATACATATATGCAAGGATCTTTAAAATATTTTTATTAATTCTTGGAGAATTTCATTCAGTGTATTTTGACCACATTTACCCCTACTTCCTCCAAGATCCACTTCCTCCAGGAGAAACCATCTTAATGATCACATTGGAGACATTGCACTCTCTGATTCAAACGGAGTAGAATAATTGGTAGTAGTTCAAACTGTGAATTTACATGTCAGTTCTGTTGATTTTAGCCGTAACCCTGCTGAGGAAGAAGTCTAAACCCTGTTAAGTAGAGAAGAAACTCTGTGTGTGTGTGTGTGTGTGTGTGTGTGTGTGTGTGTGTGTGTGTGTGTGTGTGAGAGAGAGAGAGAGAGAGAGAGAGAGAGAGAGAGAGAGAGATGCCCACAGGGACAAGAATGAGGTTGCCGGATCCCCCGGGGCTGAAGTAACAAGTGTTCATAAGCCTCTGACATAGGTGCTGGGATCTAAACCTTCCAAGACAGAGCAGCAAGCACTCTTACCTGCTGAGCTGTCTCTCAGCTCCCAGCAGTTTTTGTTGTTGAGACAGGATTTCACTATGTTACCCGGCTGGCCTAGAACTAACAGAAATCCACTTTCCTCTGCCTCCTGGGATTAAAGGTATGCTTCTTTCCTCCCTTGAGACAGGATCTGATGTTAGCCCAGGGTGCTCTGGAACTTGCTAAGTAGTTAAGAATCGCCGGGCGGTGGTGGCACACGCCTGTAATCCCAGCACTCGGGAGGCAGAGCCAGGCGGATCTCTGTGAGTTCGAGGCCAGCCTGGTCTACAAAGCGAGATCCAGGAAAGGCGCAAAGCTACACAGAGAAACCCTGTCTCGAAAAAAAAAACCAAAAAGAAAAAAAAAAAAAAAAAGAATGACCTTGGACCTCAAAACCTCAAAGTCTCCACCTTAATGGTGGAATTACAGGTGTGTGCCACCATGCTTCATTTTATGTGGTGCTAGAGATTAAACCCAGTGCTTCATGCAAGCTAGGCAAGCATTGAGCTACATTCCCAGCCTATAGTTAGCATTTTAAAATGATTTATTTTGTGTGTATGGGAGCTTTGTCTGCATGCATGTCTAAGAGAGTATTTGATATTCTGGAGTTATAGACAGTTGTGAGCTGCCATGTGGGTTCTGTGTAGTGGGTAGCCATTCCAGCCTTGGCCTGGAAATTCCAACCCCCATTGAGGCTTCGGTAATGGTCAGGCCTACAAGGTGGGGCTGAGAGAGGAGGCTGAAGACCCAGGGTCTGGGAAAGGTATGGCGCAGTCCGGCGGTGTTCTCTGGAGAACTCTGTGGTCTACCTCCAGCATCCAGGGTCCTGGAACCAAGAGTTCTGGAAATTGAACCCCGGGTCCTCTGGATTAAGAGCCAGTTCTCTTAACTGCTCAGCCATCTCTCCTGCTTCCAGCACTTTTATTTTTTGAAAGGCCTGTTTATAGTCAATTGTAGATAGTTTGTGGGAAAATTAATATAATGTGTAGAAGGAAAAGAAAATAATGTTTTCCTAGAGCCTAGTAGGGTCACTAATAACATTTTATATCCATTTTCTTCTGTTTGTATTTTTAACATGGTTGCATAGGTGATGTAGGTATAATTTAACATTTTCCTTTTTGTTTGGGAGTTATTCCCTTCTTGTTTTCTTTTGTTGTTCAAATTTAATACAGGCATTTTCAAATGTCTTTACTACATTTAATCATTTTATATACTGAAAGTCTTGTATGTTCATTTGTTTTTGACATGATAAGATTCAGAATAATGGAGCCAGGTGAAATTACCAGGCTCACCCCTTTGGAGGCAGATGCAGGTAGAGCTCTGTGAGTTGGAGACCAGCTTGGTCTACACAGTGAGTTCTAAGACAGAAGGGCTACAAAATGGAAAGACCCTGCCTTCAAAAAAAGAAAAGAAAAGGGCTTGAGAGATGGCTCAGAGATTAAGAGCACAGACTGCTCTTCCAGAGGTCCTGAGTTCAATTCCCAGCAACCACATGGTGGCTCACAACCATCTGTAATGAGATCTGGTGCCCTCTTCTGGCCTGCAGTCATACATGCTGTATACATAATCAATAAGTAAATCTTTAAAAAAAAAAAAAAGAATAGAATGATGAATAAAAGGTCCCTAAGAAGGTTCTCAATCTTTTAAGAATATATTTGCCAACAAATGCAAATGACACTTCATTTTCACATTATTGTTGTTCATTTTTAAAAAAAACTTTAGTAGAGAAAAAATGCTATTTTAGTCTGTTCATTTGGACTCTATATATTCTTGGTACACTTATTGCCAGTATTTCCCCAGCTTCTTTGCTAGTGGGTTTCTGCTTTTCTTTTTATGGTCAGCTGAAAGAATCTACATACGATTTGTTTTTATGTTCAGTTCTTTTTGTTTTGTATTTGGAGACAGGGTTTCTCTGTGTAGCCCTGGCTGTCCTGGAATGCTCTGAAGGCCAAGCTGGCCTCGAACTCAAAGACCTCTGCTTCCAAGCACATGTCACTACCGGCTGGCATGTTTAGTTCTTTTATGTTTAGAAAGAAAATCAGATTAGTCTTGTCTTCCAGATTGGAGGAAGTGGCATTAATAAAGTGCATGCTTATCATCACTTCCATGAAAATTTCATTAATCTTTATGTTAAATGAATTAGAAAAGGCAAGTCTAGATGCCCCCAGCCACTGTTTAAGTGCTCCTCCACACATTTCCCCATTGTTAGAATCTGTGTGCGTGTGTGCACCACGTGATGTTGAAGATAAGCACTGGCAGTGTCTCTGCAGAGTGTGCTAACATCCTCTTGCTATGCGGTAATAATGGCAGTGTTTACAGAGGAGGACACGGAAGCATGGGAGGTCATACAGCTGCTTCTTAGAGCCCAGGAGCTTTGGGGCACCTTGTGTCAGTAGAAGAACTTGAACAAAATCCAGATCGGAGTTACTAATCCTTAATGACAGATCATGTAGTGGAGAGCAGCATTGTTGTTTGAACAAGAATTATTCCATATCCTTAGTATCTCCTCAGTGCTTGGATGAGATCTGTCTTGTTCTAGCAGATTGACCTCTGCTTTTTTAGGACACTGTTGATGCTTTGAGTACTAATGTGGGCTCAGACACAAGGATAGAGACAGGAATTTTCAGTTATCAAAAGCTTCTAAAAGTGTTGGTTTGTATTTGGTTGAACAGAATAATTTGTTGACTGTTTTATGAGCTGGAAAAGAAAAACTATTTAATTTTCTTGCTGTCTGCCAAGAAAATTAAACAGACTTCAAAGCTTTGCACTGATAGCTAATGGCATTGATGCAAGCTGTTGTTTTAATTAATACAGCTGGCTGGTTCTTCAGCCCAATCAGCTACAACTGTGGAGTTCTAAAATGAGGTAACAAAACCAATGGCACTGCACAGTTCATGCCTCTCTCGAGAAAATAGTTCATTACTCCGACAGGCACTATTGCTTGGGGAGCTCTTGTCCCATCTTGAAATATACCTAGTGTTTGTAGTTCTTCATTTAAATATACTCTTTTAGTGATTTACCACAGGCAAAGGAGAGGAGCTGCCAGCACTTTGTTAACTTTGATAAACACATAATTTGAGATTGAATCCCTGATTGTAAAGTTATATGAGAGAATACAGCCATATAGACACCATAGAGCCATTATCTCCAGGCTTGAAATAAATCAGTTTGAGTCTAAAATGATTGTGATGCCGTGCTGGCTAGTTTTATGTCAACTTGACACAAGCTAGAATCATCACAGAAGAGGGAGCCTCAATTGAGGAATGTCTCCATAAGACTGGCCTGTAGGCAAGCCTTTGGGGCATTTTCTTCATTAATGATTGATGTGGGAGGGCCCAGCCCCTTATGGGTGGTGCCATGTCTGGACAGGTAGCCCTGGGTTCTATAAGAAAGCAGGCTGAGCAAGCCACTAAGCAGCACTCCTCCATGGCCTCTGCATCAGGTCCTGCTTCTAGGTTCCTGTCCTGTTTGAATTTCTGTCCTGACTTCCTTTGATGAACAGTGCTATAGAAGTGTAAGCCAACTAAACCCTTTCCTCCCCAGGTTGCTGTGGTCATGCTGTTTCATCACAGCAACAGTAACTCAAACTGGGACAGGTAGTTAAGGATTTTTTTTCTAATCAAAGTTGACACTGCAGCTCATGGCAGTGGTGCTTATATTGTTTGACTAGTTCTTTTCATGAGAGTGTTGCTCTGTAATGCCAGACACCATCAGAAGGCTCATGGAGATTACCAAGCTGCTAAATTTGCTGTAGGATAGTCTTCTTTCTCTTACTGAAGATTGAAACAATAAATGAAAGGTTTTCTGCTCCTTGGGGGCAAAACAGTCGTGATTAAGTATTTGTATAACCCTTGACTAAGACAACTTATAGAAGGAAGAGTTTGTTGGAGTTTACAGTTCCGGAGGGCTGAGTCCATCACCATGGCAGGGAGGCATGGCATCAGGAAGACATGATGTCTGGAGCAGCAAGCTGAGAGAGCAAACTTGGAATGACACATGGCTTTTGAAACCTCAAAGCCTACCCAGTGACATACTTTCCCCGACCTGTTGCACGAATCGTAGATGGTCTTAATAAAAACCTGGAGCCAGATATCAGGGTAAAAGCTGAAAAATCAGAGAAGCAGAGCAAGCCACAGCTACCACCTCTTACCTCACCAACTCCTCAGCTTGACAGAGAGTGAGCTCCTGTCTCCTCCCACTTTATATTCCTTTCTCCGTCCAGACATATCACTTCCTGTCTCAACCTTCCTAGTGCTGGGATTAAAGGTATGTAATCACAAGTGCTAGGATTAAAGGTGTGTGCCACCACTGCCTGGCTCTGTCTTTTAGACTAGATTAATCTTATGTAGCCTTGAACTCACAGTAATCCAGATGAATCTCTGTCTCTACCTTCCAGTGCTAAGATTAAAGATGTGTGTCACCACTACCTTGCCGCTATGTTTAAGCTAGTAGCTGGCTCTGTCCTCTGATTTTCAGGCAACCTTTATTTGTTATTTGATAGAACAAAATATCACCACACACACTTCCCGAATCTATCCCAACAGTTCACCAACTGGGGACAAAGTATTAAAACATCTAAGTCTTATTTTGGTTTTTGAGATAGAGTTTCTCTGCATAGCCCTGCCTGTCTTAGAACTCACTGTGTAAACTAGGCTAGCCTTGAACTCACAGAGCTCTGTCTGCCTCTGCCTCCTGAGTGCTGGGATTTAAGGAGTGCACAACCAAGCCCAGCTCTAAGAATTCTTGACATGACTACATGTGTGAGGAATATTTTGGGACTGTTTTCAGCACAGCTGTCTAAAGGGGCTCCATTGCATTCCTGAGGTAAAGCCAGGGAGGTGGCAGTGCTCAGTTCTCTTGTGTCTTGTTTTAAACAAAAAAGTATATGACCCTTTATATTGAAAAACAGAAGCAGCCTGTAGTAGTGATGCACTCCTTTAATCCCAGCACTCAGGAGGCAGAGGCTGTGAGTTCCCAGCCAGCCTGGTCTACATAGTGAGTTCTGGGACAGCCAGAGCTACATAGTGAGACCCTGTCTTGTCGGGGGGAGGGAGGGAGGTTGGGGGGCAACACCGAAGCTTTGTGAAGCACTATTTCCTGTTCTTTTTACTTTGTTAGGTACCTTTACCAACTGTCGATAGACCTAATTATGGTTCCTGTTTTCCCAATAATGGCAGGATTTTCCTGACTTAGACAGCTGTGTGACTACTGTCTTTGTGAGATGAGTTGCACAGGATGGGCTGTAACGTTGTGCTGGATGTGTATTATCATTGAATGTTTGGAGAGTGCAGCTCGCCCATCCCTCCCTCATTAACTAGCTGTACAGCATGGTCTCAGATAAATATATCTCATCCTCGTTCTTTGATTTTTCTTTTCTTTATTTTTTGTTTTGTTTTTTTTTTTGTTTTTGTTGTTGTTGTTTTTGTTTTTCGAGACAGGGTTTCTCTGTGTAGCTTTGCGCCTTTCCTGGAACTCACTTGGTAGCCCAGGCTGGCCTCGAACTCACAGAGATCCGCCTGGCTCTGCCTCCGGAGTGCTGGGATTAAAGGCATGCGCCACCACCACCCAGCAAACATTCTTTTGTATGGGTGTTTTGCCTGTACCTGTATATGTCTGTGACCACATGTGTGCCTGCTGCCTGCAGAGACTGGAAAAGGGCATCAGATCTTCTTGGGACTAGAGTTGCAGATGGTTGTTGATTATCCATGTGGGTGCTGGCTAAGCTTGTTAAGAGACTGCCTTCATTATATGCTCCCAGCAGTAGATGAAGGTTTCAGTCACGTTCTACCCTTATCATTATTTCCTGCTGTGATTTTTTTATTCTAATTTTGGGTGTTTTTAAATGGGTATGCATTTTCCTGGAAATTAAGTGTTGAGTATGTTATAGGCTTACTGGTCATTCATATCCTCTGTGAAGTCTTACTACTTTTTACTAGGCTGTTTGTCTCCAGGTATTAAGTTGTGAGGGTCTTTGTATTTCAAATACGATTCTTCTCTCAGTGACTTAGGTGGGTTCCCCAGAAAATCCACTGTGAGATTTGTGTGTGTGCAGAACTTTATTGAGGAGTACCCAATGATAACATCTTTGAGAGAACAGCAGGATAAAGCAGATGGAGAAGGGTCACTCAGCTGCAGTAGGAACAGGGGACAGATGCCTGACCTGAAACAGACTGAAATAGGTAGTGCATTCTAGTGTGTGTGTGTGTGTGTGTGTGCACGTGTGTGTGCGTGTGTGTGTGTGTGTGTGTGCGCGCGCGCGTGTGTGCGCGTGTGCGTGTGTGTGTGTGTGTGTGTGTGTGTGTGTGTGTGTGCGTGCGTGTGTGTGTCTGAGGAGGCCAGAAGAGGATGTTGGTCACTTGAAACTGAAGTTACAGGTGACTGTGAATTGCCTAATGTGGGTGCTGTAAGCCTAGGTTGGGTCCTCTGCAAGTGTGACCCTGTCTCAAAAAATAAGATGGAGAAGATACTTGGTGGTGTTCTCTGTCTGCTCTGCATGTACATCCACACCTGTACACACAAACACGAAATGAAACAAAAACCACGGAACTATGTTAGTATTGACACCTAAGTTTACTTTTCCATGTGTTTTTATAAATTATATAGTTATGTACTGTATTTTGTTTATACCTTATGAGACAAAAATTGTTAATATTTAATGTATGCTTATTTTTGTTTATTCTGATGGTTAATCTCAATTCTGATGGTTAAACTCAATTTTCTGAACAAGAGGTTCAGAGTCGCCTCGGAGATGGGCCTCTGGAAATGACACTAGATCATCTTGATTGGGTTATCTGAGGCGGGACCTGCCTGCTGTGGGCACATTCCTGTATTGTATAAGGAGAAAGCGGGCAGACCTCTACTTCCTGTGGATGGGATGGGAGCGGCTTCGCCAAGCCCCAGTTGCCTCACCTGCCCGTCATGGCAGACGAGACTCAACTGTGAGCCAAGGTCAGCTTCCCTGGCTTAAGTTGCTTTTGTCCAGAATTTCATTGGAGCAGTCGGAGAAGTAACTGTAAATACTTTTTCTCACAAATATGAACTTCTCACGCTGCATTTCCATCCTTTCCTCATACCAACCATCATAGTTTTCCGAATCCATCACTAGACACTGATCTTGTCATTTTTGTGGCTTTGGTGCTGTGTTGCTGTACTTTCTTGGACACTTAGTTTAAATTAAGTTTGAACTCTTCATAAATGCTTGTTTATTTTTGACTAATTCTTTCTTTGGATGAATTTCTAGAAATGAAGTTTGTGGATCAAAGATTTCACTTCATTTACAGGAAAGGGGATTTGGGTGGGAGGGTAGGGGCATGAGGAGGAGCAGAGAGTAGAGAGAGCCTGAGCAAAAATTCACTTTTTAATTTTATTTTGAGTGCATGTGTCTATATGTATGAAAGAATGTTGTATGAGTATCTGTTTTATGTATGTATATGAAGGTGGTGTGTGCATCCACATATACACGTGGACACTAGAGGAAGACACCAGGTGCCCTGCTCTGTCACTCTGCCTTATTCCTTTGAGACTGGGTCTCTTACTGAACTGGGAGTTAGGCTGCAGCAACCCCCAGTGGTCCTTCTCTGCTTCCCCACAGCATTGGGGTTACAGGAGGCACATAGCCATGCCCGGGTTTTCACATAGTTGCTGGGATTTAAACCTGAATCTGAACATGTGTATGGCAAGTGCTCTTACCCATTGAGTTATCTCTCTAGCTCCAGAGTTCACATTCTTGAGACTTTAGGCCTAAAATGTCAAATTGTGATCTAGATAGGTTGTAGCAGTTCACATTTCTGTCAGGTTTAGAGAAATGCACTCACTGCTCCTATTCACAAATAGTAAATGTTTCCCTACAACATTGCCAACTTTCTTTTTTTGCTTCAGAGGTTGTGGTCTCACTGACTGATACTTGTAATCCCAGCAGTTGGGAGACTGAGGTCAATTATCATAGGTTCAAAGTCTGTTCAGGCTGGTAGCTCCTGGCCAGGCCAATGTGAGACCTTACTACTCCCTGAGGAAGTTGATGGCCGATGGGGGAAAAAGAAACATTCTCTTAAAAAATAATAGATAGATAGATAGATAGATAGATAGATAGATAGATAGATAGGTCTTTGTATTTTATGTGTGTGGGTGTTTTTCTTGCATGTATGCTTGTGCATCACATGTGTTTAGTGCCCATGGAGGCCAAAAGAGGAAGTCAGATCCCCTGGAACTGAAGTTACAGGCAGTAGTGAGCTTCCGCATAGGTGCTAGGAATTGAACCTGGTCCTCTAGAAGAGCAGCCAGTGCTCTTCCCCGCTGAGCAGTCTCTCTAGCCTGAGATGTTTTCTTCAGTGATATAGCCACTGTGCTCATGTTTCTGTAAACAAACCCTCACCCATCCTGTAAGCCACCCTAATGAAACTCACTGAATCATTTAAAAAAAAAAAAAAAAAAGACCAGAAAGTGGCAGGGTGGCTAGTTGGGGAAGAGGAAAGGGTCTAATGGAAGTGAAATGAGGAAGGGACATTTGCTCAAAATACATTCAGTGCCATGGGCTGGAGCAATGACTCAGTGGTTCAGTGCCACGTTTTTAACTAATAAAAATCAGATATTCATAAGATTTGTTTATTTATTTTGTATACAGAAGAGGGCACCAGATCTCATTACAGATGGTTGTGAGCCACCATGTGGGTGCTGGGAATTGAGCTCAGGACCTCTGGAAGAGCAGTCAGTGCTCTTAACCTCCGAGCCAGCCCTCCAGCCCTCTGAAAATCAGCTATTTATAAAAACAAAGAAATGGACTGGGGATGTGGTTCATTTGGCAGCGTGCCAACCTAGAATACATGAAGCCCTCAGCGTGGTCCCCAGCACTGCATAAAACCAAATCCACTGTGTGGATCTCACGCCTGTAATCTCAGTACTTAGGAGATAGAGGCAGGAGGAACATAAATTCAAGATCATGTTGTTTTTTATCTAAATCTTAACTGTTCAATTTCACCAATGAAGACTCAGGAGCCAGATGCTGGGGTGAAAACCTGCTAGCTCAGGAGGCAGAAAAAGCTGACCTTCCTCCCACACTGTCTCAAACAAAAACTCAAACTAAATGTCCTTCCCTTCTCCTTCCATGCATCTCTCGACCCATGCTCCCGACTCCCTCTTACTCTCAGTTTTTTTCCTATCAACTGGTTGCTTGCTCTGCCTCCTATATGATTGACTTTATTTAATCCTATTTACAATATTCTAGCAGAAAGCTCTTAGATTAAAGGTATGTGCTAGGGCTAAGCCACTCCACAACCAGAAACAGGTTTTTCCAGTAAATAACACAATCTCGGGGTTCATGGTGTGATCAAATATCCTGCAACAAGGTCATCTTTAGCTACATTATCAAGTTTGAGGCCAGCCTAGGCTACACAAAACCCTGACTCTCAAGAAACAACGAAGTCATGATCTTGTTGCCTCTCCCAGGTTGTCTCAAACTTCTGGGCCCAAGCAGTCTTCCTCCATCAGCCTCCTCAGAAGCCAGTGTGCCTAACTTCTCATCTTTTAACTGGTGTTATTTATGAAGCCAATCATTTTTCATGCTTACTGGCCATTGTGGCTGTTGGTTTCATGAATAGAAAATGTCGTTCTAATACAGCAGTTCTCAACCTGTGAATTGTGACCCCTTGGGGAGGGTTGAATGACCTTTCACAGGAGTGGCCTAAGACCATCAGAAAACACAGATATTTCCATTACAGTTCCTAACAGTAGCAAAGTTATACTCGTGAAATAGCAACAAAAATAATCTTATGGTTGGGGTCCCCACACCATGAGGAACTGTACTAAAGGGTCGCAGTGGCAGGAAGGTTGAGAAGCTCTAACGGTTTCTTCTGTTGTCTTTCCAGGAACGCCTGAAGCTGGTGACGGTGCTGGGCGCTGGGCTTCTCTGTGGAACTGCACTGGCGGTGATCGTGCCTGAAGGGGTGCATGCACTTTATGAGGAGGTTCTGGAGGGTGAGCGCCAAACGCCCTACTTGAGAAATGTTGGTAGAGGAATTAGTGGATTTCTTCTGGATTCAGTTCATGTTTGTCCCAAATAGGGTGTGTAAGAGATCTATCTCTCTTTAGACACCTTAGACATGTAACCCATCCTTAGCAGTTTTCTGAATGCCATAGTTCATGAAGACTACTTAATAATCATTTGCAATAATGAGTGATTTCAGCCTTAAGTATAAGTTCTTATTTTGTGCGTGTGTGATGTATGCACATGTATGTGTTTGTGGGCATGTGAGGTACATGTTAATATTTGTACACATGAGTATGAAAGCCAGAGGTTAATGTCAGGCCTCTTCCTCTTTCTCTCTGTACCTTTTCTTTCTTTCTTTCTTTCTTTCTTTCTTTCTTTCTTTCTTTCTTTTTTTATTTTTATTTTTGGTTTTTTTCTTTTTTTTGTTTTTTGTTTTGGTTTGGTTTATGAGACAGAGTTTCTCTGTGTAGCTTTGGAGTCTTTCCTAGAATTCACTCTGAATTTCCTTGAACTCACAGAGATCCGCCTGGCTCTGCCTCCCGAGTGCTGGGATTAAAGGTGTGCACCACCACTGCCTGGCTTACCTTTTCTTTTTAATATCGTATTTAATTATAATTTGGTATGGGGGTGGGTATACACATCCTGTGGTGCGTGTGTGGAGGGTGAAGGACAGTTTGTGGGAGTCAGTTCCCCTCTTCTACCATGTGGGCCCTTGGGATTGAATCAGGCTTGCTTACAATCATCTTTGCCCACTCAGCCATCTCATCATATCCTCAACCTTAGTTTTTGAGACAAGGTCTCTGACTAAACCTGGAGCTCACCAATTTGACTGGACTGGGTGGTAAAGAGCTGCAGGGGTCCTCCTGTGTCTGCCCCTCACTGCTAGGAAAACAGGTACACACCACCACGCCTGGCTTTTTACATGGATACTGGAGATTTGAGCTCAGAGAGTTGGGACATGTTCCCTTGTTGTCCATATTCTGGAAGAGAGATTACTGAACTGCTGTTTTTGTCTGTGAGTGTTTGGTTGAGTTTATTGGTGGGTTCACCGTCTGGGTCTGGTGTCTTCATGCTGGAAGGTGTTTATATTAGTAACCTTTCTCACTGCTGTGACCAAATTCCTGAGGAGAACCAGCCTATGGGAGAGAGGTGTTTTGGCTCACAGTGTGAGGGGATCATGTCCATCACGGCAGGAAAAGCCTGGCTGCAGGAGTCACTCACAGCTATGGTGGCAGGAGTGTGGAGTGGCTGGTACATTGCATTGGCTGTTAGGAAGTGGAGAGAGATGGGGAGAGAGACAGAGAGAGACTGGCTCAGGCAGGGCTATAGACTCCATAAAGGCTTGTACCAGCAAGCCATTTCTTCCAGTAAGGAGCACAGGGAACAACTGTTACTTCCAGCCATCACATCCTGCCCTGGCTCTCCTAGGTTCATGGTCATCTCATAAAATACATTCGATACACGACTTCCCAAGTCCCCAGACTCTTGCAGTTCTGAAACTGTCGAAAAGACCCAAGTTTCCTCTGAGACTCAAGGCAGTCTCTTCACTTGAGCCCTGCAAAGTAAGAACAAGTGGCTTCTCTCCTAGTACATAGGGCACAGAGTAAACATCTGGAAGACGCATGGAACAGTGGTTCTCAAGGTGGGGGTTGAACGACCCATTCACAGGGGTTGCATATCAGATATCCTCCTCCTCAGATGTTGACATTATGATTCATAGAAGTAGCAAAACTACAGTTAGGAAGGAGCAGTGAAATTAATTGTGTGGATGGGGTCAAGACACGAGGGGAACTAACTGTATCAGAGGGTCACGGCATTAGGAAGGTGTTGTAGTTAGGCTTCTGGTTGCTCTGCTGCAGCTTCAGCAGACAATGGCTTCTGTCCCCAGAACCTGTGACACCATGCTGCAACTTAGGCTTCCATAGCTTCATGTTCAGCTCACTCAGGGAATTGGGTCTTGTCTCACATTGCTTGGGCTTAGAGCATTTCTGGAACCTTGGTACAAATCTTGATCAAATAAAATAAATATTAAAAAATTAGAGGCACACACCTTTAATCCCAGCATCTGGAGGCAGAGGCAGGCAGATCTCTATGAATTTGAGGCTAGCCTGGGCTACAGAGTGAGTTCCAGGAAAGGCGCAAAGCTACACAGAGATACCCTGTCTTGAAAAACAAAACAAAAACCAAAAATAGGGCCAGTCATGGTTGTATGTATGTGTAACCCTTGTGCTGGGAGAGGAAGTGTTGGAGGGCATTGCACAGGTAACTGATCCTGGGAGCTTGCTAGCAGGCCATTGTAGCCAAAATGGCAAGCTCCAAGCTCAGTGAGAGACCCTGACTCCAAAAATAAGATGGTGGGCCATCAAGGTGACTTAGTAAATAGGGGCGCTTGCTGTCAAGCCTGATGGTCTCATGAGTTTGATCCCCAGAACTCACATGGTGGAGGGAGAGAACTGACTCCCTCAAGTTGTCCTCTGACCTCCACACATGCATCATGGCACACATGCATTAATGCCCTTCCCATACAAATAAATAAATGCAGAAAATACAGTGGAAAGCCATACAGGAAGATGTCTGCCTCTGGCTTCCACTGCATACACACAGTTGAGCACATGTGTGTATAACACATGCACATACACACAAAGATTTCTGGCCTTTGTTATAGGAGTAACCAGTCATTTTTGGTTGGATTTAAAACCTACCGTGGGAGATGAAATCTATACTTGACACTGCTAGAGTGCCCAAGAACCTGAGACTAACTAGATAGTCATGAACCTAAGGGAAAATCTACTACTATTATTCTGCTAAAGGATCAGAGCAATAAAATGACTTGTAGAGCTAAGACATGCCTGAGTGTAGTCTAGCTGCATGGCTATTATACTGACATTTAAGGGTTCTTTGGTCTGCTTGTTTTTTCCCCTTTTATTTTCCTTTATATTTTCTATAAACACAGAAAAAACAGCAGATTCTTTCCTGAAATAAACCTGTTTCTCTTTTACCATAACCAGGAGAATAAAATTACACATTATAATTAAAAAATAAAATAAAATAAAATGACTTGTAATAATATGCTGCTATACCCATATTGGAGAGCATGGCTGAGACCTCATCAGAGAAGCTTCTTGCATTAAGTAGAAATTACAAAGAGATTCACTAACTGGACAATGTGCAGAGAGTGAGAGGCTTTGGAGCACTCAGTCCTAAATGGGATGTCTTTATCAAAGTCTTCTCTCGGGATCTTTGCAGAAGAGGAGGCAGAAAGACTGGGAGCCAGAGGTGATGGACGGCTTCAAGGAAGCACCATCTTCCAGACGCAGCAGGACTGATGCACATGTGAACTCACAGGCCTGCACAGCTGCAGACTAGACAGACCCCACCACTGGAAATGAGAGGTGGACACAGAGTCCCACCTCTACCCCAGCCAGGAAGTTACTTGTGACTGAAACCTGCTGGGACAGGACAATTCATTCTCTCCAATGGAAATTTAGTGTATCAACCACACCCCAGGGCGGGTCTCATCCCCAGGAGTAGGTAGTGGATTGACGACAGAACATAGACACTATGGGTTTTGTGTGTGTGCTTTTGTTTCATTTGGGTATTTTTTATCTTGTTGATTTTCTTTTCTTTTAGTCTGTTTTGATTGTTGGGGTTTTGTTTGTTTGTTTGTTTGTTTTTATCTTTGTTTTGTTTAGAGAGAGAAAGAATATAAAGTTGGGTGAGTAGGGAAGAGGGGAGGGCCTGGGAGGAGTTGCTGGAGGGAAAGAATAATCAAAATATATAAATTTTTTTTTAAATTAAAAAACAGTTGGTCTTGAAATATTTATGTTTGAAATGTCAAACATGGGACTATAAGTTAGAAATATCCTTTGGTTGGTTGTTCATGTCTTAACTACCTTGATGATCTAAAAGGCTATGCTCTTCAGTGGCGTTTTGTGTGTGTGTGTGTGTGTTTGCTCACTAATATTTTATAAGAACTAAATGTTTTCGATCCTGTTTGTTTTTTATTTGCAAATTTTGAATCAGCCTAGGTGTAAAAGTGTGACTTTGACTATAGTTGCTTTCATTGCCAAGTCCTGCCCACACCGTGTGCTTTCTGGGGGGAAGATTTAAGTTTGGGGCCCTTTGAAATGTGACTGCATTCTTGCATGGTGATTTGCTTCCGTGTCCAGGATTTTGAGTTGGTAGGCAGTCAGAAGGAAGGTCTGCATGCCAAAAGCAGAGGGCATTTGGGAATGTTTTCATTACAGCCTTTTAACTTCAGGAGTTTATGGTTGCCTCAATTTCAGTATAGGAGTTAGGTGTCTTTACAGGAAATTAAGTAGCACTTAAAACACAAATGGAAGCTGTTACATTTTGTGGTTTGTTTGTTCCAGGAAAACACCACCAAGCCAGTGAAACCAAGCAGAATGTGATTGCGTCAGACAAAGCAGCAGAGATGTCAGTTGTCCATGAACATGAGCTCAGCCACGACCACACACAGCTGCATGCCTACATAGGTGTGTCCCTTGTACTGGGCTTCGTGTTCATGTTGCTAGTGGACCAGATTGGCAGCTCCCATGTGCATTCCACTGACGGTGAGTAGCTCTCAGGCTCTCTGGGCTGTGCGGGCACTTTTCAGTGTGGAAATTTACAAACAACTGAATGATTCAGTCTACACCAAGGGCCTTACTTAATGCCAAACTTGTGTTTTTCTCAGGTGTTGTGGGGCATTTTATTCAGTTGGGGGAGCTAGTGAGTTGTGGCATGGCACAACTGTTTATTGATATACCAACCCTGCTGGACTTAAAGCAGTCTGTCTCATTTGGGTGAGAGTCTAGGGTAGAAGTCCTTAGTCTGTTTTGTCCTGTGAACCCTTAGGCAGTCTAAAGCCTGTGGCCCACTTACTGGAATGTTGGTCTTTATAAACTTAGAACTACAGAGAACTCAAGGCTATCCTCGTCTACATATTGCTTTCCAGACCAGCCAGGAGGTAGCACACACAGTGAGACACTAAAAGCTAGCCATTCAACAAACAAAGACCCCAAACCAACCAAGCAAGCAACCAAAAATCTTGATAGTGAGTAAATTCTGATCTGCTTGTTAGACACCGGGGAAAGAAGTAAACAAGGAAGTCCAACAGTGCTTTGACCAAGATCACTGTTGCCGGCATTCTGTTTTTGGAGTAGCTCAGGAAGCTATCAGACTGGCTTCTTTGCGGCTAACTATAAGCTATAAACTGGACAAAATGTTAAAACTACCATCTGAAGACAGCAGAGAGTCACTAAGAGCAAGCATATTCTGCAGAGCATAACATCTGGAACAGAAATACCTACTTTTGTCTTTTTTTTTCCCCCAGAGCTGAGGAACGAACCCAGGGCCTTGGTGCTTGCTAGGCAAGCGCTCAACCACTGAGCTAAATCCCCAACCCCCAAAATATCTATTTTTACAGGTGTTGGTAATCAGCATCCTTGGGGGCAACTAAAATTGTGATGGAAACTCAGTCTTCCCAAGTGTTATTACGTGTCTGTAATCCTAGCTCTTGGGAAGTGAGGTCAGGAGGATCAAGGCCTGCCTCCATTACATAGCAAATTTGAAGCCAGCCTGGTCTACTTGAAACTTTGTCTCAGAAAGCCGCCAGTGTTTCTGGAACAGACCTCAGGACAACCAGAACCCTAAAAAGAAGGGAGAATTCTAGTGTTGTGGGGTATCCACCAGAGAAGACTTCTCAGACATGGGTTTAAGCCAATAGGAAGTCTTTATTAGCCAGAGGGTGACTATACTGGGTATTGAGGACCCCGGGGTAGTCCAGGCCTTTCTCAGGGTGAGCTTTCAAGCACAAAAACATGTCCTAGGTTGGCACACCTCGGTTAGCAAAAACAGTTAGCTAGAATCAGAACTACAGAACTACAGAAGCCGAGAAGCAAGGTTGGTACATTTAGAGACTTTCCCAGAACTATGAACTTCGATGGATTAGGATTTTGTTCTTGTTTTGGCATGTCTTTCTGCCTGTGTGCTGGGTTCCAAGGCCTAAGTGGGCATTTCTCTCTGTGGCGTCACTTGTGTCAAGGTCTGGCTGCCTGTTACACTAGACTCAGCCCCAGGTTCTGGGAGTAAGCTGTTCAGGTGTCTGGCTGGCTCCCGAACCAGGCTTGTTTGAGCAGACTCCAAGCAATTAAGTGAAACAATTAAACTGAGCTGTCCAAAAAAGAGTTATAGTTTGAACCAAACTAAGTTACTTAAAGCAAAACAAGTTCTGTAGAAAAATATAACAGAATGTAGAGCATTCATGAGGTAGTACTACTAACAATGTCTGCTACATGATGCAGTACAAAGGCACCTGTGGTCAGCAGAGGTACAGCCTTCTGAAAGGGAGGATTATTCTTGAAAAAGAAAAAGGATACAAGGAGGTAAATGCATTCTCCAAAAATGTCAGTCTCAGCCGAGTGCAATATGTGATTCTACAATTGCTCTTTTCTAGAACATAAATGCTCTGATGGACATTTTCAGAAAACTGACATGATTTGAATATGCAACAGAAATCAGAAAAATAGAGTTAAATTTGCTGAAGTTGATATCCTTTTTGATTATATAGTTTCCCTAAGGAAATACATATTGAAGTCTAGAGATAAGCAGTTAGGATGTGTACAACTTATTCTTAAGTGGTCAGAATTGGTATATAGAAAGTGTAAGTGGTAAAGCAAGTGATTCAGAATGTTTAGATGGTTAGTCAGGCAGAGACAGGGGCATGTGAGTATTTTCTGTAAACTATCGGTGCAGCTTTTCTCAAGGTTAGAAACTATTTTCAAATAAAAGTTGTTTCGTTTTAATCATGGAATGGATGATTGAACAAAGCAGACTACTTGGGTTGTAGCTCTACTACTGAGGATGTAGCTCTGTGGTTGTACATGGCATGGCTTGGCATGCCAAGCTTTAATCCCAGACATTAAGGAGAACAAGATATGGTACTCAGCAGATTGAATAGGCAAGTATGATGGGTGGCATATGATGTGGTCAGGGCTCTCAGGAGGTGCAGGCTGGAGATTGGGAGTTTGTAAAGACAAGCCCTGGCTACATAGTGACACATGACACACTGTCAAGAGCTAAACTTGAGATCAACAGAGGCTTTCCATTCACTGTAAAGTCTCATATGTCCCAGGCTGGCCTCAGACTCTTTATACAGCCATTGATGACCTTTAATCACTGACCTCCTGTCTCTACCTCCCAAGTGCTGATGTGCCACTATGCTCCTACTGTACCTTTAAAAAAATCTCCCCATCCTTGCTGATCTCTGTGGGTTCAAGGCCAGACTGGCCTACATAGTGAGTTCCAGGATGGTCAGGACTACATAATAAGACTCTGTCTTAAGACGAACAAATAAAACGCACCACTTGTATTTTGTTTTGGTTTTGCCAGGGCTGGAGAACTAGTTCCCTAGTGCCCAGGTAAAACCCAGTCCTACTGTCACGCATCTGTACCCCCAGTGCTGGGGCAGGGGAGCCCTAAGGAACTCACTGCTTGGCCAGCCAGCCTAGCTGAATCAATGAACAGTTCAGTGAAAGACTCTGCCGCAGTGAAACAAAGCAAGGTATAGAAGGATTGAGGAGAGATACCATTGACTTCCATGGGGTACTTAACATGGGCTCACATTAGCCAGTCATGAGTCTGTCCTGTAATATTTGGGAACTAAAACTTTAGCTGAGTGGTTGTGGTGCAGGAGGCAGAGGGTTTCTGTAATTGAGGACAGCCAGGGCTACACAGAGAAACCCTGTCTTAAAAACCCTTAAAAAAAAAAAAATGTTAAAACTTTAAAAAGATGGCCTGAGAGCTATAAGCTCATTGACAGAGTGCTTGCCTGGTACATACAAGATCTGTCCATGATCCTCAACACTGAAAAATCAGAATTTTTTTAAAAAGTCTTTGTTCTTATTTTATGTGTGTGGGCATTTTGTCTGCTGGTATGTCTGTGCAGCACATTCATTCATGTAGTGCCCCCAGAGGCAGAAAGAGGAGGTGTCAGATCCTCTGGGACTGGAGGTACAGACGGTTGTCAGCTGCTGTGTTGATGCTCAGAACTGAACCCGGGTCCTCTGGAAGAGCAGCCAGTGTTCTTAACTGCTGAGCCTTCTCTCTATAACCTCCTGCACTCCCCAAAATAATTAAAGAATTTTAAATAAATTATATAGGCCCAATAGTGCCCTGTGATCCTGTACCCAGAATTACGTTAGCATGCATTCATTCTGCCTCCCGTTTTCCTGAAGATCACTATTTTTGCTGGCTTGTGTGTATCTTTGGTTTTTCAGTTTTTGTTTTTTTGGAGACCTCTTTATGTAACCCAGGCTGGCCTCAAACATACAACCCTTCTGCCTTCATTTCCCAAGTGCTAGGATTACAGGAGTGCACCACTATACACAGCTCTGGTTTGTATATTACTAAATGTCAGAAGTTAATTCACTTACCAATTTAGTGCTCAACTGTGACCTCTTCTGTAGATTTATAACAACTATTGTGTTTTCTTGCTTGATTAAAAAAGAAAAAGAAGTGTGTGTGTGTGTGTGTGTGTGTGTGTGTGTGTGTGTACATGGGGGTCTCCACATAGGCCAGAGGTGACACACCCCTGGAGCTGGTCACAGGCAGTTATGAGCGGGCAGATGTGAGTGCTGCAAGCAGAGCTCCTCTGGGTCCTCTGCAAGAGCAGGAGGTGCTCGAGTTCACTGCTGAGTTCACTGCCGAGTTCACTGCCGAGCTCACTGCCAAGTTCAATGCTGAGTTCACTGCCAAGTTCACTGCTGAGTTCACTGCTGAGCCCTCTCTGGCCCCAAAATACCGTCAGAAACCCCTAATGTTTTCAATGATAGTTTACTAATTCTTTGATAATTTTGTATAATGTATTTTGATCATAGTCACCTCCAGCTTCTCTCAGATGTACCCCACCTCCTTACCCACCCAACTTCACATGTTCTCCTCCCCACCTCTCTCCTCCATGAAGTCTAATTTGTGTGCACACACTCCTGGATGTGGGATGTGGAGGCTGCCCTAGAGAGTATTGACCTCCTAGGGGTTTCTCTTTAAGAAAATGGACTCTTTCTCTCCTGGCAGCTACCAAATGCCAATAACTCCTTAGCTAGGGCTGGAATTTATGCCTTGCCCCTACCCCACCCCTGTGTTTCCCATAAGAGCAGTAGCATCCCCAGCAAAAGAAGTTATAAAACAATAGTGGGTGCCTAGTGCTGCACTGCATTCTGGGAGACATGTTAGAAACAGAGAGAAATAAGTGTAAAGTGTACTGGTTACAGCTGGCCTGGGGGTGCAAGACAGTGAAGTGGGTTTCTCTGTCTGAGGTGGGACACAGAAGAACCTCTGCAGTGGCACGTGGGTCCCAGCTACACAGAGTGGTAGTTGAGCCAGGAGATAGTTGTTTTGAGCTAGGATTATTCTCTGACCTTTTCTTGATGGGTGTGGTCCTAAGATCCAATTTAGAACAATGTCTAGGTTTGGGGTTGATAATGTGGGAAGGTAAATACTTGCCCAGAACTAGAGGTGAGGAGATTTAGGGAAAAGAGGGTGAGAATGATGTTAGAAAGTACTAAAGAAACTGTGCTAATTGGTTTGGATACTAAGAAATACTGTGGAACCAGCTGATACGTAGCTTAAAAAATCTCCTCCCATGGTTCGATGCTCAGCTCCAAAAAAAAAAAAAACAAAAACAAAAAGAATTTCCTCAAGCCAGGTGTGGTAGTACAGAGGCTGAGCCAGGAAAGTCTGCATGGTCTTCAGAGTGAGTTCAAGGCCACTCTGGCACTTAGTGGAACTCTATCTCAAAACTAAAAAAAAAAAGAAAAAGAAAAAAAGGAAACAGTCAAAAGGAGACTGGGGATTATAGCTCAGTGGAAGAGTGTTCAAATACGTGGACAGGGCCCTGGGTTCAGTCCTCAGCACTGAAGGAAAAACCTGCCCAACTGTGGTGGCAGCTGACCTGAGCTAGCTGACAGCACAGCCCAAGGGTAATGTCATACAGATGCTTGTGTGACTGGCTGAGGTGAGTCGGGGAGAGTAAGAAAAGCAGAGGGAGCCAGGCGTGGTGGCGCACGCCTGTAATCCCAGCACTTGGGAGGCAGAGGCAGCCGGATCTTTGTGAGTTCGAGGCCAGCCTGGGCTACCAAGTGAGTTCCAAGAAAGGCGCAAAGCTACACAGAGAAACCCTGTCTTGAAAAACCAAAAAAAAAAAAAAAAAAAAAGAAAGAAAAAAGAAAAGCAGTGGGCCTGTGGTGACTTGGGTTTAAATTGGTGAAAACACACGTTAGGGTGGTAGCTGCAGAGTGGAGATGGGGTGAGAACAGAGTTACAGGAGGGTTAGATGAGCCTGCAAAGAAGTAACCAGAGGCCATAGAGCACTTTCTGAAGATTGTGAGGAAGGCCAGGCAGTTGGGGGTGATACATTTCAGGAATTTATCCAGGGAAGCCTGAGTCAAGAGTTCCCTCACACCTACCTCTTTAGTAGAAGAAGACCATCAAAGTATTTGAAGTAGAAAGAAAAACAGCAGTGAGGAAAACAGTCTACACCAAAGATTGGAATCTGAGCTTCCAAAATACTCATCCAGCCGTATGGTCTTTTATACCCTTAATCCCAGCACTCAGGCAGAGGGTGCACAGTGAGACTCCAGCTCTAACGTAAGGATTGTAATAACAAGTGGACCATCTTCAGACAGATGTTTCCATTGCTTTATGTCATACTACTTAGTGATCCTTTCTCATTCTCATATAGATCCAGAAACAGCAAGGCCTAGCAGTTCCAAAATCACCACCACGCTGGGGCTGGTCGTTCACGCTGCAGGTAAGTTGGGTTTGCAGTGAGCTGCTCCACCCTGAATGCTCTTCGGGGAGGTTGCTGAACAAAGCCCTCTAGCTTGAGCATAGCCCTGTTATGTCTGTGTTGAGTTTACCAGCTAAGAACGATTTCTATATTTTTAATACCTAAACACAAAGTATAAGATGGGCATGGGGGTACACACCTCTAATCCAAGCACCTAGGAAGTGGGCAGTAGGTTCCAGAGTTCAAGACCAACTTGAGCTACTTAGTGAGTTCAGAATTAGCATGAGCTATATATCCAGACCCCGTCCAAAAGAGTCTGGGCTGTAGCTCAGTGGTAAAGCATCTGTCTAGTGTGTGAAAGGCTTGTGTTCAATCCTCAGCACCACTAAACAAAGGATATTTCATGTCACTGGAAAATTGCGCTATTTAAAGTACTAATGCTGCTCTGAAAGACAGCTGTACACATGTTTCTAGGTCACCTGTGGCTTGTTTATACAGTAGTAACAGTTGAGTTAACAGTTACAAGAGGCCAAATAACCTGCAAAGGTCAAATACGTCCTGCCTGGACTTTAAGAAGTTTGCTGATCTTTGCCCTAAGATCTATCTGGAAAAGAGCCTGGGCACTTCAGCACCATACAGCCCTGCTGCTCAGTGCTTGCAGGGGTGGGAAGTAGAGGACTCAGCATCGCTGATGGGACTTGCTTTAGCACCATAACCCAAACCTAGACTTGATGATAGGATTCTCTCAGAACCAAATAAAGGCATGTGAAAAGCAGCTCACTCCTGGCCTCCTGTTGTCTGCAAAATCCAGAGAAGTGGTGGGACCTGGGAGAATGGAGCCGATAAATATGGTAGACTAAAGTCTCATGCAATAGCCAGCTTTCATCAGAGCCCCAGACAATTTTACTCTGAGCATTAAGAAAGGTCATGTGGGGCTGGAGAGATGGCTCGTTGGTTTAGAGCATGTACTGCTCTTCCAGAAGACCTGAGTTCGGTTTCCAGCACCCACATCAAGCAGCTTGCAACTACCTCTAACTCTAGCTCCAAGGTACACACATACACATATACATAATTTTAAAAATAATAAAAATATATCTTTAAAAATAGGTCACATGAATAAAGTTCTCATGAGTGCAAGCTGTATATAGTTATAAGGACAAGCCACACATGGCGAACACATGTCCATAGAGACATGTAAAGGGTAAACATTTAATTGAATAGCAACAGCAAGCAATAATGAGTCATCGGAAGTCAACTCACCCCTATCCACTACACCTAGGAGAACACAAAAACTTCACATTCCAAGAACAATTCCGTCTTTTGAACAAACTGAGGTCACAAGACTCTTGTCTTGTTTTCTTGGAGTGTTCTCACAAGCTCTCAGAATTCTCCTCACAGGACTCCAGTCCTAAACCATGTTCCAACATACCCATTCAGTCCCTGTCCTGGCTAGTTGTGTATCAGCTTGACACAGCTAGAGTTATCTGAATAAGAGGAGCCTCAGTTGAGAAAATGCCTCCATAAAATCAAGGTGTAGGGCATTTTCTTAATTCGTGATTGGTGAGGGAGGGCCCAGCCCATTTGGATGATGCAATTCTCTGGCTGGTGGTCCTGGCTTCTATAAGAAAGCAGGCTTGTGCCGGGCAGTGGTGACACATGCCTTTAATCCCAGCCCAGGGGAGGCAGAGGCAGGCTGATCTTTGTGAGTTCAAGCTCAGACTGGACTGCAGAGGGAGATCCAGGAAAGGCGAAAAGCTACACAGAGAAACCCTGTCTTGAAAAACCAAAAAAAGAAAAAGAAAAAGAAAAAAACAAGAAAAAGAAAGAAAGCAGGCTTGAGCAAGCCAGTCAGCAGCACCCCCAATCCCCATGGCCTCTGCATCAGCTTCTGCCACCAGGTTCCTGCCCTGTTTGAGTTCCTGTACTGATTGACTTTGATGATGAGCCATGATAGGGAAATGTAAGCTGAATAAACCCTTTCCTCTACAAGTTGCTTTGGTCATGGTGTTTCTTCACAGCAATAGAAACCCAAACTAAGATAGTCCCCATCATGTGTGAAGCATCTGTGTTGAGGCCTCAAGCCTTGAAGACAGAGAGATGCCTCCTTTGAAATGCTTTAACATTACTGTTACTACAGTTTGGCCCATCAGTGGATGCTTGTGTCTCATACTGTTTTAACAATTGAAACAGCTAACATATGGACTACTCAGGGCCTGATGCTAAGCTCTTTGCATATGTTCTTTCACTTTTAGCCCTCATGAAGTCTTAAAATACATGTTTTATTGACCCCATCTTAAAGATGAAGTTCAGAGAGGTTGAGTAACTTCCCCAGAACCCAGTCCAGCTCTGGCTGGCTTTGAAGCCCATGTGCTCAGTCCTGCACTGCCATCCTTCATAGTGTCTTCTGTTTGCTTATCTCCAAATTTAGCCGATGGTGTAGCTTTGGGAGCCGCAGCTTCTACTTCACAGACTAGTGTCCAGCTCATTGTGTTTGTAGCAATAATGCTACACAAGGTAAGCCACAATAGGATATTGAACATATTTGTAATTAAATTTGTCTTGGTCCTTGAAGATTTCTGAAATGTGATTTCTTTTTTTTTTAAAGATTTATTTATCTATTTATTATGTATACAGTGTTCTGTCTGCATATATCCCTGTAGATCAGAAGAGGGCACCAGATTTCATTACAGATGGTTGTAAGCCACCATGTGGTTGCTGGGAATTGAACTCAGGACCTTTGGAAGAGCAGTCAGTGCTCTTAACCGCTGAGCCATCTCTCCAGCCCCATTTTTTTTTTTTTTTTTTTTTTTTTTTTAATTTAGCTTTGGGAAGTTGGTTTTCTCCTTTTACCTTTGCCTGGGTCCTGGTGTTTGAACTCAGGTCTCAAGACTTTCACTGCAAGCACCATGCATGACCCATTGAGGCATCTTGATAGCCCTTTTTTTTTTTTAAAGATTTATTTTATTTTGTATTTTATGTATATGAATGTTCTGTCTGCATGCGCTTCTGCATTCCAGAAGAGGGAACAGGATCCCATTATCATTGGCTGTGAGCCACCATGTGGGTGGTGCTGGGAATTGAACTCAGAACCTCTGGAAGGACAGCTAGTGCTCTTAACCAGTAAGCCATTTCTCCAGCCCTCAATTTCTGTTTTTTATAGAATTTTGTTCACATAGCTGATGAAATGGCACAGTGGTTAGAAGTGATTGCTAAGTAAGTTTGACAACTCAAGGACCCTAAAGTTGTCCTCTGCTCTCCACACACACTGTGCTGCAAGGTGGCTGCATTCACACACACACACACACACACACACACAAATATATAAATAAGAATTTAAAAATTCAAAATAATTTTTGTGTGCAATACTACCAAGAAATCTGTATACAGCTACATATAGGATTTTCTTTGTGAGAACATTGATTCCTAGGCAAGACTTACTCTTGATGGGATGCCTAGGTTTCTGTCGTGAGAGCTCGTACTCAGATAACACCACACGCGTTTCTCGATGTGGAAGCAAGCCCTGTTTGTCAAGTGATAGTAGGTCACTTTGTCATTCACAGGCTCCAGCAGCATTTGGACTGGTTTCCTTCCTGATGCATGCTGGCCTGGAGCGGAATCGAATTAGAAAGCACTTGCTGGTATTTGCATTGGCAGCACCAGCCATGTCCATGCTGACATACTTAGGATTAAGTAAGGTAAGTGTGAGCATCTCTTAATATAAGGTCACGTATCCAGTTCCCCTCATAGGTGTTCAGCCTGCAGCCGGTGAGTTGCATGGAGCTGAGAGCAATGAATGTGACCCAACACAAAACCATAGACTTACTGAAACATGATGTAGTTTTTTTGTCTTTTATATTATCTAATTTTGTTTATTGGTAACTCAAATGTATGGTTGCCTAACATGAATGTTGTAGATGACAGCATTATGTCACAGTATCAAAAGGCTCAACAAACTTGGGTATCTTAGGTTGAATTTTTTTATGTACAGTATTTCCTCAGACTAAGACAAAAATGGAGAGTAAAAATCTGTAGAAGATAAATGTCTTAATTCCAAGTTAGTCCTTTTTATGAATTTTATATTTTATTCATATAAATTGAAAACTTTGGTATCAGTTCTAAGAATATTTGCATAAATATATAGTAGAATTTCAGTATTTAAAAAGTATCATTTAACTGGCCGTGCTTATTTTGTTTGGCAGATGAATAGTAAGTTGGAATCATCCAACATTAATGGTGAGGCAGGCACAGGAGGCATACAGGACAGGCCATTCAGTGGCTGATAGCAGAGCTGGAACAAAGGTGGCTGTGGGCAGCTGGGATTCCAAATCCTTTAGTTTTTTATCCCTGAGGAGCATAGCTTCAGACTTGAAATGCCCGTTTTCAGCGTGGAGCCCACACACTCCATCTCCAGGCCTTATAGTTCTGTCCATAGCAACAGCCCCTCCTATTTACCTAAATGTCAGTGAATAGACTCTATGGGGGAATCTTGGAACCAAACTATCGAGGGCTGGTTGGAAAGAGCCCCCCATGTCCCCTCCAAAGGTCACTGAGTCACCATTACATAAAACAATAAATGTTTTAGAAGGAATGTTGACTCACTCTTCTGGATTTTTTTGTTGGTTGGCTGGTTGTGGGTAGTAGGCGTGAACCCAGGGCCTCACACATGCTAAGCAAGCACTCTCCTACTGAATTGTAACCCCAGACCTCTTTTCTTTCTTCCTCCTCTTCTGTTCTGTTCTCATTTAAAAACAGTCAAGAGGAAGAAAAGGAAAGATTTGAGAAAGTCTATATGGAAAATGAATGGTTAATGAGTAGTTAGATTCTGTTCACCAGGTCTTTGATTGTTGGTCTTGAGTCTAACAATGAACTCTTTCTCATTTACCGGGAGAGCCCTAAAGCAATGGGTAGTTCTTTAGAAGTTATCCCCCACGAACAGCTTTTTTTGATACTGAGAATTAAGTCAGGGTCTCTCACATGCTGGGCAAACACTGCACTGAGCCACCTCCCCAGCCCTGATGGTTCCTTTTCAAATATGAGGCCATCACACCACGGACTGCTGTGCTTCAGAACTTTCCATGGGAAGCATGGCATTATAGCTGTGTCTGGGGCAAGTTTGTAAAGCTTTAACCTATTGCCTTGGCTCACGGTCTACTCATTTTAATAGAAAAGACTGTGGCTGGTTTTGTAAAGATTAGCAAATGGTGATAGGTATGGTGGCCCCCATCTGTAGTCCCAGCACTTGGGAGGCTGAGGCAAGAGAGTTCAGAGACAGGGTCTCTCTGTGTAGCACTGACTGGAACTCACAGTAGACAAGGCTTGCCTCAAACTCAAAGAGCCACCTGCCTCTGTTGCATCTTGATTAGTCTGTATCTCAAGCACCTGGCCTAGTACACAGAGGATACTTGTTAAATATTAGAACGATGAATTATGCCTAAGTTTCTGAGATTCCATCTCAGAGTTATGAGTGAAAACTCATAAGCAGCACTTGAAAGTTGCTTTGAAAAGCAACTGTAGTTAATATGGCTTTTATTTCAAGATGGTAAGTAAGAGTAAATTTTAAATGTTCTCCCTGCAAAAACACAAACATTTGAAGTAATAGATGTTAATTGGCTTGATTTTTATTATTTCTTTATTTTCTCAAATCATAGTATCTATATAATGAAAATTGTGAATTTCAAATAAATTTTAAAGCTGTGATTGTATATTGTCACTGGTGTTCTTAGGCCTTTATTTGAGACCTCCCCATAAATGACAGAGTTTCCAATCTCAAGATGTCTCCATGTACCAAGCAGCCCCAGGTATAACTATTCCGGTTTAGTTGGGACATCCTCCTGTCTCCAACTCTGATGTGACTTTTTTTTCCTTGTTCTCTCTTCTAATTCACAGAGCAGTAAAGAAGCCCTTTCAGAGGTCAATGCCACTGGAGTGGCCATGCTGTTCTCGGCCGGGACATTTCTTTATGTTGCCACCGTCCATGTCCTCCCTGAGGTGGGTGGAATGGGACACAGCCACAAGGCCGACACTGGAGGGAGAGGCCTCAGCCGCCTTGAGGTGGCAGCCCTGGTTCTGGGTTGCCTCATCCCACTCATCCTGTCAATAGGACACCAGCATTAACGGTCAGGTTCTGGCCTCAGGCCATGGCCATTGCCATCCAGGAAGAAGAGCTAGCGTGTGACGCTCCTCACCTCCTCAGTGTTTTGTCTCACCTTGTCCACCTCCACCGTGTTCCTAGAGCCCGAGGGAGGTGAGAGTCCGTCGTGAAGAAGTAGAACAGCGTGCAGCAGGAGCACTGTCCTCAGACAGGGACTGTGTTCTCTTTAGGGACTTTGACATGCCGCGTTCTGATGGTTCTCTTTAGGGACTTTGACATGCCGCGTTCTGATGGTTCTCTTTAGGGACTTTGACATGCCGCGTTCTGATGGTTCTCTTTAGGGACTTTGACATGCCGCGTTCTGATGGTTCTCTTTAGGGACTTTGACATGCCGCGTTCTGATGGTTCTCTTTAGGGACTTTGACATGCCGCATTCTGATGGTTCTCTTTACCCTAGTCTCAGGGAAGATGGAATTTAGTTTTAAAGAAAAGTGGAGAACTTCATACCATGAAGTAGTGATTATGAAAATACAGTGTTCTGTAATTAAGCTCAGTTTTCCCCTTAGTTTAGAGGCTCTACCACCTCCCCATTGGTTTTTCTCGTGGTTCTTACCGTGTAAGACGGTGCATCAGCACCTGTGCCCCATGCCTTGAGAGAAGGGGGCAACACTCACCCTCTTAGATACTAAAGGTTAGAGTAAGGAGAAGAAGGCCAGGAGACGCAGCTGACCTGGACCTGAAAGAGACATCCATCGAAAGGAGATGTCTAGAGGCTTAAACAACTCTTTTGCACGTGCCTCCCTAAATAGAGCCTGCCCTTCCTTCCAGTAGAGCATTTTGAAGAGGGGTCTGGTGTCTTACAGCATTTTTCTGAAGTATCCTTCACAGGGTCCCTGTCTGCAGCACATTCTTCCAGAAGAGCCAGGATCTGTTCAGGCACAGGCTTTCCTTCAACAACAGTATGACCACAGTGAAATTAAGGGGTGTTAACTTTTTCTGGGAATTTGGATAGTAACTGACATCTTTGTAGTACCTTTTATAAAGTAACACTATCTCAAAGTATGTTGTCCTTTTCTGCTAAGTCAGTGGTTCTCAACCTTCCTAACGTTGCAACCCTTTAATACAGTTCCTCGTGTTGTGATGACCCCCAGCCATAAATTATTTTCATTGCTACTTCATAACTGTAATTTTGCTACTGCTGTGAATCATAATGTAAATATCTGATATGCAACCCCTGTGGGGGGTCACAATCCATAGGTTGAGAACTGACATTCTGAGTATTGCTTTTAGCAGCCAGCAGCCCTCTGGCTAGGCCCTTGTCCAGAATGGAGAGTGTCTGTCCACTCTTAGGGCCTGTGCAGGAGGCAGCAGGAGTGTAGAAGGGCGCGTCTGCTGCTGGCCTCAAGCTCCTTGCGATCATGTCTGGTCCTTCCCTCCACGCTGTGCTCTTCGCCTGCCCTCTGTGTCCTGCCTACTTACTGCTCCTGGTGACTTTAGTCCTGTGAGAGTCAAATGTCCATCAGGACAGCCACTCCTGAACCACAGTGACGAGACGGCACTGTCCCTAGTCTTCATTTCCTTCCAATAAGTGACCTTTGTGTCAAATCCGACTTCATCAAGCCTTGCAGATGTCACTTCCTCCTGTGAGTTGACACATCACTAACACTCTGATCATTTAAGCAGTGGAGACAAAGTATTCAACAAACGAAGGTGATTTTTCCATGTTTGCCAAAATCTGCCTAAATCCTGTGTTGTCAGATAGCTGTATAATGCTGTATTAATTTACATTTTCTGTACCATTTCAAGACTCTTTACCTAAAGAGAGAGCCAAGACGAGTTTCTTCAGCGCAGTGGGCGCCATCATTTGTATCTTTCTGACACCCATGCCAGCCAGCATGCCTGTGGTTTCCTCTGTTTCTCTCCTAAATTGTCACTGGGTCACAGCTGTGGAATTGAACTTGTGAGCCCTCTGCTGACTGCTGTAAAGAAAGTAGCAGAATGGGCGGGTGCAGTTTTGTATGGAGGCTGATAGCCGTTGCCTCCCAGTGAGACTGAAGGCAGGCCGGCCGTGTGCCAGTCGGGGTGACTCTCCCGGTTAGGCACCAACAGCTGACTCAGGGAAGGTTTGGTCTCGTCTAGGCCTTCCAAAGTATGTTGTCGTGATTCTTTCTGGAAATTCACTGTGTCGAGTAGATAGCCAAGGTCTGTGTCCGACTTGGCTTGAGTAGAAGTAACTCTGTCATCCCACTACGTGCAGTGGTCAGGGTTTGTCGCACTGGCCAGAGCCTCTTTCATCCGGCAGTGCCTTGCCATCCTGCTTAACAGCTTGGCTAGATGATCTTGCTGGGGAGGGCCTTGGACTCTGGCCAGGACTGAACCATCAAACTCCTAAATTTGCCCCCACCCCCCCACCCCCAGGACTCAGTAGTAATGAGCTTTCCAAAGCTGGGGCCTTTCCCAGGCCCTGAGCTGCTGCCCGGGGATTGCTCATCCCTCCTTGGTCAGCAGGCTCAATAGCCATATGAATCTTAATAGGGCTCAAATGCATTTTAGGCAGCAGGAACCGTGCAGCAGGGCAGAAGCCTCTGTCTAGGGAGGCGGAGGTCACTCACAGGGCAGGCATTGGAGGGACCACCTTGATGTTCTGTTTTCCTCCTCCTTAAAACTTCCTCCGGAGGTGTGGATGCCTTAACGCGATAACACCTTTGAACACTGGTGATAGTTCAGCTGCTGCCATGATTACCAGTGGAATTATGGGCTACCAAAGAAATAATTGATAAGAAGCTCGGGCCATCCTTCCTCATAACCAAAGCAGTCTGAATTACAATTGGAGCCCCTTTCTATGGGAGACGTAGATGGACTTCAGATTCCAAGAACTCTCTCTCTCTTTTTTTTTTTTTTTTTTTTTTGGTTTTTTGAGACAGGGTTTTTCCTGCATAGCTTTGGAGCCTGCCCTGGATCTCACTCTGTAGCCTAGGCTGGCCTCGAACTCACAGATCCGCCTGCCTCTCTCTGCCTCCCAAGTGCTGGGATTAAAGGCATGCGACACCATTCCCGGCCCAAGCACACTCTTAAAAGGCAAATTGAAGCTGAAAACACTGATCCACTCCCCTCCCTGGTCCCCCGTGTTGTCAGTCTCCATCAGCAGAGCAGTGATGTTCCTGTTTGGCTCTGCCTTCCTGTGTGCACTGTCCAGCAGGTGTCCTCCAGGCAGCCGCTCTGGGGTGCCAGTGGTGGGGACAGCACTGAGGCGCTGTGTTCTCCTCCCCATTCCTCCTTACTCCCCAGATTTCTCAGTTAAAGACAGCCGAGTTGGCCTGCTCTGGGGTTTTGGATCATTAGAGAAAAGAAAGGGAGGGGCTGTTCAGAGGTGTCATTTCTTGTCAAAAGGGGAACATAGATTTTTTTTTTTTTAACCAGCCTGTCACTGGCTGGCTCTCCTTTTCACTGGTTAGAACTAGGAGAGACACACCAGCAACAGAGTGTGTTAAGCCCTGAAACTCATGGTAGTGAAGTTCTTAACGTGGGGACTGTACGCTAACAGCACAAACCTCTAAAATGCTCCTGCCTTTGGGCCAGAGCCCCCGACTGTCGCAGCACAGGGCCACACCCTCTGTAGTTATTCTACAGGAGCCCTTGCGGCAGCACATTTCTGCTCAGTACACAGTGGGCCTCACCCTGAAGGGCTCTGCTGGAGGTACTTGGCAACCACAACCTTTTTGTTCTTGAGACTTTGCAGTCTAGCTCAGGAAACCTGAAGGTGAGTGGCTGGTGGGAAGGGACTGGCAGACCATGTGGCACTTTAGAAGTGCTCAGCCCAACGCAGCTCTAAACACAGACTGGCTCCGCTCTCTGTCGGTGCTGTCTTCCTGTGTGCTGGGAGTCTGGTGGGGTGGTAACGTCACAGTTCTCCTGGTTTGGTGGCCTGAACGGTGATTTCAAATGTCCCTTTGTACACAACGGTGATTTCTGGATCCTTTGTACACATAAACTCATTCCATGGATGGCTGCCTTATAATTTTGTCTCTTTCCACTTTAATTGTGAATGGTTTAAAAATGGCTGTTTTTTGATTTGTTTATGATATTAAATTTTTATTAGTGCATATCTTATGTGGACGGCTCTTTATTTATACACTGGCAATATTTGTGTTTGGCAACCAGACCTGATGCAGATTTGAACGTCAAAAAGGCGGGCAGTCGGGATGGCGCAGCTGGTCAAGGCACCTGCTGCCAAGCCTGAAGACCCAAGTTCAATCCCTGAGAGCCCTGTGGTGGAAGGAGAGAACCAACTCCTGTGCATTGACCTATGATCTCCACATATGTACTGTGTGGCATGTGTACCTCACCCCATACAAACAAAATGAATATATAATGGAAACATTTTGAGGTAATGGTAGGTCATAAAGGACAGAAGAAAGGTACCTTTAGACAGGGGAAAGAGGGAGGGGCAGTGAGGGACCCAGTAGCCATTGCTCCAAAAGACAGATCCAGTGATAACCACCTCCTCCCTTGTTGCTCATTAGCAGATAGTAATTTATAAAAGGAGCTTTTCCAAAAGAGAGAAGCAGGCAAGTGGATCATCATCCACTCCTTTCAAAGGTCAGGGGTGTCGGGAGCATATAAGTGCTGTGATCAGCAGTCTCGAAAGAGATACTCACATAGAAGTGCTGACTTAAATTAGGCATGGGGGGTAGGTAGAGGAGTGAGGAACAGCTTCTCTCCTACCCTGAGTCGGTTCGAATTGGGCTGCCAGGCTTGCTTGAGAAGCCACAAGCACTTTGCTCACTGAGCCATCTCACTGGCACGTACAGTTTTTGTTTTCTTTAATTGAACATGTATATTTATTGTATTTATTAATGACATGCTCATGCCTGTTGACTTAGCACTCCAGAGGCAGAAGCAGATAGGCTGCCGTGAGTTCAAGGTGGGCTAGGAGTACAACAGAGATGGTAGTTGGTGCCTGTCATCCTGGCACTCGGGAGGGAGGCAGGAGGGTCAGAACTTCAAGGCTATTCTTCACTGCATAGTTCAAGACCAGCCTGGTTTGCGTGAGACCCCAACTCAAAAAAAAAAAAAAAAAATATGTGTGTGTGTATGTGATATTAATAGGACAAAATAATGGACTTCATTATGACATTTGCATACATATATGGAATGCTGCCTCTGCCTCTCAAGTGCTGGGATTAAAGGTGTACACCACCACTCCTGGCTCAGATAATTCTAACTGCAATGCAGATTGCTTCATATGGCCCCTGAGATCATGATGAGGTGAGTGCTGTTGCACACACAGTGGAGTGTTGATGAGGTGAGTGCTGTTGCACACACAGTGGAGTGTTGATGAGGTGAGTGCTGTTGCACACACACTGGAGTGTTGATGAGGTGAGTGCTGTTGCACACACACAGTGTTGATGAGGTGAGTGCTGTTGCACACACACACAGTGTTGATGAGGTGAGTGCTGTTGCACACACACAGTGTTGATGAGGTGAGTGCTGTTGCACACACACACAGTGTTGATGAGGTGAGTGCTGTTGCACACACAGTGGAGTGTTGATAGGTGAGTGCTGTTGCACACTAAGTGCAGTGATAAGGTGAGTGCTGTTGTACATTAGAGCCCCATATGTATCTCAGGTGAGGTGCTCCAGAGTTCTGGAAAACATCTCTTCATTAAGAAAACCAACTGAAAAATAGGAAGGAAAAAAAGAAAGAAAGAATAAAAATTGTTTAGAAAGAGAGAAAACCAGCACAGAGGACCTATTGCTTGTGGACCTTATTACCTCTGCAGGAGTCTTCTTAGAGAAGTGGAATCTGAAGTCTTAGGAGAGAGAAACACTAGTCAAGTAGGCAGACCTTATTTTGTTACTTCTTACGAAGATCGCGAGTTCAAGGTCAGCCTGGACTGCATGAGACCCTGCCAAAGAGAGAGGGGTTGGGGAGGAAAATATAAAGTTCTGTGGCTAAGCCAGGCAGTGGTGGTGCACACCTTTGATCCCAGCACCTGGGAGGCAGAGCTAGGCAGATCTCGGTGAGTTCGAGCCTGAGTGAGTTCCAAGAAAGGCGCAAAACTACACAGAGAAACCCTGACTCGAAAAACAAACAAACAAAAATTCTATGGATAAGTGGACCACATCGATGTGCCTTCCAGGTGCAGACCTGCCTGGTCACCATATGGGTGATACATGTGGTGGCAGGGACTTCTGGGTCTCTTCACTCTAGGGGCTTTGGGGAGATTATTTCCTCCCTGTCCCTGCATTCCTGTCTCCCTAAATTCCTGACGGGGGACTAAGGCGTCCCTTGTTCCACATTCTGAGCAAAGCCCTGCTTCACCCTGGCAGGCTGCTCACCCTGCCTCTAACCTTCCCGGTATTCCTGTGCTCTCTGCCCATGGGCTCTAAGAAAGGGCATGTCCTAGGAGTGACCTGCCCACCGCCCTCCTCTGTGCATAGACCTCTACCATTCTCATTAAAACCTTCACTTCCTTTTCTAGATTTTATTTTATATGTATAAGTATTTGTCTGCATGGATATATGTGTACCATTGTGCATTTCTGGTACCCTCAGAGGACCAAAGAGGGTTTTGGATCCACTGGAACCAAAGTTAGGGATGTTTGTGAAGCATCATGTCAGTGATGGGAATTGAACCCAGGTCCTATGAAAGAGCAGCAAGTGTTCTTGAAACCACCACCACCACCACCACCACCACCACCCACCACCATCACCACCACCATCACCACCACCACCACCACCACCACCACCACCACCACCACCACCCCCACCACCACCACCACCACCACCACCACCACCACCACCACCACCACCACCACCACCACCACCACCACCACCACCACCACCACCACCACCACCACCACCATCACCACCACCACCACCACCACCACCACCATCACCACCACCACCACCACCACCACCACCACCACCATCACCACCACCACCATCACCACCACCACCACCACCACCACCCCCCCAGCCATCTCTCTAGCACTCATGTTTCTTTCTAGCTCTCCAGCCTGTGGTTTAGCTGGGTCTTCTAGACTCAGGACAAAAGGTAGGGAGGGGCAGAATAAGCTGGCCTTTAAAAATTCTCTTCTGTTGCATCCTTTGCCCTACAACAAGACTGGGTGCATTTTTGGATTAGCCTGAACACTGGCCACAGACAGATTTACTCAATACTTTAAGAACCAGAAATCAACCTTCTGTGGGACTTGCACAAACATCCCAAGCTAATATGGAGCTGAGTGTTGGAAGGTCCTCTCCCCACCTACGGCAGGGTCTCACTGTAGTGTAGCCCAGGCTGGCCCCAAATTCATGATCCACCTGCTTCAGCCTCCCTATTGCTGGGACTGCAGGCATGCACCACCACACCCTGCTAGAGGACTCCCTTTTGGTGAATGAATGCAAGAGGGTTTCAAAGTGGCTTACCTGGGGTTGGGGATTTAGCCCAGTGGTAGAGTGCTTGCCTAGCAAGTGCAAGGCCCTGGGTTCGGCCCTCAGCTCGGGGGAAAAAAATAAATAAATTTAAAAAAATGAAGCAAAGTAGCTTACCTTTAACCTTTTTATTGAGTAATGATGGCGCTAACACTAGTGCCTAATCAATACTATCTGACCTGCTGAATTTTGCATTCAGTTCTACATGAGAATGTGTGAGATTATGACATTTATTAATGGCTTACAAGTTTACTAGCCAAACTCAGCACATCTGCCAAGACCCAAATACAATATCCTTCCTCTTTGAAGCTAAATTAATATATGTATTTTAATCCACACAGCATCCTCAAGAGGCAGCAGCATAAGCATTTCTGAGAAGTCTGCTGTCCCTGTCATGTCCCCTGGGTTCCAAAAGCCCATATTGGTGCCGGGAAGTGGCAGGGCAGCAGGGGGTTCTAGCTACCCAAAAAACATTTACCCTGGAGACCTTGGGTGTGACCACTTGTGGGTGGTTAGGACAACAGGCCACCTGGTGATGAGAACAATCTAATCTTAGAGACTAGTGCAAGGGAGTCCTGGCAGGGAAATCCCTAACAGGGGTAGCACAGTGGCTTCAGGTGGACTTAACCCAGGCTTTCAAGCCTTCCTCGAGGCCTGTGGGGACCCTGGTCACCCAGAAGGGCCAGTCTTCTGTGCCCATATAATGCTCTCATTTGCTTCCCCTACCTTCAACTTACAGGCTTTGCTCTGGCCCACGGTGCATGTACCACTTTATCTCCTGCGCTGGTTAACTGTCAACTGAACAGAACCTGTAGTCACCTGGGAGGAAGCCTCACGAGGAGCTATCTAGAGCAGGTTGGCCTACTGTAGGCATGCCGGCGGAAGACTGCCCTGCCTGTTAATTGATGGTGGATAGTGCCATGCCATGGGCTAGGCTCTGGCCTGTGTGAGCAGAGTGCCAGCTGAGCACTAAGCAAGCAAGTGATACGCTCTGCTCTTGGTTGTGGATGTAATGTGATTGGCTGCTTGAGTTCTTGCCTTGACTTACCCAAAAATGGATTGTGATTTGGAATTACAAGCCAAATAAACTGTTCCCTCCCTGTGTTGCTTTTTGTCAAGGTATTTTATCACAGAAATGGAAAAGAGATGAGCACACATCTCTCCAAGGTTACTCTGGAGGCAGCCAAGCCTTGCACAGCAACCCTGCCTGGCCTTAGACAGTCCAATCACAGAAGGAATGGAACACAAGGAAAAGGAGTTTGCCAGGGGAGTGACATGGGGAAGGGCATTGCAAATGAGTCATTTGACCTGGGTCTGAGCAGGACTGAGAAGGAAGAAGAGCAACATTCTAGACTGAGGGGAGGGCGCAAAGACGCAGACGTGCATGACAGCTAGAACATAGGAACTCATGTGGCTAGAGAGCTGGGGAAAGAAGTAGGGTGAATCTTGGTGTGTGTGTGTGTGTGTGAGTGTGTGTGTGTGTGTGTGAAAGGTATTACAGCTGAAGGTCAGAAGTTGGTACCTGGAGACAAAGCAGTGGTGGCCAGCACAGGGCATGACACTGACTCACATGGTCAGCTTTAGGCTTTGAGATCAGATGGGGGACAGCCAGTAAGCCTGGACTCTGGAGGATCCTGCTGTGTGTGGGAGAGTTCAAAAAAAAAAAAAAAAAAACCAAAAAAAACTGCATGTGGACCAAGCTGGGAGGGAGCAGAGAGTAGCAAAGGCTGAGAACACAAAGCCCCCAGAAGCCCAGTGATTATCCTTGGTTCTCACAGCTAATGTCTCAGTCTGTCATTGAAAGGTGGCTTCTGGGCTGGAGAGATGACTCAGAGGTTAAGAGCACTGACTGCTCTTCCAGAGGTCCCGAGTTCAATTCCCAGCAACCACATGGTGGCTCACAACCATGTGTAATGAGATCTGGCGCCCTCCTCTGTATACATAATAAATAAATAAATTTTAAAAAAGAAAGAAAGAAAAGTGGCTTCCACATCCATTCTCAGGCACTCCACAGATTCCATTTTAGAGGAGAGGAAGCCAAGGCCAACAAAAGCAGAAAACCACTGAGCAAAGAGCATCAATGCAGTATGTACTTGCTGAGTGCCTGCTATGTAAGCCCGACCCTGTCCTGAAGCAACTGGTATCCAGAAGAGCAGCAATTGCAGGAGAGAAACCCCAAACTGAGCAGTGCTAGAATACAAGGATGGGCAAAGATCTGCTGTAACCAAGGTTACCCGAAACTGGCCACAGCCTTTATGTGGGATCCAGGGGGAGAGCCTGGGTCCTGGAATTAGGGTTAGAACAGACATTTAATGCTGCTCCAAAGCTTGACGAAGCCCAGGGCTAGCCACCTCTACGTCTTGCTCCTACAGGAATACTTGGTGCTGAGGTAGCTCAGAGAAGCCAGAGTTGTGGTGTTCCTGGGTCCTTTACTTGGCACATGCCTGTGGGTGGGGGTCAAGGACAGAGCAGGTAGGTGACACAGTTGCTTTTGAACATGATGCTGGGAGCTTTGGCATCCCAGTCAGGGTGTAACTCCAGTGGAACCCTTGTTTCCATTTCCCTACAGGGAATGTTTTATTGCCTTTTCCTAAGTGTGTACGTTAGCCTGTATCTAAGAGCAGAGAGCTATGTCCCCATTAGGTTGCATTCACACAGCTCCTTCCTGGAGGCTGTTCATGTAGAGTGGAGTGTTAATACTCCAGTTCCAGAGGACCTGACACCCTCTTCTGGCCTCTTCAGGGCTCCTGAATGCACATGGTGCACACAAAACTCACTCAATAAGACATATGTACATATGAAATACAATCAATCTTAAAGAATGGTCTCCTACCACTTCTTAAATATAACACCAGTAGCAGACACTGAGAGCAACAGTTAATAAATGGGACCTCTTGAAACTGAGAAGCTTTTGTAGGGCAAAAGATACGGTCAATAAGACAAAAAGACAGCCTACAGAATGGGACGTCTTAAAATATTCCCATTATATACAAGGGACCCAGAAACCTTTGCAGTGCCAGTTAATGTGGGGTACTGTTGTCCTGGAGGGGTTCATTATACTGGACTCCTGTTTAATGTATGCTTGGGACTCTCTGTGCTTCTCAGAGATGGCAGGATTGATTGATTGATTGATCGTGTCCAGAGGCCAATATATTTTCCTAGAATTAAGTCTTTCTCTGATTCTTAGAAGATATAAATCTCAAGACTTGCATATCTTTACCTTCACCAACCCCACATCTGACAGAGGGCTGATCTCCAGAATATATAAAGAACTCAAGGAACTAGACATCAAGGGTTTGGGGATTTAGCTCAGTGGTAGAGCGCTTGCCTAGCAAGCGCAAGGCCCTGGGTTTGGTCCTCAGCTCTGGCCAAAAAGAAAAAAAAAAGAAACTAGACATCAAAATACTGAACAATCCAATTTAAAAATAGGCTAAAGAGCTAAACAGAATTCTCAAAAGAAGAATCACAAATGGCTGAAAGACAGTTAATGCTCAATATCTTATTCATCAGAAAAAATGCAAATCAAAATGACTCTGAGATACCACCTCACACCTGTCAGAATGGCTATGATCAAAAACACTAATGACAGTCAATGTTGGAGAGGATACTGAGCAAAGGGAACACTCCTCCACTGTTGGTGGGAGTGCAAACTTGTACAACCATTGTGGAAATCAGTATGGCGGTTTCTCAGAAAAATTGGGACTCGATCTACCTCAAGACCCAGCCATACCACTCTTGGGCAGATACTCAAGGAATGCTCAATCATACCACAAAGATACATGCTCAACTATGTTCATAGCTGCACTATTTGGAATAGCCAGAACCTGGAAACAACCTAGATGCCCATCAACTGAAGAATGGATTAAGAGACTGTAGTACATATACACAATGAAGTACTACTCAGCAGAGAAAATCAATGACAGCATGAAATTTGCAGGCAAATGGATGGAACTAGAAAAAAATTATCCTGAGTGAGGTAACCCAAACCCAGAAGGACAAATATGGTATGTACTCACTCATATGTGGATACTAGATATAAAAGAACAATCAGAAAAAAATAAAAAAAAGAACAATCAGACTGCAACCCACAGATCCAGGGAGGCTACCTAGCAGGGGGGACCCCAGGATGACTGCGGCTTATAATAAGTTTTGGTTTTACTCAATTACTGGGCAAGGCTCAGTGAAACATTTCACAATTAGGATAAGAATTTGTACTGTATCAAGCTGAAGATAGAACAAAATTAAATAAAATAGTAAAACAAAAAGAATGATCTCCTAAAGAACCTGAACCGTAAGTAAGTTGTCAACTGGGAAAGACACTCAACGCTTCGGCATTTCCCGAGCTCCTGCTTCAGTTCACCAGCTGTGTGCTGCGGTGGGAAGGTGCAGACTGAGAACAAGCCGAGCTGTCGGATGGGCTGCTCGTCCCAACTCCACATGCACACACAGGTCCATCATGGTTCAGGAAGAGCCTAGCTGTGTAACCTGGAGTACACAACGTTTTTGTCTTTGAGACAATCTGATCTCCAAGCTGTGATCCTCCTGCCTCAGCTTCCTGAATACTAGGATTACAGAAGGGTTTCTCCTGAATAGCGGATAACTTACAAAAACAACTGAACAGTGCACCTCAGGGTCTTCAAAAACAAGAACAAGCGGAATGTCAAACCAGAAGACAGGAAGTAATGAAACAGGGACCAGAGAGATACAAAAAGTGAAACAGTTCTTTGAAAATGATTTCTAGATTATATGCACGAGTGTTTTTACCTGCATGTATGTATGTGTACCACATGTGTGCCTGGTACCCACAAAGGTAAAAAAAGGGCACCAGATCTCCTGGAACTAGAGTTAAGGGTGATTCTGAGCCACCATGTGGTGCTGGGAATTGAACCCTTGTCCTCTACAAGAGAGCAACAAACACTCTTAACTACTGAGCCATCTCCCCTGCTCCTAGAGTTAGTTATTTGAAAAGACAAACAAGATTGACAACTTATAGCCAAACTCATCATAAGAAAAAGAAGGTTAATATTAGGAAAGTTAGAGCAAGGAATGGTGGCACACACCTTTAATCCCAGCACTATAGAGGCAGAGGCAGGGGCAGGATGATTTCTGTAAGTTCAAGGCCATGGTCTACATAATGACTTCCAGGTCAATTGTCTGAGAGAGAGAGAGAGAGAGAGAGAGAGAGAGAGAGAGAGAGAGAGAGAGAGAGATATGAAATGCATGCGGGCATGGGCATGGTACTGTTCCAATGGATACTAATGCCATCCAGTATCATTTGGGAATATTTTGAAAACCTGTGTTCCAAAAAGATGGAAAAATCTAGAAGAAATGGGTAAATTCCTGGGGACATATGACTCACCAAACTTAAGAGTTAGATGAACTCTTTTAATCTTGATTTTTCTCATGGGGCATGACGAATAAAATGTCCCCTAAGCCTCTTGGCACAGTTAGCTAAATTAGGTAAGCTGCAAACAGCACATTAAAGGCGGCAGCTCCACACCTAACCAGGGGGTTGGCAGGAGCACCTTTAGCCTGAGTTTCTACCCTAATCTCATTTGATTGCTAAGACTGGGCAATCCTGGCCAAGCATGACAAATCTGAAACCAGATGGGCTACACAGCAAGATCCTGTCTCAAAAAACAAGAAAGAAAGGAAGTTAGAAAGGAGGAAAGAAAAAGGAAGGAAGAAAGAAGAGAATGCTTAGGTACCCCTGACCTACTTGGTCCTCAGCCCTGGCTTGTGTGTGTCCCCCCAGAACTCTCAGCGTGCATTAAGACTCCCATCAACTGGACAGAGAACACAATGGAAACAGAAAAGTGTTGCCCATGCCTGACCTGACGTCATCTGGGCTGTTTGAAAAGAAGGAGATACTGAAGTACCTCATTGCTTGCCTCTTACAGTTTTTCTACCCAACATTAACTGTTAGCTGAAGGCTGTTCAGATGTCCTGCATGTCCATTGCTTCCATCACAGAACATTTTCCAGGAGCCCCTGGGCTCCCTCAGCTCTTCCCCTTGAAAAATGTCTCAGGAGTAGTTCTACCCATCCCGACCTGATTCAGGAGAGCAAGAACGAATGTGTTAAAAGGCCGTCAGTCAGGAGGACCAGAGAGCCAGGCCTGAGGGGAAGTTTCCAGAACAGTACTTCAAGCCCTGTTCATGCCACAGGGCATCAGCTGCTGCTATCCTGTGCTGCCAGGAGTCTGACTCCAGGAAGGCAGCCCAGAAGCCTTAACCGCAGAAGCAAGTCAGGTGCCTTAGCCACCTGCTTCCCTGGAAAAGCGCATGCCTGTGCGTGTTGCTTTCTTGTCTTATCCGTACCACTCAAGGTCCTATTGTGCTCCAGGGAACACAATACCAAAGCTCTTGGTGCAAGTTTTGTTTGTTGTTTGTATCTAAGAAGAGCAGGACTCCTAAGGTAAGAAAAGTGTCCAGGCATCAGGATTATAAGCTTGAGCACCTGCAAGGGACCAGAGGTGTAATTCAATGGTAGAGCAAATGCCTAGCATTCACCAGGCCGCAGGTTTAATCCTCAGTAAGACAAAAAAAATAGTCTTATAGACTATATAGAGAAGAAAAGCTGGGTAGGTAAGACAACACGAGATGATGATGGTGAGGTCTTTGAAGAATGTCCTTTAGGGCATTCAGGTCAAATATTGTAAGTCATCAATCGAATGGTGAAAAGTGAGGAAAGCTTGTGGGTTGACTGGAGAAGGGTGCTAGGACTGGAAAGGTCTGTATCTTGCTTTGGGTGATGGTTACACGGTGTATGCATTCATCCAATGAGCCTTTGAGATACGGTATACTAACTCTACTCAATGTTGCTTGCTCAGGGCAAATTAATCAAGTCTGAGCAAGCTGATTTGGCTCTCGGACTAGCCATTTATTCGCAAGCTCTGATGCAGTTTCACTTCATTTTACACAGAGGGATCGGAGATCCTGAGGGAGCAAAGTGGTTTCACTGAGGGCACAGGTGAATGACGACTACCTCTGAGGGCCGGTGGGTTCTCAACCCGGAAAAGACTAGAAGGAGGAGAGGGAGGGGAGCGGCTCCGGTATGCAAGCAAACCCTTTTCTTCACCTTTGGAGTACTTTTCCACCTGCAGAGAAGGAGGCCAAAGGCAGTCCCCAGGCCTTTGTGACAGGGCCAACAAATGCCACACTGAGAGCGGAAGTGGACAGAGCACCTAGCCCTAGGGAGCACAGGAGGCGCGCAGATAAATCACGAACACAAACTGCATTGACAGTTTGAGATTGACGCTGAGTGCCAAATGCCGACACAGACTGCCAAGTACCAGGAAAAGAAATTCGAGCTGGCCCAGGCAGACGCGGCGGCGCAAAGCGAAACCTACCTGCGGGAACAGAGAAGGGCCCTGAACCTTGTTGGAAACTTTTTCGAAGAGGGTCCTTGGGCACTTACCTAAGTCTTAGCTGGCCACCGGCCTGCCCCAAGAGGTAGGAGCGCCTCTGCTTTTCAGGTGAGAAAAACCAGGTCCAGCGGCTTGCAGAGCCATTTAAAGCCTGAGTTGGAATCACAAGCCCAGTTCCCTAACACCACGCCCACGCCCAGAGGCAAGCAGGTGTCTGCAGAGTGTCTCCTGCCCATCACCAAGCACACCTAGCCAGCGTTTTGATGTAGGCGCCACGGACCTTGAGGAACTGGGGGAATGCACTGGGCGCTTGGCTGGGGGTGGGGAGGTGCAGTGGCCAAATCCCGGGCTGAGCCACAAGCAGGGACCGTGCGGATTCACTGAGCTGGGCTGTGCAGCCGGCGCCAGCCCTGATTGGCGCTCGCGGCTGGCCTGCGGCCGGTTCACCTGCCACTCCCAGCCAATCCAGGCCACCAGAATTGAGGCTGCCCGCGCGGGAGGGGGTGGAGGGAGTGGATGCTGCGAGCCTGCGGGCCGAGCTGCCCTCCCAGCGGGGTTCCCTCCCGGCCGGCGGCGCTCCCGAGCCTGGTCCCAGCCTCTGGCTGCAATTCCCGAGCCCCTTGGCGTCCCGCTCCGCTTGCAGGGACGCGCCCCGACGGCGTCCGGAGCTGCCTTCGCTGGTCGTGCCCACGGCTGCCCGCTGTCCTCCTCCCTGTCCCTTCCAGTCCCACAAAGCGGTGGGCCCGGCCGGGGCAGCGCCTCCGAGACAGGATGTTCACGTCCAAGTCCAACTCCGTGTCGCCATCGCCGTCCCTGGAGCAGGCTGACGCGGACGCGCTGGACATCAGCACCAAAGTGCAGCTCTACGGGGTTCTGTGGAAGCGGCCGTTCGGGAGATCGTCGGCCAAGTGGTCCAGGCGGTGAGTTTGTCCCCGAGTCCGGGGAGACCCAACCCTCCCCACCTTGGGAGGGAGCCCCGGGCCTCAGGACCCCTCCCACTCCACTAGTCACCGCCCTGCCTCAGCCTTCCTCTGTGACCTTGGCCCGCCCAGCCAGTTTCTGTCTGTGCTGTCCCCAAAATGCGACTTTAATTGGCCGCTGGAGCTAGAATGGAATCACAGGCCTATAGTTGCCGGGAATTCTCTGAGGAATGAACTGAGTCCCAGGTCCCAAGTGGCTCGGCTGCACATGGGCTAGAGAGACTGAGGTTAAGTTGGGCCAGACTGAGCAGGAATCCCCTCCCCCCAAACACGCACACTCCCCGTCTCCAACCAGAGAGTCTGCAGAGACCTCCACAACCAATTCCATCCCTTTGTTGAGGCTTAAAGTGGGCTGGGAGATGGGCCTACTCTCTATCCAGCAGAGGCTGGCCATTCTGAAAGACTCAGGAGAGAGAACCACAAACCTTCTGTAAGAAGTTGTGTTGGCAACCCCTCCAACTATGCCTTCTCTCTCTCTCTCTCTCTCTCTCTCTCTCTCTCTCTCTCTCTCTCTCTCTCACACACACACACACACACACACACACACACACACACACACACACACAGCCCTGAAGTGGGAGTGGGAGAGAGGGTAGATTGGTCCTGTCCAAAGGATTGATGGTTGGAGAGGTGTTGGGGAGAGCCAGAGCAACCTTGGCCCGGTTCTCAGCACCAACTCCAATTGAAGGCTCCAGATAAACCTGGCTTTCTATATACAAACGGCCCTGACAGGTGTCGGGAGATGGGGAACCAGGCCTGGACTTGCAGGAGCTTCCCAAAGCTGTCTGCAAGTGCAATGGACCAGTTTCTACACCGCTTTCATCCTCAAGCCCACTAAGATTTACTGCTGGTGTCTAGAAAACTCAGACTGCATCCTGGCCCTTTCCTGGAGGGTATATGGCCATTCTTGGACCACAGCCCCTTCTCCATCCCACACCAGGAGTCTGAGTGCCTCGGATGT
Source organism: Onychomys torridus (assembly GCF_903995425.1). Classification (NCBI taxonomy): domain Eukaryota; kingdom Metazoa; phylum Chordata; class Mammalia; order Rodentia; family Cricetidae; genus Onychomys; species Onychomys torridus. Next base: position 49,300,128 of record NC_050456.1, read on the forward strand.
CTTCAGGACCACAGATCACGTGCATGTGGTAGTGGTTAGTTCTGATGTTCGATGTTGATGAATAATTTAATATTCCTGTAAGACCTCAGAACAAATGGAGGTGTGGATGGGATTTCACGTTTTTGCAGAGTTGGTTCCATATACTTTTATTATTTCTGGCTGATTTCTCTTGGGGATTTAATGGGATGCAGGCCCCCTTGAGTCCTTCACAAGTTGAGTTTTTCTCTGATACTTTAAGTGAAGGCTTGGAGCAGTGTGAAGGTTATATGAGAGAGTTGCTGTCTGAACTGCAGCCACTGAGAGCTGGGAGCATCTAATCTCCACCACAGCACAAGGAGCCAGGGAGGAGCTATTGTGGACTTCTTGTGCCAGGGCTATTGTGCAGAATGTCCTTAGCTACCTCAGGCAGGCTTCTCTCTCCATCGGATCTGACTCTTTGACCTCATTTATGACTTTTCCTGCTAGGCAATTTCACCTGGTTGCATCCATTATGTGGTAGGTGCCTTGGACCCCTAGGCTGAGTCCCCTGGCTCCCCTTTCCCCTGTAGGTACAGGGGGACCTGGCTACTGCATATGCAGTTGATTTGGGGCTGACACAGTGCCCGGAGAAAACCTCTTAGCTAAAAGCTTGGTTGTAGAGGCCAGGACACTTGGGGGTGGGGCCCTGAGAATCTCCGTCATTCGTCCCAACAGCCACCCAAAACAAAACCAGTCTAAGTCAAAACAATAAGTTCCAGTACCAAGTCAAGTTCTCTACCCTTTGGAAGAGACTGTCACCTCTTACACCTTCCTTGCTCAGGAGCTGTTGTTACAAGGCAAAGACTCTCCCTCCTCTGGGTCTCAGAAAACAGCATCTGACCTGCTAGCTCTAGACCTTTGTTCATGTTCCCATCTCTAGGAGAATACCGCCCCATCCTCCACACCCCCACACACACAGGATTTTCCTTTGAGTCAGCAACAGTCAGAAAGAATATAGAAGCAAGCCTGATGCCCTGCCCAGCCTTCTCTGGCTTCCCAGTAGGGCCTTTGGGCTCCAGTTTCCCATTTGTGAAGTGCAGTCTCTGGACCTCAGCTAATTAGTGGCCACAGGAAGGCTTGGGACAGGGCAGCCAACACCCACCGCTGCAGAGACTTACCATTAGGGAAATCGATGTTCTAGAGGGCAGCTGAGGGAAGAGGCCCGGGAAGGCTCCATGCTGCATCGTAACCAGCCATTGGACAGGACGGAACTGGTTGTGGCTGGCTGAGTTCTATAAAATCTCTCCTCCTCAGAGTCTGTCTTAGGGGGAGCCTCCAGGACCCCCACCTTGCCCACACAGCAGTAGGGAGATGCCCTCACTGTTAGTTTAAATGAAAGGAAGGGGTCCAAGTGTTCATTAACAGAGAAAGGAGAATTTCGAGAAAGGTCTAGAAGGCAAATTGGCCACGGTCCTCTCCTTCCTCTAGGGCTCGCATAAACTCAGATGCAAATACCTGTGTGCTCTGGGCGGTGGTGGCGCACGCCTGTAATCCCAGCACTCGGGAGGCAGAGACAGGTGGATCTTTATGAGTTTGGCCAGCCTGGTCTACAAAGCGAGTTCCAGGATAGCCTCCAAAGCTACAGAGAGAAACCCTGTCTCAAAAATCCAAAAAAACAAACAAACAAAAAAAAAGACCTGTGTTCTCTGAACAGGAGGAGGATGGACTTGGCCTCAGCCAGGGTCAGCAAGGGATACCTGGGATGCCCTTCTGAGACCACCATGGTACCTTTAGGACTCAGCTCACCCTGTCCTTGCTGGAAAACCATACCTTGGGTAGCCTCTTGAGGGTGAGATAACTTTGGCTCCAAGATCAAAATCCCACAGAAGTCTAAATCCTGCATCTTGTCTCCGCTAGTCCCCAGGAGGTGTTGAACTCAAGTGTCCTGCTGTCAGGAACTCTGGTTCCTCAGCCTCCTCTCCCCCAACCCAGCCATCTCCACTGCCACACACCTCTAATCTCTCACAAACGGTCTTTGTGGGCAGAGCAAACTATACTGATAGCGTAGCATCATGGAGGCTGAGGGGCATCACGAAGGACGAGCACTTTCAGATGGACTCTTTCCTCTGTTTTCTGAAGCCCATTTTATTTGACACTTTATTTTTCAGTTTTTTGTGTGTTGATTTTAGGTTTGTTTTTTTATTTACATCTATATGTGCATGCCTGCTTGTGTGTATGTATACCATATGTGTGCAATGCCAGTCTTTTGGTCCAGACTCAGACATGTTACTGAGACCCTCTCTCCTCTACACTTACCCATCACACCTCCTCCTTTCTGCCCTGCAGGATGTCCCCAACTTCCAATTTCTCTCCCCGGGGTCCTCACCCCCAAACACTGGAGCATTGAAGAGCTCAGTAGACCAGACTAGCTTGCTGCTGGCTCTGCTTCTTCTTCTACTTCTTTATTATCTTTTCTTCTTGAGATTTTACTTATTTATATCTTGTGTGTGTGTGTGTGTGTCTATGTGTGTGTATGTGTGTGTATGTGTGTGTGTGTGTTCTGCCTGCATGCATATCTGTATATCCTGTGCGTACAGTGCTCGCAGAGGCCACAGGGAATTGGATTCTCTGGAACTAGAATTACATATGGTTGTGAGCTGGCATGTGGGTGCTGGGAACTGAACCCAGGTCCTCTGGAAAAGTAGCCAGTACCCTTAACCACAGGGCCATCCCTCCAGCACCGGGCTGGTCCTTCTTTAACAAGGCCTATCTGATATACACTGCATCTTTGCTCTGAACATTTTTTCTCTGCCTCCACTGGATCTCTCAGGAGACCGGTGTCAACCACTGACCTTTATTGTACTCAGAGGACAGGGTAAAGGGAAGGGAAGCCACACTGTGAAAATCCTTCACTTTAGATGACATCTGTGTGTCCATCCTGTCACTCAAGCTAAAATCCTGGCCATGGTGTCATCGGACTTAGGTCACCCTGCTCCTCTCTAACTAATCAGCATACTCTGCTGATTTCTACCTTCTAATAACTATGGCTCACCCCTTTGCCCAGATGTGACCTCCTCTCTTAATTCTAAAGCCACAAATTGACCTCCCAGGACTTGTTTGATATCTGTGCAAGGGGTGTGTGTGTGGGGGGATGCTGCCTGCTCTCAGCCCCTGTTTACAGACCCACCCTCTCTCCTTCCCCTCCCCCTATGCCCTGGCCACCCCTTTAGCACTTATCTGCACATAACACCAGACATATTTTGATAACCTTGAGCACACTGTTCTCTACACATGCCCCTCTCTGTCTAGAGAGCATTCATCCCCTTGGTGACCACGCTTCTGTTGTTTACACAAACTTCCCTTGTTGCTCTGGGTCCTGGTGCTTTGGTAGTGGCTGTGTATTCTTCAGCACACTCTGCTGAGTTATAATGTCACAGTAATGGATCCTGGTGCTTCTTGGGGTCATAGCATCCCCCTGGTACTTTCTACGTTGCTGTATATCCCCATGGCCTGACAGTGTCACCCTATAGCTAAGTGCTTTATGTTTTTAGCTTCCCCATTTACCCATTGTGTGATCTGGGACTTATTACTTAATTTCTCTGCATACCAGTTTCGTCACCTACCCTGAATAAGCAGTGAGTGAATTACTATATGAACTGTGGTTGCTCAAACAGGGCCTGGTACAAAGACGGAGCTTGATAAACATGAGCCATTTTAAAATCCTCTCTTTCCACACGCTCTCTCCTGCACTCAACGCTCAAGCTCCTTGGGGACAGAGACTCACCAAGCTGTCAGGGCCCAGCACAGTACCTGCTTGGCTAAGTCACCGGCTCTGTAACAGGCCTGTGACCTGAGCCAAGTGAGCAGCACTGCAGTCATACCACAGGGATCAGCTCAAGGGAGTCGACAGCTGGTGATGGCGGTGAGGAGGACTGGCGTCAGGGAACACAGGCACCTGAGACCTTGAACTCTGTCAACAGAGCGCTGAGTTTACCACTCACCCGTTGCTTCTTCTCACTGTGGTTCCGTTTTCTTACCAATGTCCTGGAAGACCAAACAGCCCGTCCATCACTTAGAGACATTGAAATAAGATAATGTCAATGAAATATGTGTAGCAAAGGGCATACCTTCCTGACTTCTAAGTTCTTCCATCTGGAGGTGAAATAATGGGGGGGGGGGGTGTTGCTGAGGATATGGCTGACTCGGTGGATCGCTTATCTAGCATGCCTGACGCTCTGGGTTCAGTTCTCAGCTCTCCATAAACCAGGCATGATGACTCATGCCTATAATCACAGCATCCAGGAGGTGGAGGCAGAAAGGTCAGAGGTTCAAGGCCAGCATCAGCTATATGGTGAGTTTGAGACCAGCCTGACCACCTGAGTTGCTATAATAATAAATTTATTTAGTATTAATATTAATAATAAACCAGAGAGAGAAGGCAGCCAGGACTGACATGAACCCTTTACCATGCACAGACTCCAGGCTTCCTGCAAACCCAGGACGGCTAAAAACAAAAGCTGACAATAAAGCTTCTCCAAGGACAGATGTTGGCGCTGGAGATGAGGGAAACTTCAGAAAGAAGGAGGACAGGGCTGTGGCCTGTGTTTGGAAAGCAGCCAGCCAGTTGGGCTGCAGCCATGTTCTCTTCAGTAGCTGTTGTGTGCGCACAATGGGAAGAGGGGCAGGGCGGCAGCAAAGCCGCTGAACTTAACCATAAGGAACAGCAGTCATCAGAATAATCACGAGCATGGCCTCTGTGTTTACTACGAGCCAAGTCTTCATGTGATCAGACTCATTTCCCTCCCAGCCACGAGAAATAGCCTTTAATTATCATGCACGTGGGACCTGAGGCCCAGGAAGACTAGATGTCTCTCCCCATCACTGCTGCTGACTGGCGGAGCCCCCACCTTGGCCATTGCAATGTGGCTTCCAACATCTCTAATCTGGGTGTGTCCTGAGCCAGGACAGCAGTTCCATGAGCCATATAGGGAGCAGGAGGCAGGCCTGGTGGTCCTGAGTTCCAATCCTTCTTCTGCAGTTGTAAGGCTTTGTATGTGACGTCATGTCTAAGCCCTTCTTCCCTCACCTGTGACGTGGGAGTGAGAGGGCCCGCCTCCAGCACTGGTCTGAGAGGCAGGTTCTTTGATCCTCACATAACTTGCCTCATAGAAGCTAATACGTAGAAATGGTGACTGTGACCAGCCCTTACACTGGCTGCCCCGCTCTGCAGGGCCCAAAGGAGGTTGGCCCAGCCTTGGATACTGAAGGAGAGTGTCTCGAACAGGGTGACTTTGAGGGAAGGTGTGAGAAGAGGATGCCTCTCTACGCAGTCTTGCATGGACTTGTAAGGGCCCCAGCTGCTGAGGAGAAGCTAAAAGACATCCACCAGAGTGGCCACCACCAAGGCACTTGGATAAGCAAAGGTCTTTTGGATCTTGTCAAATGAGCCATGGTGGGTAGGAGCTTACCCTCTGCCTCCAGGTCTGTGCCAGGTGTGGCTCATGTGGCAGTCCATGGTGACTCTCAGCCTGCTGAGATGTGGCCACCATGGAGCAAAGGCCACCTGGAGCATCTGCTCTGCCTTTCTGTGCTTGCTTTAGGAGGGAAGTGACATCTGGGGACACCCTGTGTGTTGGGGAGATCCTGGGAACTCTACATGCTTCTGTCCACTCTACATACCTCTTGCCTCCAGTGATGTGTGGCAATAGCTTGTTAGTACATCCCCTCCTGTGTCAGGATGATCTGTTTCCCACACAGCAACCCGGGCTAGCCTTTTCCAATGTAAATCCGGTCATGTGACTCCTGCTCAAAGCCCTCCTATGGCATTGTATTCGGAGAGAAAGCCAATCTCTCTACCAGGTAGTTTCAGCTCCTCATACCACCTCACATGCTAGGGCTAGAGGGATTAGAGGCATGGGCCACTTGGGAACCTCATGTAGCCAGGGATGGCTTTGAACTCACTGTGTAGCTGAGGATGACTTTGAACTCTTTATTTTCTTGTTTCTACTTCCTGAATGTTTGGAGTTATAGGTGTGCACTACCATGCTAGTTTATGTGGTACTAGAGATTGCTTGGTGTATGCTAGGCAAACACTCTACCATTAACTACACCTCCAGCCCAGGTTCCTCTTTTGTAAAGCCACAGTTCCACTAGGTCATGGTCCTGCCTCATCATTAGCTCACTGAACTATAGTTACCTCCTAGAAATCCTGTTTCCAGATACAGTCCCTCTGAACATATGAAGGGGTTCATGAGGCACTATTATGGGGGCGGGGAGGCAGCGCTCTTCTGCTTGCCTGCATCTCCAGCAGAGGGTCCTCACCAGGCCATGCATCATTGAGATGGGAGAGATTGCTCAAGTCTATGAGTTCAAGACCATCCTGGGCAACTTAGCAAGACCTCCATCTCAAAATGTGTGGGGGTGGGGGGTGGGGGGGGGGGGGAGATAAAATCATGAGCTCACACCAAAGTACAAAGTTGAGCTTCAGTTCCCTTGGGAGAGGGAACTGTTGCAGCTGTTCTGGCTGCCCCTCCACACTGCCCCAAAGCCGCTGTGGTCCTGCCCCTCCAATCTGCCCCAAAGCCTCTGTGCTCACAGAAAAGATCATGTGGGTGACAGAACCTGCAGGGGTCCTCTAACTTCCCGATGCCACCAGCATCTTCTCAAGCTCTTCACTGGAAGTGAATGGTTTAATAACAAGCTCTTGGGGGTAGTTCTGCTGTATTTGATTTTCACGGTACAAATACTCCTGCTGTGGCCTATATTGTCACCACTGTCCTGTCACCGAATGCTAAGCAGGTAAGAGAGTCACGCTGTTGGCCGTTGTGATTCTATCCTAGCAGGTTCCAATATGTCGCTGCTCTGAACTTTCCCCTGCTAGAATAGACTCAAATTCCATTCGATTGTACTGAAACACCCATGCAGAATCATGGGGCTCATCCTCCCTCCATCCACACCTGGAGACGCGCTCCCACATGACTGGAGTACTGGATAGTTCACAGGGTAAAGGAACCCGAGCAGGACAACAGGTTTCTACTGTGCTGAGGAGGCCAGTCCTGGACGCCAGTCACGGGCACCCCTCCTTCACTACCTGTACAGGAGGCCATCCGAGACCACTCTGTGCAATGTGCAGTGTGCACTAACTCCCCATGGGCTCCCATGTGAGTCCAGGGCCCCCAAGGATGTTCTTGACCCCTAAGATCTCACCATTTTCTTACGCCTCCCCCATAGGTTTTTTATCATCAAAGAAAGCTTTCTGCTTTACTATTCCGAGAGTGAAAAGAAGAGCTTTGAAACCAATAAATACTTCAATATCCATCCTAAGGTAAGGGGCTCCTTTCCAGGGCCACAGCGAGGGAGGGCCCACTGGGGACGTTTGGGAACGGCAGGAAACTATCTGTTGTCTTGATTTGGCTTAGAATCTAGAGAACAAATCCTCTCAGGGCTCAAGACACACCCTGTAGCTTCTGCACTGGGTCCACCTCCCCATACACACACACATCCTTAGCCACAGAGTCCGTCTTAATCTTGGTGTCATAACCCTGGGATGTGGTCCAGCCTGAGGTCCTTGGCAAGCCCTTGGCTTTCTCTTGGAGCCTCCCAGGACTCTTAAGTGATGTGAGCTGAGTGGGGTGGGAGCTTCCTGCTCTGCTTCTTCTTCAGGGTGTCATCCCACTGGGCGGCTGCCTGGTGGAGGCCAGAGAAGAACCCAGCATGCCCTACGCCATGAAGATCTCACATCAGGACTTCCATGTGAGTGGGGACCTTCCCCTAGCCCAGGGTCCACAGGGCAAAGCATCTTTGTCTTGATCCCCTGGGAACAGCCCTGTGCAGTCTAGCCTGAGAGGACAGTCAGGGCTGTTGGGGGTGGGGAGAAGAGAAGGAATCACCTCCCTTTCCTTTGGAGTGGACACCTCTCACTCTGGCTCCTCTTCCCCCGGCAGGGAAATGTCTTGTTGGCTGCCGAGTCTGAGTTTGAGCAGACACAATGGCTCGAGATGCTGCAGGAGTCTGGGAAGGTGTAAGTGTCTGCCAGCAGGGCCTCTGAGGGGCCAGGATGAGAGCGGATGGGCTAGGCTGGCCCTGCCTCCCTGCCTCTCTGCTGGGTCCTGAGACAGGGCCATGGGAGCTGGCTAGGGTGTGTGGGAAGAGACAGCTCAGGCTGTAGAGCATCTGTGAGGGTGCCCTAAGTGGTGAGTTTGGGAAGGTGTCTGCAGTGACAGGTGGCAGATGTGGACATTATTAGCCTCCAGTTCTTGGGACTTAGTCAATCATCACTCCTCATATTTAGAACCTCAGTACGTCCATTTTGCCTTCCCAGACCTGTAACCAATCCTAGTAAGGACCAGAGATGGTGTTTGCAAATCACAGAGACCACCTGACCAACATAGCCTATGCCCATTGAAACCAGCCCATGCTTCTAACCCAACCAATAACACCGAGTGCCCAGTCTGTAGTCAGGTGGTGGGCATGCAGTGTGTAGAAAGCTGCAAGGGAAGCAGTCCCTCCCCTCCTCTGTGAGTGCTCTTGGCTCTGTCCCTGTGGCCCACTTTGCAATCTCAGCCTCCAGTTACTGTAACTGATCAATGCTGCTGGCGTGCCCAGAGCCCTGGGTGCCAGACTGAGCTGGGATTCTGCAGGGCAGAGGAGGGGCTAGCACAGAAAACGTACAGTCTCCTTCTCCCCGGGCCCTCCTCCTGGTTTAACGGTTTGTATTTCTCCTCCTCTCTCTCCCATCCATCTTCCCTCCCCAGGACCTGGAAAAATGCCCAGCTAGGAGAAGCTATGATCAAAAGCCTGGAGGCACAGGGGCTACAGCTGGCGAAGGAAAAGCAGGAATATTTAGGTTAGTTACAGGGTGAGATGGAATCCCAAGTTTCCTGATGGCGGCACTTGGGGACCTGAGGGACAGATGGAGAGGGACTTGGTGGGAGTGGTACGGGAGGTCTCTCTGGGGCTCAGAAGGGAGCTTGACACCGAGAGCACTTGATGATGTGATTAAAAAAAAATCTTTTTGATCAGAGAGCTAGAGGCAGAAGAGACTGGTGGCCAAAGGCTTGGCTTTAGACCCAGCCCTGTCACCTACCTGTCTGTTGTGTGGATCTGTAGGCCACCCCAGTCTCCATAAGCCTCAGTTTCCTGCTCCTTAAAGAAGAGATAGAAATGGTCCCAGGTGTTAGAGGTGGGATGGAGATCAGCTTAAAGGGGAAATCCCTGGGTGTGTGTATATGTGTCAGGCCTTCAGTTGAAGGATCTAAAAATGGAAAAAAAATATCCTGCCTGAGTCCTAGGTCCTACGCCTTTCCTCTCTATCTCCTCACCAAACCCACTTTAAACCTAGCTGCAAGACCCCAGACCCCATGCTCTAACTGTCTGCTAAATACCCCCAGTTGGGGGATGATGGGAATGGGTTGATCCTCTTCCGGGAACCCTGCTGAGACATCTCAGGCCCTGGCCCATCTCTGTCTGCTCTAAGCAGCCCTCCCTCACCTGGAAAGTGCCCTCTCCGACTAACCAGGCACTAGGGGGGTGGGCAGTAGGAGACTGCAAAGACCCACCTAAGCCTCCATCCTCCATGGTCAAGTCCCCTGTGGACCTATGGATGCATGAAACAGGGCAGATGACCGAAAAGGCAGCTTGGCCCAGTGAGACAGCTTTAGTTCAGCAGAACAGGACCCCACCCCTGATTAGGAGTGCAGACCTCTCCCCTGGGAGATGGCATAGGTGACAGAGGCCACCTAAGGCCCCTACCCTCAGGACCCCTGAGCTGTTTTCAGTGACTGTGTGCTTGCTTTGGCAGATAAGCTGATGGAGGAGACAGAGGAACTGTGCCTTCAGAGGGAACAGAGAGAGGTAAGCACATAGTGTGACTGTGCAGAAAGACTCAACTCCCCCTCATGGCTGGCATTAGGGCAGCATTTCTCAACCTGTGGGTCATGACCCCTTTGACGGGTTGTTGAATGACCCTTTCACAAGGGGTGACCTAAGACCATCGGAAAACAGAGATTTACATTGTGATTCATAACATTAGTGAAATTACAGTTATGAAGTAGTAACAAAAATAATGTTATGGTTGGGGGGTGTCCCCACAACATGAGGAACTGTAATAAAGGGTCTCAGCATTAGGAAGGTTGAGAACCACTGCATTGGGGGATGGTGCTGGTGTATGTATTTGGGGAGAAGGTGCTAGGCATCCAGAGACTTGTCTGAGAGATCTCAGACGGGATGGAGCAGTGAGGCCACCAGATGACAGTGTCTTTACCTTGCAGTGGCATCTTGGTGGGAAGCATATTTCTCTTGTGAACCCTCAGGAAAAGAATGAGTGAGGAGCAGGTCTTAGAGACAAAGCCATCTAAACATTTCATAAGCAGCTTGCTGGTGTCCGCAGGAGGTTGTAATGGCCTCAGTTTTGGCGGGGACTTCTGGTACATAAGAGTGATGGAGTTTGAGAACCTCAGAGATCCATCCGTTCATTCTGTTGGCATCAACAACACTAGCCCTGTGGAGGCTCAGCACAAACTTAAGGCACACTCTTGTCTCAATTGAGCCATTGGAATCTGCTCCATTCCCATACCTGAAGGGTAGGGCATGTGGTAAGCAGAGGGAAACCTGGAGCCAACCTCCTGTGGTTGTATTTGACCTCAGCCCTTCCAACTGGATGATCCCTGACAAGTTACTTAACCTCTCTGCCTGTCAATATTCTCATCCAAAAACCCGAGGAAAATAATAAACCCCAACTTCTTAGGGATGCTATAAAGGTTAAGCAGGATGTTACATCGAAAGCATTTGACACACTGTGTGTACAGGGTGTGCTCAGTGACTAGCTGTTCTTCTTAGCATTATGCTCGTGTTATTACTAATTATGGGCCACTCCTGCCTGGGTGAGGCCTGGCATTGCAAAGTGGTGCTCAGAGGAGCCTACATAGAGGAGACTGACCCAAGCCACTTCCTTCAGCATGGTCTCTTTTCACTGTCCTCCTTCAGGCCAGCCACAGGGCTGAGGCCATCAGCTGTAGCTCAGTGCTTGGCTGTGACTCAGCTCAGGAATTCAGCTCCTTCCCCACCACCCCTCAAGAGACTCTAAAATGTGCCCTGAAGTCAAGAAACCTAAGTCTCCTTTGGACCCCAAGCCCTCCGAGTCCTGTTACAGCACCCAGCCTCGGCTGAGAGCATGGTAATATGGAAAGAATCAAGACTGAGCTGACTTGACTCTTGCAACTTTACATTGTGGCTTAATTTCAAACCACGAGGACAATCCTCTTTCAGTCTTCTTCCAAAATTTCACCCCCTGTGCCCACTTATTCTTCCAAACAGACTTTAGAGTCTTTTCATTGATTACAAAGAAAAGAAAAACAAGGTTGAAGATTTTAATTATGAGATAGGGAGTTGAAAGTAGGGTTTTGTGTCTTTAAAAAACACTTTATGTGCATGGGCATTTTGTCTGCATGCATGTCTGGTGTGCCTGGTGTTCAGGAAGTCAGGTGAAGGAGTAGGACCCTGAACTGGCCTAACCATAGTGCCTTGCCTCTCTTCCCCCAGAGTCTGAGCCCTAAGGTCCGTACACTCTCATACGTATCCCATTAGAGTTTGGGCCTCTTCTCCATAGCATGCATTTGGAATGAGACTTTGATATACTGTCAGAAACTTTAAGGACAGATGATTTGGGAGGCCCAGCATGGGATGATGTGGGAGACACAGCCCCCAATGGGGAGAGGAGACTTAGCCAACAGAGGTTGAATCTGGGGCAGAAATTGGCCCAAGGAAAATTTAGACACACTATCTAGGTCTTAGCTTGGAAATGAGGGCAACGGAGACCCAGGGCACACAGGCCGCGCTTCATGCCACAGCACCAAAGTGGGACGCTGGCGGCTACAGAATACATGGAAGGTGAAAGCCCAGATGTTGATATGGTGGGGGATTCCTGGAGCAGGCAGCAGGAAGGGAACCATACTAGGTTTAAGCTCCCTGTCAGTGATGTGTTCTAGACCAGAAGCAGAGCTCAGCTTCTGCTCCTGGTCTGGCCACACTGAGTCACTGTGCCTATTCTTCTTCCTTAGTTAGCTCACTGGTAGGATAGGTAGACTCATCCCCAATACCTTCCCCTCCTATTTTAGATCAAAGATTGGCAGAGGGGTTTGGGGCCACATTGAAAGAATTCTGTACCCCAGAGACAAGTGGCTCTTCTGGTGATGTATGAGGTTTCTAGGGGATAGCCAGACCCAGAGGGAGCCTCAGAATCTGCAGCCAGGAGACCTGGCAGAGTCTTAGCTTCAACACTCACGATGTGAATGTCGTCTGGTTCCTCTGGACTTTGTGTTCTTCATCTCTAATGCTTAATAAAAGTAACAGCTGCTCTGCATTCTTCTGGGTTGCTGAGAAGCCACACGGACTAGAATTCAGGGAAATGAGCCATGGGATGGTGTGGCCATGTACCTGTAGCCATGGCATTTTCCACATGTCACAGAGAGCCTGGAACTCCTAACCTAAGTGTTTTTAGCCAAGAATGCATAGAGAGCTGCCTGGGCGTATCTTCCATCAGGCTTCACTCTTTTGGCGGGGGGGGGGGGGGTGTTCTCTCAAGACAGGGTTTCTTTGTGTAACCCTGGCTATCCTGGATCTCACTCTGTAGACTAGACTGGCCTCAAACTCACAGAGATCTGCCTGCCTCTGCTCCTGAGTGTTGGGATTAAAGAAGTGCACCACCACCGCCCAGCAGGCTTTACTGTTAGTGTATCACATTCTGTAGATTTTGATAAATAGAAAATGCCACTAATTCACCATTGTGATATCACAGAGAATAGTTTCACTGCCTTAAAAATCTTGTGTTCCCTCTGTTCATCTCTCCCACCACTAACCCCAGCAACCACTGATCTTCTGACTGTCTCCAAAGGTTTGCTCTTCCGGAATGTCATGGAGTTGGAGTCATACACCATGTAGGCTTTTCAGATCACCATCTTTCACTTAGTCAGGTACATTGAAATGTCCACTGTGCCTTTGTATGTCTTGAACACTGGTTTCTTTTCAGAGTTGAATAAATTTGTTATCTGGGTATATACCTATTTTCTCATTGAAGGACCGACCCTCTGGGTTGTTCCAGGTTTCAGCAATTATGAATGGAGCCATTATAAACACTCATAGATAGTTTGTTGTGTATGGACAGATACCATCAGTTCACTTGAATAAGTAACAAGGAATGTTATATATATATATTTATTTTGTTTGTTTGTTTGTTTTTTGTTTTTTCGAGACAGGGTTTCTCTGTAGCTTTGGAGTCTGTCCTGGAACTAGCTCTGTAGACCAGGCTGGCCTCGAACTCACAGAGATCCACTCTGCCTCCTGAGTGCTGGGATTACAGGCGTGCGCCATCACCGCCCAGCCATGTTATATTTTTCTTAGACTTGGGTCTCAATATTTAATTTGGTGGGGGAGTTCTCTTGAAATCACTTCTTCAACTCACGTCACTCAGAAATACATTGTTTAATCTCCAGTCACTTTGTGGCTCTTCTTGCTATTGTTTTGATATGAGTTTCTAGTATAATTGCATTACTGAGTAAGAGCAAATGATATGCGGCCGGAAAGGGGGCTGCCCTCTCACACCTTCACATTGAACGCACATTCGTGTGGAACCTGAAAAAAAAAAAAAAAAGAGCAAATGTTATACGGTATTTAGTCTTTTAAATTTGTTAAGGAGTGTCTGCTCCTGTGGAGGCCAGGCTCTCTTGATGAATGGTCTATGCAAGCTTGGGAATAATGTGGAACATGCCACTGTTAAACAGTGTGGTTTGCCAGTCCTAGAAGTTTATCCACCATGACAAAATCAGGCCAAGTGCTTTCAGTGAGAGCAATCCATTTCTCAGAGATCTGGAGACTAGAAATTGAAAGATAGTTGTTGAAAAGGAGTGTTTTATTCTGAGCGCTCTCCCATAGGCAGCTGCCAGTTGATGGTGTACTCCATGTCCTATCTTGTCCACACGTGGGACGGCAGGAAAAGCACGCTCTCTGGTGTATTTGGAAGTTTCTCTCGGCAGAGACACTCTTTATCCTTTCTGAGTGTGGCTTTGTTATTTTCCTTTGCGTTTTTGTTTGCTTGCTTGCTTGGGGAGGCAGAGTGACATGTAGTTTAAGCCAGCCTTGAACTCCTGATCATCTCTGTTTCCCGTGTCCACCTCCTGAGTTCCAGGATTACAAGAGCACACCATCCACGCCTGGCCGTTGTCTAACTAATTGTCTTGTGTTTTGAATTTTGTATTTGGTGTGTGTGTGTGTGTGTGTGTGTGTGTGTGTGTGTGTGTGTGTATGAAATTCCCATCTTCCCACATATATTAATCATCTATTTCTACATATCTATTTTTTTCTATTAAAGTCCTTAGCATATAACCCACAGTTGGGTTTGTTTTTTATTTTTAACTCCTGATCTGATCATTTTAACAGTCCTACTATCTGACTCTGGTTCTGAGAATCTCTTCAAACTGTGTATTATATCTTGTTTTGTGACAGGGTCTCTTTGTGTAGCCTTGGTTGGCCTGGAACTCACTATGTAAACCAGACTAGCCTCCAACTCACAGGGATCCACCTGCTTCTGTCTTCTGAGCCCTGAGATTAAAAGCCTGACCTGGATGGCACTTGATAAGCACTTACTAATGGCAAGCCATTTACATTAGTGAACTTGTGAGACCCTCCTGGTAACTCTACAAAGACTGTGCTTCCTAATTTCGGGTGGTGCTTGAACTTCCCTCCCCTCTCTGGTCTAGGTCTTAAGAAGTGATTTCAAGAGAACTCTCCCACCAAATTAGATATTGAGACCTAAGTCTAGGAAAAATATAACAATCCTTGTTACTTATTCAGGTGAACTGATGGTGTCTGTCCATACACAACAAACTATCTATGAGTGTTTATAATGGCTCCATTCATAATTGCTGAAACCTGGAACAACCTAGAGGGTCGGTCCTTCAATAAGAAAATAGGTATATACCTATTTTGTTCGGGGAAAACAACAACAAAAGATCCCCACCTAAGCCTGAGGTCCTGCACGGCCTACAGTGTCTCCTTTGCCAGCCTCCCTGCATCTCCAACCCCAGCCTCTCGCTCATCCTATTTGCTCTCATGCTTCATATGGGCCTGGCTTGGTTCTTCCAGGCAGCATGTTTCCACAGGGGCTTTGTATGTACTATTCCACCTGGAATGTTCTTTCCTCTTGTACTTAACTAGGCAAGGCACTGAGCTAAATCTCCAACCCATTTATCTACCTACCTTTGTCTCTCAGCTCAAGAATCAACCGATTACCCCTCTTCCCACCTCCATGGAGTTTTCTATTCTACTTCCATCTGGGACAGATTGATCTGGAACTGGGTCCCTGTCCTGCAGGACATGTATCTTGTTTTGTAGTACTCTCGGAGATACCAGATTATTTTAGTAATACTGGATTCCTACATTTGATCTAAAATCCTGGTCCGGGCTTCTTAGTAGCCACACTAGACCATAGGCTCCATAAGAACATCTTCAGATCCCCCATGCAGAGCCCAGCAGGTGCTTGGAACATAGTATGCACTTGGTAAATAGATGTAGCATGAACGAATAGAACTACGAGAAAAAAATCTCACTGGGCTCTTTGCTGGAATTGCATTGAGCCTGTCAATTACTTGCAAAGAATCCTCCTTGTATTAAGGCTTCCTAATCAGGAGTTCCTGCAGCTGCATTCTTTTCATGGGTATAATTAGTTTTATTGAGGACCAGAAATCATGGTCTGTGAAGCATGGCAAACAAGATGTGTTTTGCTTGGAGGACAGGAAACTTGGGAACAGAATTTTTTTTTTTTTTTTAATACTTGAAGGGAAAAGAAATTAGTCTTATTTGATGGTCCAAGGAGAAGCTAGATTCGGTGAGGGAGGCTGGGAGGGAGGCAGATTTGGGCTGAAATGGAACTGGTGGACAACATGGGCTGCTTGCTTCTCCACCTAGAGCAATCTGGAATGACCAGGTGCTGGCTGCTGCTCTCGGCCCTGCGGGTCTTCTGTTTGGCTTGGACTATATGTGCTAGCTCCTGCTTTGTAGACTGGGTCCCACAGGTCTCAGAGACTTAGAGAGAGCCTGGAAGAGATTGTGATAAAGGCCAGGGGTGAGGCAGCTGCTGAAGGGAGAGAGAGCTTGAGCAAGGTCAGAGGTGGTGGGAGAGGAGCAATGCTGATGCATGAATGAACTGAGCCCTGCTGTTGGTTCCCTGTGAAGATTTCCACAAAACCTTCCATCACTCGCTAAAGCTTTTGTATCTGGCTTTTAGAGAGGGGGGGGGGGGGGGGGCCGACAGAGCTGGCAGAGGGTGGGGCTTTCTCTGGGTTGTTCAACGCTGAAATCGATTTTCTACCATGAGATACTCAAGCCAAGCTTGACCACCTGTTGGCAGAAAATCATCAGGGGATTCGAGCATCCCGTGAAGACTGAACTTCCTTTAAAGTTGCTTTGGTGCAGGATGGCTCTGGTTCATGACACCCATTCTGCTGGCCCCTTGAGGCAGCAGAACATGCTTCCCTGGGCATAGCTAGTCATTGACACAAGCAGAAACATCTTATCACACATGCTTGGGACCTCTGAGTGGAGAAGAAAGCCCAATGGCTGGGTTGTGTTTGTTGTCCTATTGTGTTCAAAGATACTTTTCTCTTTAATGTTCTTAGAGACACTGCCTAGCATCTGCTAGGGTCCCGAGGTGCTTGGGCACTAGGGAGGGAAGGTCTGAGTTTCAGACTCTCACTGACAGTTCAACGGAAGCTACTCCACTGTGATAACAAGTGAAGGGAGAAGGCTGTAAACTGCAGGGCCAGGGAGCTTTCCCGGGAGTCTGAGGGAGGGAGGCTGGAGGTGGAGTCCTCTACTGAGTCCTGGGTGATCATTTCTGAAACAGCAGCCTTGGAACCTATGAGAGCCACTATGGAGCTCAGGTGCTTCTGGCTAGTGAGTTCTTTGGGCCTCTCAACAGCTCTTGCACAACTGACAAACACCACCAGAGGAGAATCGGTCAAGTGTGTTGACTCTGTGGCCAGAGAGGTTCTCAGCACCAGCAGCACCATGTATATTAAAGCAGAGAGTTTCACAGTTCTTTTTTTTAACATTGCTATTATTATTATTATTGTTGTTGTTGTTATTTGAAACAGAGTTTCTCTGTGTAGCCCTAGCTGTCCTGGAACTTGCTCTGTAGATCAGGCTGGCCTCAAACTCACAGAGATCTGCCTGCCTCTGCCTCCTAAGACCTGGGATTAAAGGTGTGTGCCGCCACCACCCAGCCTCATATTTCTTTTTTTAAGGTCTGAAGTTTTCTTCAGTTGTAAGGGAGGGGGGGGAATATGTGCAAGAATACAAATTTAATTTATATCTTATTAATATAAGATGTGTCAAATATAGATATGGCTAGGTCATGGCTTCTGCAGCAACCAAAAGCCCCCATATGTCCATGGCTTTTTCTTTCTTTTCTTTTTTTTTTTTTTGGAGCTGAGGACTGAACCCAGGGCCTTGTGCTTGCGAGGCAAGCGCTCTACCACTGAGCTAAATCTCCAACCCCATGCCCATGGCTTTTAACAGCACAAATGTGTTTTCTCATCACACAGCTACTTGGGCTGGCGGGAGCTCTGTTCATGTGTCCTCATTCGTGAGGATCCAGGCTAAGGGGACCCCTACCTATGCCAGGGGAAAGGAACCATAGCCCACCATACACCATCTTCTCAAAAGATATCTGCCCTCCTGCTCACATTGCATCAGCCCCAGCTACTCCCACAAGCCCCGCTATCCGCAGCCAGTGTACTGGAGCTGTGCATGTGCCCCGGAGCATCAGAACTCCGGGAGCAGCCCAGGTGGGGACAGCATTTACCACACGGAGGCAGTTTGTAACCACGTGCCAGTAGAGATTAGATGAGAAAGAAGTAACTTACTTGGGAAAGAAACTTAGGCGTGCTGATTAAAAGGAGACTTCTCCCCTGTATCTATTTAATTCCCTTTCTGCATGTCTTCAAAGCCAGTGGTAACAGCGCCCTCTATAGGCAGTGCTATCCCCTACCAAGGACGCCATTAGGCTTGAGAACAAAGAAGTTGCAGAAGCAATATGCTCCCACAACATAAAATGTGGAAAAACAAAGCAGTTGACAAAACAAAAACAAAACAAAAACCGCAAGCTAAACTTCATGAGATGGATCCCTAATACCACCTGCTACAGATCCAGGGAAGACGGGACCTCTAGCCCAGAGGCTCCAACTTGCTGGGGGAAACATTCAGGCTGGCTGGCTTCCCTGAAGGGACTGCTACAGCCCGGTAGGACATGTCCTGGGTCTTCAGATACACCCACTCTCGTAGGTCTGAGGAGAGAGAAGCTGGCCATCCCTAGAGATAAAGAAAACCTTATTCTCCGACTCTTGGGTTCGCTTTGCCACTATACCGGATGCCATTCTGTGTCCTGGAAATACACACTCCACGGGGTTGTTCTGTTTTTGGTCCATGCTTGAGGAATAACCCCTTCACGTTGGGATGTTAGCCCCTAGTGATGTCCAGCGGAACCACAACCAGGCTTACAGTCATATCTGTCAGAGGACCCTTGTTGGGATCATTGCTAACCGTTTTCATGGGCCAGGTTCATCACATTTTTTGGTTAGTTGAGACCACATGCCACTGAATGGCTCCTTGGGATTTACAAGTTTGCCCTTACGCCCTAAACTGAGCCAAATTCTCGAGTGTCCCCTGGGCTAGCGAGAGGAGGAACCGTCCTGAGCCTAGGGGCCCTGCATCTCCTGTGACTTTCCTCTTCTCTGGTTCTCTTCAGGAGCTTGAACGTCTGAACCAGGTGCTGGAGGCCGAGAAGCAGCAGTTCGAGGAGGTGGTGCAAGAGCTGAGGGTGGAGCAAGAGCAGATCAAGAGGTGACGCGAGCCTGGGGGCGGGCCTGGGGGCGGGCCTGGGGGCGGGCCTGGGGCGGGCCTGGGGCGGGCCTGGGCGGGCCTGGGGGCGGGCAGTGGACATGCCCTGACCCGGGAGGGGCAGCGGGAGGGGGGGTGGGAGGAGGGAGTGGGTACCCTGGCCCTGGGAGGGGCAACAGGGGCGAATGTCCTGGCCCTGGAAGGAGAAACGGGGGGGGGGGAAGGGGGGAAGGGGGGGAAGGGAGGGGAGAACAAGGATGTCCTGGCCCTGGGATGGGCAACAGGGGGATTTTCTAGCTCTGGCAGACCCATGTGCAGCCAGACCTGCAGAGAGCTTTACCAGGAAACCTCGTATGGCCTGGTCTTGCCAATGTTCCAGGTCTTGAGTATGTCCCCCCCCCCCCCAGTAGGTCATTTCCAATCATTGATAATGGCCTCTTGCCATGGTATGAACAAAAGTGTGAGACACGGGTGAGTGCAGGCTAACCTCTTCCAAGGAACAAGCCTCCCACCCCCACCTTTGTGAGAGCCACTTACCCAAGTTAACGGCAGCAAGCTGGCCTGTCCAGAAGTGCAGCCCACAAAAACCCCCAACATTGTCCATCTCTCCTGGAATCCTTTCACCTTTTAGTTCATGACACACTGGGATCTTTAGTCTGATGACTATTTACAGATCTAGTTGCCCATGATAAGCACTAATTGCGTTATAATCTCATGAAGGTATGTATCCCCAAACCAGGTGACTGGGATGTAGTCTATCCAGAATTTGGAGACTGCTTCTATGGTTTACAGTGCTCGGTGTCACACCACCGACATCACCCTCCTCACTACCATCTCCACCATCATCATCATCTTCACCACCACATGGACTATGTGAAACACTTACTCGAGACCACCTTATTTAAGGGAATCATTTAGATATGTGTTTGGGGGAGGGAGAAATACAGAGACTCTTTTTCCTAATTTTTAAAGTTAGTGTATAAGTAAAAGGATCTCCCTAAGTAAAACACCAAGTACTTGTTAGACACTGAATTAGGAGCTAAGTTCCTGGCTTCAGGGCCTTCCTCCGTCTGGTAAGTAAATCCACCTCATTTGGCTGAGCGTTCCTTGCAGCCCTGACTCTGCGGCCTTTTCGGTAGCCAGTGTTGCAGAGCACTGGCTGTCCAGGGGCCCTACTGAGCCACATCAGCTATGACAGAAACATGCCCGGATGCAGAGGTTGGGAAGGGTACCCACTGCCATTCCAGCTCTCCGTCCCCACAGGGAGCTAGAACTCACTGCAAGATGCCTCAAGGGTGTGGAACAAGAGAAGAAGGAGCTGAGGCATCTCACAGAATCCTTACAGCGCACACTGGAGGTGAGAGGGTTGCTTGCCCAGGAGGCAAGTTGGCGGGTTGGGCTACATAATACTGGATTTCTCAGTATTTCCTAGGGAAGGTACTTACAGGAAAATAAGCATGAGGAGGAGCTTGTCTAAAGGACCCTGTCTGTGGATGGTTGGGAAATCTAACTGGCACATGAAACCCAAAGCATGGACTGGTCCTTCCCAGATCCAGAACAAACATTCTACCTTGCCCTTATGACGACCGTGGCCTCAGGAAACCTGCTTTCTGTAGTGCTGGTCTCATACCAGAGGCAGTATTGATTAGAGCAAGAGGTGGAGTCACCCACCACATCCTCCTGTGGTTCCTTCACTTAGCTGCTCCTCAGTGAAATTGAGCATGAAGGGAAATCAACTTCCAGGTCACCTTCATCTGATAGATGAGACGGACAGGGGGAGGAACGAACAGCATGTGTCAAGGACAGAGAGCAAACTTCTTAGCATAGCATGCAAGTACAAACCCCCAGCCTTTCCCCTGCTGCCCCTCCATCCCCTGCTCCAACCACTGAGCTCATGTCCCTAAGGAAAACAAGCTTTTTGATCCCCAACACCTCTACCTACTTCTACACAACATACCTTTTTCATCTCTTCTTTGGAGAACTATTTGTCTTCAGAATCAGCTAAAGTATCTCTTTGGTCAAGCTTCCTTGATTCTTCTAGGTAGGTATTTGCTCTGTTCCCATGCATTTTGCCCATCTGTTGTAGGATTAACACTCTGGGTTGTGTTTTTGAAACTGTGGTCTGTACTCGGCCATGTCTTCACAGTTTCCCAATGTCCAGCACCTGAAGTGAGCTTGGGACCATACACCCTAGTTGAATCCATGGAGTGCATGAAGGCTACAAGACTTTCAGTCTCCCTGGAGTGACTAGAGCCTGGGCTGGTTTAGCTTTCCCTGTATTAGGAGCGGTCACCATGGATGTTTCCAACCCCAGAATTTCACTGGAGTGTTACAATCCTGACTAATAAATGCAGAGAATTTCAAGATGCACTCTTGGATGGGTGGTGTTTTTACATGAGCCTCCTTTCTCCTTGAGGAACAAGGACCTCAAAAGGTCATGTTGCCCTGAGGCCTTGGGACCTGGCCCCGATAGGTACCATGTCTATTGGAAGTCGCATTGGGTTCCTCCTTGTCTGTCTGTCTGTCTGTCTTGATAAAGGAGTAACCTGGCCATGTTGTAAGGAAGGAGATCTTGGAATGAGGCATGTGAAATGTCCATCATGGAGGACTGAGGGAGGAGTAGATCACTCCCTGAAATTGCAAGGAGACCAGGGCAGCCATGCTAGAGAACTAACCCCTGCTCCTTCCCACCTTCCCTGCCTTTGCGCCAGGAACTCTCCATAGAGAAGAAGAAAACCCTAGAGATGCTAGAGGAAGATAAGAACCAGCCACAGCCATCGACCAATCAGAGTGAGCAGCCGCTTGCCAGTGATGGTCTCCATAGCAACCTCAGGCAGATCGAAGAGAGGATGCAGGAGCTTTTGGCAGAGAAGCTTCTGGCAGAGAAGCGGTGAGGCACCTGAGACCACAGGGTCCTCCAGCAGCTTGGGAGCTGCGACTGCCCTCAAGCTATACAACTGGACTTGAGTTCCAGCTGTCATTGACGAGACGGGTCACTTACTTCCTTTTTGCCCATGACCTGGCTTTCCCAAAGCTGCCTCGACAAACCATTCAGAGCAGCATCAAGTCCTCAGAACAGTGCCTGTGGCCAGTTAGCAGGTTCCCTTAGCTTCTATCTACCTGACCCAGGAAGAAACTGAGCCTCCCTGGGATTGGCAGACTTCCTGAGGTCAGAGAAGTAGCAATCCCTGAACCTCTAAGCCTAGGTCTCCCATTACTCCATACCACCACCCCCTCATCGCCTGTCTGACTGGACCACAGGAGGAGTCTCTAGCAGGGGCACCTCCCTTTGCAGGCGAGCACTGGGTAAGCATCCCTCCCGCCCACAGGATGAAGGAGAATGAGGAACGCTCCCGGGCCCTGGAGGAGGAACGGGAATTCTTCTCAAGCCAGTCTCAAGCTCTGCAGAACTCGCTTCAGGAGCTGACTGCAGAGAAGCAGCAGGCCGAGAGGGAGCTCAAGGTATGCAGCCAGCCTGCAGGGGCCTTGTGCTCTGGGCCCTTCCAAACTGCCCGGGACTCCTGCCTACCCCTGTACTTCACAGCTACCCTAAACTTCTCTCCCCGTGTGTCCAGATAGCCAGATTCAGGGATGGGTTTATCACAAGAGGTAACGATCTCTCTGTCACTTGTAGACAAGTGTTAGGAACAGGGCCATGACCGGTCATCTGGGTCATGGGTAAGGTATGGAACCAAGATATGGAAACTTCCATCCAAGCCCATTGAGCCCAGGATGATCAGGAGAGGTGGACTAGCCATTTTCCCCATTACTGTGATGAAGCTCCTGTCAAAGCAGCTTAAGGGAGGAGGGTTCATGGTTTGGGGGACGTAGTCTGTCATGACAGGGACATCCTGACGGTGGGAGAATGAGGCAGCTTGTGACATTGTGTCTGGAGTCAGGAAGCAGAGAGATGAGTCTATACCATTTCCCCTTCCCTTTCTGTTCAGTCCGGCACTCCAACCCATGGGACAGTACCACCCACACTCAGGGTGCACCCTCTCCCCTCAGTTAAACCTTCCTGGAGATGCCCTCACAGACACACCAGAGGTGTGTTTCCTAGGTGATCCTAAGTCTGATTCAATTCGCAAAGAAAACAAACCACCACGGTAGGCTTCTGGGGAGGTGGAACTGCTTCCCGGACTCGGCTTCCCTCTTGCCTGTCCCTCCGTCTAGGCTGAGGTGAAGGTACGCATGGACCTGGAGAGACGGCTTCGTGAAGCAGAGGCAGCCTTGCGGAGCCTGGAACAAGGGCTCAATTCCAAGGTTCGGAACAAGGAGAAGGAAGAGAGGATGCGGGCTGATGTGAGCCACCTGAAAAGTAAGGCCTCCCTCCAGGGCCCAGCCCTACTAGAACTTGGAACGGGGCCTGCGTGTGTGAAGCAGTCCTTCCTAGAATCCCCTCTCCAGACACCAGACTGTAGGAGTCCCTTTGGCACTGCCTCTTTGTGGCAGCTGGACCTGGGGTGAGGGTATGGGAGGAAAGCCTGAAGTTTTGTCCTCTTTTCAAAAGCTCAGAGCTCTGTTCCCAGCAGATCTTCTCTATGAGAGCTAACAGATTGTGGTCTGAGGGGGGAACGGAGTTCTACAAAGGATAGACCAACATGTCTCCCACCAGACCAAATGAGTACTTAGGAGGGGAAGGACAGGTCCAGAGAAAGATGCAGTCAACTGTTCCTTCCCATCACCACAGGGTTCTTCGAAGAGTGCATCCGCAATGCGGAGCTTGAGGCCAAGATGCCGGTCATCATGAAGAACTCCGTGTACATCCACAAGGCAGCCACTCGCCGCATCAAGAGCTGCCGATTCCACCGGCGCCGGTCCAGTACTTCCTGGAATGACAGTGAGCACTCACTCGGGTGCCTTTGGGGGGTCGGGTGGCACAGGCTGGCGGCGGCTGCGGCAGCGACAAGGCAGGAAGAGGGCTGGTTTGGGAACAAGCAGCCAAGGCTGGGTAGGATGTCCTTGAACCTGGCTCTACCAGACTTGGGCAGAAGGGGGCAGGCGAGGCTCAGCAGCACATAGGGCTGGCCGAGGGAGGGCGGGAGGGCTCAGCATGGGGGAGTGCCAGGCATTGGTCTGTGTCTCCCCAGTGAAGCCATCCCAGTCCTTCATGACCTCCCAGCTAGAAGCCAACAACATAGAAGAACTAAAGGAGGTGGCCAAGCGGCTAAGCCGAGACCAGCGCTTCCGAGAATCCATCTACCACATCATGGCCACCCAGCCTGGGGCCGCTGCACTCCCCCGGGGTGGGAAGTGATGGTACTCCTCTCCCACCTCCTATCTCTCCTTGGTAGGGTAGGAGGGAGGCCTGACTCTCCTTGGCTCCTCTCCACCAAAGCACCCCGAAGGAAGGGGTACTCATATTCTCAAAGAAGGTGATAAATCCCTCTGCTTTACCTCGAGCCCTGACCTTGGAGATCCAAAGAGGGTGTTAGAGTCTCTGGAACTGGAGTTATGGATGGTTGTAAGCCACTATGTGGGTGCTGGGGATTGAACCTGGGTCCTCTGGAAGAGTCACAGGTGCTCTTAACCACTGAGCCATCTCTCCAGGCCTGACCTTGGGTCTACACTAGGTAGGTGGCTCCATACTGGGTGCTACCTGGTTGTCATGATAGGGCCTGACAGTGTGTGGAATCTGTTGGTCAGGAAGAGAAAATGTCTATTTCCACAAGGTTAGGCAGGGCCTGCCCACTGGCTGAGGACTGAAAAACTTCCCTGGTACCCACCATACCCATCTGTGACTCTGCTGCTCTGCCCCTGGTCACAGGACACCCCCTAACTCTCTCTTTACCCCTGTTCCTCCTATACAACTTTTGTCCAGGCTCCTCACTTAGGCCGTGTCCTTGGAGAGCGAAGAGCAGGTCCTAAGCCACAACCCCACACCGTCTCTGCAGTATCCTATTTCCTGGGGGCTGCCCTGGGTGTAGGGCGACCCAGGCCTCCCCTCCTATTTACGAGTGAGCTTCTCCATATACAGCCTCAACAGAGGGAGCAGGAGAAGTGTGGGATCCCACTTAGTCCTTTGCCAGCCCTGACTGGGAGCTCTCAACCCAGGACTTTTCCCAAAGTACACACAGCCGGATCAGGAGTGAGGAAGCCAAGGCTCCTGTGTTATCCACAGTCAGGAGGAGTTGTGACTCTACTACCACAGATCACAGAGGTCTGTCTGCTTCCTGGCTGGATCCCCTTGCTGCCTCCTCTCCCAGAAGTGGCTTCACTCAGTGAACCAGTGCAGCCATGAACCCACTACGGGGGAACATGGGCCGTGGGGGCCAGTAGCCATTGGCTGGTTCATTGTTGTTGTCATAGTGACACTGTAACACAGCCTGCAGATTTTGTGGAAGACCACTGCCTTTCAGGAGGCCAAGGACTGTGTTCCTCATCTGTGACAGTCTTTTAGTCTCATCCCTTGGAAGCTGCCTGAGTCTATCATTCTCTCCAAACAGGACTGGGGAGGGGTGGTAGAGATGTGGTGCAGTGGTTAAGGACACTTGATGCTCTTACAGAGGACCCAGATTTGGTTCCCAGCACCCACATGGTGTCTCACAACCATCTGTAACTCCATTGCCAGGAGATCCAACACCCTCTTCTGACCTCCACAGGCACCAGACACTCACATGGTGCATGTACATACAGACAGACAAAACATTCATACACATAAAATAAATATATCTTTAAAAAATGTTTGAAAGGAGCTAAGTGGTGGTGGCGCACACCTTTAATCCCAGCACTCGGGAGGCAGAGGCAGGCGGATCTCTGAGTTCCAGGCCAGCCTGGTCTACAGAGTGAGATCCAGGATAGGCACCAAAACTACACGGAGAAACCATGTTTCAAAAACAAAACAAAAAAAGGGACTGGGTGCTAAGATTGGTGGAACAAAGGCATCCTTTTTTTTTCTTCAGAAGACTGAAGTGTTCTGAGGGAGGGACTGAAGAAGCAGCCCCTGGGAAGAACCCTTGCCAAGGCCTAGGCTACCCTGTTCTCAGTGGTCCCTTCTAGGTGGGGGTGGTCTCAGGTAGGGTACTTTGGAATCAATGCATTTGTGTGTACATCTAAAGCTTTAAATGTGTATAAACGTGCCTAAACCCAGAGCTTGTCTATATAATATGTATGTGGAATGGATTTTGAAATGAAGATTTATACAATCAAGAGTACTGGTTTTGTTTGTTTTTAAAGAGTTAATAATGGCTTGCTCTTGGGGGAAATTTCAAATGCATCTGGTTTTCCTGGGCAAGCTTTTAACCATGGGGAAAATACTGCTGTAACAGAACACCTGCAAGTGTGTATTGTATCCTGTTTTGTTTATTTGTTCGGGGTCTTATGTAGCCCAGGCTGGCCTTAAACTCAATGTTACTGAGAATGACTGGTTTCCACCTCCTGAGGGCCCGCCTTCAAGCATACTAGACAACACTCCACCCTGAGCTACATACCCAGCCAGACTAAGTAATTTATGAAGAATGGAAGCCGCTGGGCCGTAATCTCAGCACTCAGGAGGCTAAGGCAGGGGCCCATCACAAATTTGAGATCAAAGTCAGTCTGGGCCGCAGACTGAGACCCTGTCTCGAGACAAAGCCAAGAAAACCTGCTACCATGACACTCCACTCCTGTAGGGACCTCTTAAAGCTCTAGGGTCCCTCTTTTAACACTGTTGTAATGGTAATTGAGTTTTAACATGAGTCTGGGAGGAGGCCGACTCAAATCTGCAGTGGCGCGGTCTGAACACAAGCACCAATTCCCTAGTTCCTTCTCTCCTGTTCTCACTTACATGCCTTAAACAAGTCTGGGTTATCTCCAACCATACCTAACACAGTATATGCACATGCAGCATCCCTATATGAAAATCTGGAGGGCTGGAATTACTTACTGGAAACACAGTGACATGATATATAACATTAATATTATGTATCAATTTCTAAAAGTAACTCTTATTCATTGGCCAATTAATTAAATGCGCTACTTCCTACCATGTCTCTGAAGTAGGCAGTGGACTCATTTCTAGAGAGGTGCTACCCCCTGCAGGCCAACCACGGCTTTTCTCCTGTGACTGACTTCTTAATAACTAGCTGAAAAATATGTGTTTCTACCCGAGGTCCTGGATGTCCCCATGGTACAGGACAATCAGCAGGACTTTCCTATGATTTGAGTATAGGCCGAAGGGACAGCCTGAAAGAAAGAAACGGCCTGTTAGCTTCAATAGCCACACTGCTCTGGTGAGAGTTTGTGCTTTGTTCCATAATCAAAGGAGAGTCAGAAATGCGTTCCTGGAGTCTCCCGTCATTCGACTGATTTCCTAGCTGAGGATGGATGGTATGTGTCCCGCCAGGCTGCCCTGGTGTGTCCTGCTTCCCAGCATACCCAGTGGCTCCCCATTTCCCTGTCATGAGTTTAGTCATGTTGTGGCCACTTGCTTCTAACACGTTGCCATGGACAGAAGCTTGAGGCAGCTGGTGGTGACTGTGCCGCCACAAAGGAGAGAGTCTTCCTCTTGAGGCAATCTATCCCAAGAACAATCCAAACTTCCAGGTGGTGGTGGTGCACGCCTTTAATCCCAGCACTCGAGAGGCAGAGGCAGGCGGATCTCTGTGAGTTCGAGGCCAGCCTGGTCTACAGAGTGAGATCCAGGAAAGGTGCAAAGCTACACAGAGAAAACCTGTCTCGAAAAACAACAACAACAACAAAAAATCCAAACTGGAAGCCTCCACTTTTCTGCCTGCGTCCATTGCCTGTCCGTAAGGACTTTGCTCCGTAGTTGTTGACCAACACAGAAAACATGGTATAGCAGAGGACTAAGGAAGAGCCTGACTTATTTTTTGTAACCAGAGTTTACAAGGGAAGAATTTACTTTATTGAACCCTAGTGACCCAGAATAGCACTCAAAACTGCAAACAGATGTTACATCAACCGATATCCACATGCTGTTTCCAACATTTTTTTAAAAAAGATTTATTTGTTTATTATGTATACACTGTTCTGTGTACATGTGTCCCTGCAGGCCAGAAGAGGGCACCAGATCTCATTACAGGTGGTTGTGAGCCACCATGAGGTTGCTGGGAATTGAACTCAGGACCTCTGGAAGAGCAGCCGGTGCTCTTAACCACTGAGTCATCTCTCCAGCCCTGTTTCCAACATTGATGGTGGACACTTAAATTATTGTTTTCAATACTCCCCCCCCCCCCCCGCCACACACATACACACACACACACACACACACACACACACACTCTCTCTCTCTCTCTCTCTCTCTCTCTCTCTCTCTCTCTCTTTCTCTTTCTTGCTTCTGGGTCATGGACGAGTCACAAAGTCCCAGAGTAAAGCCATGCATTCAGTTTAGCTTGTAAACGTGGGTTACAGGGCAAGTCCAAGGCTTAGTAAAGTTGGCTACGTTGTTTTCTTAAGGCAAGATAAACAGGCTGAATACACAGGGAGGGAACAGGTTAAGCACATAGCTTTAAGTGACCTCCAGGCATATTATTAACTCGGTTGCAAGGCCGGCAAAAGTTCAGCCTCTGAAGCCAAGAGTGTTTCTGAGAGAGCTGTTCCCACAGCTGTCACACGGCCTCTGTAGTCCGGAAGCAGAGAGCCAGGAATACCACACTTTAGCTCTCTACATTTAGCCCCTGACTCCAGCCCATAGAGTCATCCCACCCACATTTCAGGTGGACCTTCCAACTTCCATGAACTTAATCTAGATCATAATCTAGATCTGTTTCCATGGTGATTAAATCCCAGCAAGTTGACAGTATTAACCATCTTACACCCCAAAGACAGGCTAAAGGAGAAGGTAAGCGACTTGGGAAGCACCTGCATTTCTGCCCAGGGAAGGACCTGGTGAAGGGACTCTAGCCATCCCGAGCACAGCAAACATGGCTCTGGCAGGCCTTGCCCTTCCCCCATCCCTTCATTTTAGCCTTGCTAAAAACTATTAGAATACAGTCCTAAAGCTAGCTACCAAAGTCTGTTCCCTTGTTTGCCACTTCCTCCTCCTGAGGCTGACTACCAAGGCCAGCTATCAAAGTATTGAAGTCCAGCAATCAAAAACCCCCTTTGGCTCACCTAATTAACAGCCCAGTTAAAATTAAACACCTCATCCTAACACAGTGTTCCCCCTTTCCCTTTATAAACCACCATTTTCCCGTGTGCCACGACTGTCTCCTCTCTAACCAGAGGCAGGTCTTTGTCCTCCTCTCTTGGACAAATACCCCTTCCCCCTCTGCCTGGTTCCTTTTCCTGATCCCTCATCCTCTATCTCCGGTCTTTGTCTCTGTTCCCTGCCCGTTGTTCCTCTGGGGCCCACAAATCTCCTTTGTGCTGAGAACTTGGTTTTAGGGTGTCTTGAGCTGACTCCGAGTTTCCCTATACCCGGTGCCCTTCTCCATCTTCCTCAAACCATTGATGGCTCACAGCTTAGCCTGACCTGGGCAACTGTTTTGGAGGACAGGTATGTGTCCCAGCCTCAGGAGCAGCCTAGGATGTCATGTGATCTAAACAGACCGCAGCTGTTAAACTACCAGGCAAAGCAGTTGCCTGGGACCTCCAGCAGTGTCCATGGAGCCCCGTGTCCATGGAACCCTGTATCCATGGAACCCCGTGTCCATGGAACCCTGTGTCCATGGAGCCCTGTGTCCATGGAACCCCGTGTCCATGGAGCCCTGTGTCCATGGAACCCTGTGTCCATGGAGCCCCGTGTCCATGGAACCCTGTGTCCATGGAGCCCCGTGTCCATGGAACCCTGTGTCCATGGAACCCTGTGTCCATGGAGCCCAGTGTCCATGGAGCCCTGTGTCCATGGAGCCCCATGTCCATGGAGCCCTGTGTCCCTGCCAGCATGGAGCTGCTCAAATTTCCAGCCCTCTGCAGAGTCTCCCCAAAATCAGAAACCCCATGGCTCTAACTCAGGGGAGAGCTACTAACTTCTCTCATCCCTCTTCTTGTGAAAAGGTAGAGGAGTAAGGCTTTGAGAGAGGATATAGTTCGTTTAGCCTGGTAGAAAATGAAAGCCACTCCATCTAGTGGGCTCCAATGCAGGGCCTTTGAAAGTTTTTTTTTTGTTGTTGTTGTTGTTTTTGTTTTTTTGTTTTTCGAGACAGGGTTTCTCTGTGCAGCTTTGCACCTTTCCTGGAATTCGCTTTGGAGACCAGGCTGGCCTCAAACTCACAGAGATCCACCTGCCTCTGCCTCCCGAGTGCTGGGATTACAGGCGTGCACCACCACCGCCCCGGCACCTTTGAAAGTTTAGGGAACAGACCAAGCCCAGGAATCCTGGGATGGAGATCTAATAAATCAAACTCCTTGGTGATGTATCTATCTGCCCACAGTTGGAAATATAGTCTGTCCTGTGTCTCTGTGGCTTTGCCTTGGGGGTAACCTGGTAATCAGGTGGGGAGGCCAAGGTGACTCAGGGCTGCTCAGAGACAGACACTACATCTGGGGCTCCAGGAGCCATCCAGGTGATGTTTGGGATTCGTGGTCCTAGGGGGCCTGATACCTGCTTTTAGTCTGGGAGTCTTGCTGTTACCCTGTCCTAGCCATGGCTGGTGAACTTGGGGTGTCTGCAAAGAGACTGTCCCTTGCTAAGCAGTGTCTAAATTGACAAGACCCCAGGGAAGACCTGGCCTCTCTCCCTGCTGCTGTGGAGAGGTGGTGGGAAGGCCCTGATGGCGAAGGTCAAGCCTCTGCTGGCCACTTGCTGGCCATGTAGCACCAGGAAGTCACTATTTATAATGACTTCTGTACCTATATCTTTTTATTAGGCAGGAGACTGGCCTCTTCAATCTCATGAGGACACCAGGAGCCCTGGTGGCTATGGACTTCCATAATCCAGGCTTTTACTCTCTGTAGCCTATAGAAAACTGGCTGTGACCGCCACTAGGGGTCAGGAAAACAGGCCTCAGGGAGAATGCACTGGCCAGTTGAACTCAGTGCCACACTGTCCTCAAAATTGTCTGATTTAGAAAAATTTGAGCCAGTTGTGGTAATGCACACCTTTAATTTCAGCACTCGGGAGTCAGAGGCAGACAGATCTCTGTGAGTTGGAGGCCAGCCTGGGCTACATAGTGAGTTCCATGATAGCCAGGGCTCCATAATGAAACTTTGCCTCAAATATCAATTAATTAATTTTGGCTTTGAGATAAGAACAGGAAAGGTAACCAATTCATCACCTCAAGGAAAAAGTAGTTGTCCTGTGGAAAGCTTTTCTAGTAAGTAGAAGATGCCCAATGTTGCCTTCACCCCGTGTCTGAGGCCATTTCCCCCACCTTCATTCCGTCAGGGTTTATTGTGGTTCTACTGTGTGGAGCCATGCACCTCCCATGGGTTTGGTCCTATCCTTTCCTGGGCTTTTTATTGTGGTCAAATGTGCAAACAAGGGCTGGAGAGATGACTCGGTGGTTAAGAACACTGGCTACTCTTCCAGAGGTCCTGAGTTCAATTCCCAGCACCCACATGGTGGCTCACAACCATCCGTAATGAGATCTGGCGCCCTCTTCTGGTCTGCAGGCATATATGCAGGCAGAGAAAGGAAGGAAGGAAGGAAGGAAGGAAGGAAGGAAGGAAGGAAGGAAGGAAGGAAGGAAGAAAGAAAGACTTTCCCCACTTCAAAGAAAGAAAGAGAGAGAGAGAGAGAGAGAGAGAGAGAGAGAGAGAGAGAGAGAGAGAGAGAAAGAAAGACTTTCCCCACTTCATTTCTTGTGGGCAACCACCATGCTGCTCCCTCTGCCATGACAAATTTAGATACAGAAAGCTCAGGTAAGTGAGACTCCGCAGTCTTTGTCTTTGTCTTTACATATTTATTGTGTACTGCGCAGCACATGTGTGGAGGTCAGAGAACAACGTGCTGGGACCAGTTCTCTCCTCCCGCCATGCGGGTTTCTGGAATCAAACACAAATCATCAATCTTCATGTTTGATCCCACTGAGCCATCTTGCCGGCCCATTTTTGTTTGTTCATTTTGTTAAAAATTGATTTTATTTTGTGTTTGTGTTTTATGTACAAGTGCGTTGATGCCTGGTGCCCAAAGTGGGCCAGGAGAGGACGTTGGATCTCCTGGAACTAGAGTTACAGATGGTTATGAGCCACCGTGCAGGTATTGGGAACCAAACCAGGGTCCTCTGCAAGAGCACCTGATGCTCTTAACCAGGTTTTTTTAAAAACTAGCTTACTTTGTTAGCATAATACCCTCAAGGTTCACCCATGCTGACCAGTGTGTCAGCGTGTACAGTTCTTTCCTTCAATAACATCCTACCACTTAAAAAATAAGAGCTAATTGGAATACTATTCTTCTGACAAGGCCAGTGGAGGGAGCTTGCCTGTCGCAAAGGACAAGAGGTCACAGTCCAGCTCTTACCCTTCTTCAGCGGCCCCTCCCCTCTGGCCTCCGATAGTTGAGGGACGCTTGGCTGTTCACTTCCTCCTTCTTCCCAGCAGATGGCAGCATGCTCTGCATGCCCTGCTCAGGCCTGCAGATTCTGGTGGGAAAGTGAGCCTGGGCTTCCGCAGCCCGGGGAGGGCTTTGTGATTGCGCAGTGCTGTGACTGGCTTGAATCTGTAGGTCATTCTTCCCCTTAGAATAGAAAACAAAGGTTCTGACCATCGTCTGTTGAGTCCATTATATACCAGACGCGTCCACACGGATTTCTCTTTTGTGTTCTCACAACACCCCTTTCCTTGGTTTACAAGAGGGAAAAAAAAGTCCACAGTGGTTAAGGGACTTGCCCAAGGTCACATGACTTAGAAACGGAAGTTCAGGTTTGTAGCTCAGGGCCAGCGTTCTTTGCAGCACACCCTGAAAAATGAAAAATGTTAACACGGACTGGACCGCCATTGCCACATGCATGACTGTGGATGCTCTTACAGCCCTCCTCCAGGTCCGGTGTAGATTGTAGCTTCCCACCTCCGGAGATGCTTTCTGGGAAAAATGTCACCTTCCCAGGAAACAAATAGCAGCACCACTCATGATCTTTTTTGGGGGAGAGGGGAGGGGGGGTTTAGCACCGCCTCCCAGGCTCTAACCCAAGGAATTCCATTGGTCCCTGGTGGCATTTGTCCTACTTCACCTATACAGGCAAGAGGACAGGGGGCAGAAGCTTCCTTATCATTTGTGGTGGGCACAGACTGTTAAATTGTGAAATATTGCAAATTTAAGCTTTTCCAGGCATATGATGAAATTGAAGGGAAAATACCGATGCTTCTTTGTTTGTTTTTACCAATGCTTCTGAAGACAGCCTTAGGCAGCAATAAGCCCTTCAACAGAGTGGTCCACCGGTCTTGCTCCTGGGCCTGCCACCCAGGGTGAAGACCCAGGATGCTGCCTCCAGCCGAGCACTTGACAATGAGTATGTGGGTGAGGGCTGGTACAATAAAACCCACTCTTTCCCCTTCCTGCACCATAGAAGAAACAAATGACCACATTTCTCATGTGGAAATTCTATTGTGGCCTCTGATGTCTTCTAGCGTTTGCTTCTGATGAATGATCCTGGTATCTCTGCAAAAAACGGAACATTAAGTTTCAATGTTAAAGGGGCCTTGAGTAAAACAGCTGCTTTAGAGTGTGGCTGCAGGAGGGACTGAGGGAGGGTGGCTCAGCTGGTAGAGTGCTCGCCTAGTATGCCCAAAGCCCTGGGTTCAATCCCTAGTCCTGCATAAACCAGAAGCACGTGCGTGAGTGTGTGTGTGTGTGTGTGTGTGTGTGTGTGTGTATGTGTGTGTGTATGTGTGTGTGTGTGTGTGTGTGTGTTAGAAGAAGTAGGAAGGTCAGAAACAAGAGGTCATCCTCAGCTGCCTAGCAAGTTTGAGAGCCTGTCTCAAAAAAACAAAAAAACAAGCAAAAATGAATAAGCATGGTTTTAAAAGAAGCCCATGGAATAAACCACAGAATAAGTGTGGATGTAAAAGGAACCCAGGAAAGGTTACCATTGTTCTTCTTGTGGATGTGTGCTTTGCAGCTTTCTAAGAATGTACCGAAATGGCTGGCTTTTTTCTTTTTCTTTTTCTCTTTCTTTTTCTTTTTCTTTTTTTTTTTTTTTTTTTTTTTTTTTTTGGTTTTTCGAGACAGGGTTTCTCTGTGTAGCTTTGCACCTTTCCTGGAACTCACTCTGTAGACCAGGCTGGCCTTAAACTCATGGAGATCCGCCTGCCTCTGCCTCCCGAGTGCTGGGATTAAAGGTGTGCACCACCACCGCCCAGCTTTTTGTTTATTTGTTTGGTGTGTGTGTGTGTGTGTATGTGTGTGTGTGTGTGTGTGTGTGTTAGAAGAAGTAGGAAGGTCAGAAACAAGAGGTCATCCTCAGCTGCCTAGCAAGTTTGAGAGCCTGTCTCAAAAAAACAAAAAAACAAGCAAAAATGAATAAGCATGGTTTTAAAAGAAGCCCATGGAATAAACCACAGAATAAGTGTGGATGTAAAAGGAACCCAGGAAAGGTTACCATTGTTCTTCTTGTGGATGTGTGCTTTGCAGCTTTCTAAGAATGTACCGAAATGGCTGGCTTTTTTCTTTTTCTTTTTCTCTTTCTTTTTCTTTTTCTTTTTTTTTTTTTTTTTTTTTTTTTTTTTTTTTTTTTTTTTGGTTTTTCGAGACAGGGTTTCTCTGTGTAGCTTTGCACCTTTCCTGGAACTCACTCTGTAGACCAGGCTGGCCTTAAACTCATGGAGATCCGCCTGCCTCTGCCTCCCGAGTGCTGGGATTAAAGGTGTGCACCACCACCGCCCAGCTTTTTGTTTATTTGTTTGGTGTGTGTGTGTGTGTGTGTGTGTGTGTGTGTGTGTGTGTGTGCGCGCGCGCGCAGAACATCCTTTTTTCCTCTATCTTGGGTAGGACATTATTAGCCATATTGTGTTTACTTACCGATTTGTTCATGATTTATTGTCCTTCTTTACTGAAAACAGTGACTATAACTTGGTATAAGGGGGAATATTGATGCACTGTGAGAAATATTTTCTCTGACAATGTGTGCATGTGTATGGGAGTGGTACTAAACAACTTCCTACAGTCAAATGTTCAGTGCATACTGATGAGTATCTCTAGCCGCTGGGTCACTTCTTCCGCAGGAATAGCATCTTGGTTGGTTTCCAGGCATTCACCCCTAGAGGAAGGTGAGCTGTATTTCAGCTCAAGGATACACTGACCCATCTTAATCATGGCAATTATTCTTCTCTGCTGGAGATTGTTTCAGTAGAAGGCGAGTGGCCAAGAGGATGCAGGAGACCCAAGTCTGCTGGAGGACCCCTAGGAAAGGAGTTTCCTCCTTGAAATAAATCACGGGAAAGCGACAGTCCCTTCTCTCCAGTGACCTTGCCATGTCTGACTGTGACACTTGGGGTGTGAGGAACTGGCCTGAGGACCATGCCAGCATGTGCAGGAGGGCAGGAAAGCCAAGCAGAGATGGAGCCTGGCTCCCTTCAGAATTGCTGATATACCGGAGTTAACTGCACCAGATCTATCCAGTTTCAGGACGTCTTACCCTGTGAGCTCATTCTCTTGTTATTTAGCCTCTTTGGCTTTCTGCTCTCTATCAGGGGCGACCCAGGTAAACAGTCAGCTTAGCTTTGCCACTGATGAGGTTCCCATACCTAAGGGCTTTGGCCTTAAAAGAGTCAAAAAGCGTTTTCAATCACAGATTAGAAACTAGAGCATCACTTATTTCTTCAATGAATATTCCTTGAGGATCAAGAGCATATTTTTAAAAGTTCTGGCCCATGTCCCCTGCAATTCAGTCTCTGAGATTGGGACTTCCTTTGAGACACTCAACACGGAACTGAACTCAGGTCCTCCGGAGCAGCAGGTGCTCTTAATCATTGCGCTGTCTCCCCAGGCCCTAGAATTGAGAGCACGGAGAAGATAGTTAAGCATTTAACCATGGGCATTAATATAAAAAGATGCTTAGGGAAAGGATAACTACACCCAAGGGCAGGTTTCTCAAGAGAGTGGTGGCTGGCTTAACAACAGTCATATATATGGGGTGACTTCTTAATGTTTTTATACTAATTGTGTGTGTGTGCCTGTGTGTGTGCCTGTGTGTGTGCCTGTGTGGGGGAGGGGGGCTTGTGGGGGGGGGGGGCTGATGTGTGGGGGTCAGAGGACAACTTGCAAGAGTTGATTCTTTCCTTCCACCACGTGGGTCCCAGCTTATCAGACACGGCAGCAAATGCCTTTATCTGCAGAACCATCACACTTTCTGGGGTTTGGTGACTTCTGAAGCTACCATGTTCAAAGGCTTTCTCTCTTTCTGTCAGTAAAAGGAGATCATAGGGTACTTCCTGGGGTGCACTGGATAGGACTATAGGTGGAGGAAGAAAACTGCCATGTTTGTGGGGTACAAGTTAGGGAGCTATAGCTCCTCACTGTCACCCTCAGCAACCAGAGGAGTTCCAAAATTCCAGAGACCTTGACTCAGGCCAAAGCAGGATTCATGGCTTCAATGCTAAAAGAGATCTCAGAACCAGGCAGTGCATTAAACAGAGTTTGAGATTTTATTCAAACTATTTTAATATAGGTGTGACCATGAGGAGTAGAGGAAGGGTGTGAGACCCAAAGAAGGGGGCCCCTCTGGGGAGACACAGCTTGCTGTTTCCACAATAGTCACATATAGGATTTGGGTGGAATATCAAGTCACTGTCTTATTTCTGGTGTTTCCTGGGGGCACCTGGTACAATTAGAGTAAGACAGAATCCACAGGGAGGTGGGGTCTCTTTATGGGAAACAGTTTGAAGTCCTTGGGCAATGTGTAAGAAAGGGGTGAGACCCTACCTAAGGTCATAGGCATCCAGGCCTTGAGCCGAGGGTCACTGCTATTTTAACATGCAGTGTCTATGTACAAAAGGAATAATCAATGGTGGCAGGCTTCAAGTGTTGACAGTGTTTGAATTCTTGCTTCTCAGATAAGCCATCAGACTCCGGGATGCAGGCTTCTCTCCCTGCTCAGGTCCCCATAATTACCCTCAAAACCGTAGGTCACAAGGTTGTGCAGGGATATGGGTTTTTACTGTAAGCAAGTTTATAGTCTTTTTTGTGAAATTCCAAGCAATCGCAGGTTTACTTCTGAGAAGAAAGCAAAGCCATAATCCAGATCAAATATGCTTAGGCCTTCAGCGTGATTTATTGCTACTTTAATTTTTTAAAAAGAGAGATTTATTTATTTTCATTTATATATCTGTTTGCCTGTGTGTATGTATGTGGGCTGTGCTTGGGCCTGGTTCCTGAGGAGGTCAGTAGAGAGGGCTGGATTCCCTGGAACTGGAGTTACAGACAGTTGTGAGTAGCCATGTAGGTGCTGGGAATTGAACCCTGGTCCCCTGGAAGAGCAGCCAGTGCTCTCAACCACAGAGCTGTCTCTTCAGCCCTATTAACATTCTTCTTAGAAACAGCTCAATAAAGGAGATTGTCTTTATGTAGGCAACCTTCACAACAATTTGTTAATTGTGCTCAAATTCTTGGCTCTTGACTGGCAACGGGTTTTAACCAGACTCTGGGGAGAAAATTGCCTTTCTCTTCCCCTGTTCCCTTGACCTTCCCTGTATTTCATTTTCACTTTTGGTTTGAAAATTGCCGACTAATCATACCTATAGTATGAAATACCATATACCTCTTCAGTGAATATGAATCAGAAGTTCTAAGTGTCATAATTCAATTGCCAGCATTTTGTTTGTTTGTTTTTTGAGACAGGGTTTCTCTGTGTAGTTTTGGTGCCTGTCCTGGATCTCACTCTGTAGACCGGGCTGGCCTGGGACTCACAGAGATCCATCCACCTGCCTCTGCCTCCCGAGTGTTGGGATTAAAGGCGTGCACCACCACCGCCCAGCAGCATTTTTTGTTTCTTATGGGAATATAAAAATAGTGTATCATGCCCTCGATGGTGTCTTGGGCTGAACACGGTTATGATGCAGGGATGGCAATGGACAAGTGAGGCAACACCTTGGTTGTCCTCCCAAGTTAACCGCACAGAGTCCTTTACATGGCACCAGAGGCCTAGGTGATAGTCATAGTTGATGACCAACCTTAGGTTTCCAAGGTTATCCTGGGGTCGTGTCTCCAGCTGCTCGTAAGGAGTTTCCCATTCACTGATCCTAGACATGGCCCAGAGCACATCTGTTCTCATTTCATTGACTGAAGTTTGGCCATGCCTTTTGGCAGGGGAGTTGGGAAACATAGTCTGGTTGAGGGACACTGATGAACAAAAGTGACAACCTTGGTGTACAGTAAGTAACTCCGTGGTATAGAGAAGAGTCCCAAGAGCCCAGAACTTTCCATAGGAGAGAAAACCGAACCCCAACCTGTGTATCTTTCTGGTCTCGTTGGGGATGTTGCCCTGAATGAGAAGATACTTGTGACTCACAAACTAGCCTTTGTGGTTAATGGAGTCTGTGATGCTTATCCTACACCAGGGATCCATTGGGGGTACCTTTATGTGGAAGAGGGTTTTCACAAGTGTGGAGGAAGCTTGTCCCTTAACCGGCTGACTCTGTCCCCGCTGGTGGCTCAGAGGGGCTTGAAGAGACTGTGTTGTTCAGTGCAGTATTGTTCAAGTCAACCAGCCCCAGCATGGAGAACAGAGTGGTGCCAGGCACATTGGTCTCAAAATGAAGCAAATTCCTCAGCATTTCTAAGCAGCCAAGTCATTTGTTTGTTGTGTGTTTGCATAGGTGTATGGGTGCATGTGTGTGCAGGTGTATGTGTGCACAGGTGTATGTGTGCACAGGTGTATGTGTGCACAGGTGTGTGTGTGTGTGTGTGTGTGTGTGTGTGTGTGTGTGTGTGTTTGCAGATGAAGACCAGAGGTCAACCTTGAGTAATGTTCCTCAAGTGCTTTCCACCTTCCGTTTGAGTCAGGACCTCTCACTGGCCTAGAACCTCCCTGAACAGGCTAGGATAGCTGGCTGGGGCACTGCAGGGTTCTGCCCCTCTGTGCCTCTCATCTCAAGATCGCTGGGATTATAGGTGTGCACCACCACACCTGACTTTGTATTTAGCTCTGGAGATCTGAACTCGGGTCCTCATGCTTGCAAGGCAAATGTCTCACTGAATGAGCCATCTTCGCAGTCCCTGCTGTTTTTGAGATAAAGTCTCATGTGGCCCTGGCTGGCCTTGAACTTACAATGTAGCTGAGGATGATCTTGACCTTATAATCATCCTGCCTCTGTTTCCCAAGGGATTTACAGATGTGTGCCGTCATTCACAAATTCCTTTATTTACTTTAAAAAATTTGGTGTACGTGTGTGTTCAGGTGCCCACAGAGGCCAGAGAATGTTGAATCCCCTTGAAGTTGAAGTTACAGTTGATGATGAGCTGCCAGATGTGGGTGATGGAAATCAAACTCGGGTCCTCTGCAAGAGCAGTATGTACTCTGAACTGATGAACATCTCCTCAACCCAAAGCTTCCTTTATAAATATACATTCACAAATGTGTATGTGTCTGTAACCCTTGCTCTTATTACCTACCTCTCAGGTCACTGTGAGGATCCAGAAGTAGGGGACATTTTACTGAATCACAAAACTTCATCCAAACGCCATATTGTATTGAGAATGAGTATGGAGGAGAGATCACATGAATACTCCTGTTTGTTTGGTGTGTGGTGATGGTATATGTATGTGTGGAGGCCAGAGGTCAGTCTTTCTCTGTCACTTACATTTTATTTTTGGAGACTGGTCTTTCGCTGAACCTGGAGCTCCATGTTTCAGCAAGACTAGATGGATGGCAAGTTCCAGGGATCCTCCTGTCCCTGCTTCCCCAGTGCTGGGATTGCAGCTGTGTACTGTGGAATATTCCTTTATACTGTGTGAATATATGTCACTGTGATTGGTTTAATAAACAAGCTGACTGGCCAATACTGAGAATGCTGGGAGAAAGAAGGGTGGAGTCAGGAGTCACGAGCAGACACAGAGAGAAGCAAGATGGGCATGCCATACTGAGAAAAGGTACCAAGCCACATGGCAAAGCATAGGTAAGAAATATGGGTTAAATTTAATGTAAGAGTTAGGTAGTAACAAGCCCGAGCTATTGGCTGAGCATTTATGATTAATATTAAGACTCTGAGTGGTTATTCGAGAGTGGCTGCTGGCACAGGAAAACTCTGTTTACTGTGTACCATCCTCTCCAGTGCTGGGATTACAGCTGTGCACCACCCCTCCCTAGTTTGGGGATTATAGCTGTGCACTGCCCCTCTCCAGTGCTGGGATTACAGCTGTGCATCATCTGGCCCAGTTTTATGAAGTGCCAAGGACCCAGACTCAGGTCCCCATGCTTGTGCTGCAAGCACATTACCAACTGAGCTGTCTCCCCACTCTGTGGTTGTTTTTTGGGACAGCATCTCATACAGCCAAGACTGTCCTCAAATTTGTTATGTAACCAGGATAACTTTAGGCCTCTGATCCTGTTGTCACCTCCCATGTTGAGATTACAAGTATCGTCACCACACTAGTCAGTGAATCTTTGAATAATGATGGTGGCCTTGTTCCGGCTCATCATATCTGACATGTTCCATCTAGTTTTGTTTTGTTTTGTTTTAGACAGGCTCTCACCATACAGCCTGGGCAGGCCTGGAACTTGGTATACAGACCAGGCTGACCTTGGTCTTAGAGAGTTCCACTTACTGGGCAGTGGTGGTGCACACCTTTAATCCCAGTGCTCGGGAGGCAGAGGCAGGCGGATCTCTGTGAGTTCGAGGCCAGCCTGGGCTACAGAGTGAGATCCAGGAAAGGCGCAAAGCTACACAGGGAAACCCTATCTAAAAACAAAACAAAACAAAAACAAAAACAAACAAACAAAAACAAAACAAAACTGGACTTTTGCTGGGTGGTGGTGGCGGCAGCAGCGGCAGCAGCAGCGGCGCACGCTGTAAATCCCAGCACTCGGGAGGCAGAGGCAGGCAGATCTCTGTGAGTTCAAGGCCAGCCTGGGCTACCAAGTGAGTTCCAGGAAAAAGGCGCAAAGCTACACAGAGAAAACCTGTCTTCAAAAACCAAAAACCAACCAAACAAACAGAGTTCCACTTAACTCAGTTTCCTAAGTGCCAGAACCAAAGGCTTGCCTGGCCCATCAGCTACTTGTTTAAAACCCCATTTCCCCTCCTTCTGAGACCCTTTGCATGTTTGTACACACACACACACACACACACACACACACACACACACACACACACGCATGATGGGGCCCGATCCTTTCAGCATTTGGGTCAAATGAGAGCCAGAGATGAATAACAAAGGCCTGCTACTAGCACAGACTTCTCTGGGAAGGAGGAAGGCTGGGTTGGGAATGTCTTCTCTGGTGTGCCAGATGTGTGCATTCTTTATTGGCAGCAGCCTGCCAGTGCCAGGAGGTGCCCTTTTCTGGGTGTGGCACACAGGTTTGACTTCCCAACCTCAGACCAGCTCTATGCAGAGGCCGCTGTGTCTCTCCACTGTTCCTTACCAGGAGCATCATCCCAGAATCCCCTGGTCTGGTCCTGACAGGGAGCCTGCTCTTGCTTCCTTACATCCTCTAAAGTAGAGAGAGCTGAAACCAAGCTGCATTCTCTCCATCATTGGAGCTGTGGACACACAGAGGGGATGCGATCCCTTCAGCGGGGGCTGAGCATGTGGGAGCCAACTGAGAAAACTCTATCTGGGCTTTGGTGACAGAGCGCAGCAACCCTCAAAGGGTGCAGAGCCAAAGTGTTAGCCACAGGAGCCGGGGCTCAGGGTTCAGACCCAGGGTCTGTCTGGCTGCCACAGGAATGCTAGCTTTCTGTTTGTCTCTGTGTCTTTGTGTGATGACCTCACTCTCCACCGTGGCAAACATCTGGTGTGAAGGCAAGGGTACAAGAAGGCGTGGCATCCACAGGGAGGAAGGAAGCTTCTTTTTGAGGTCTCCAGTGTTCGTCCCAGGGAATGAACGGTCCCTGTTCCTCAGGTCCTGTGCTCACCACTCGGTTAGTTAAATCACAGTAGTGGGTGGAGAGAATAAGCTCCTATAATTACTCAGGCAATCCGCCAATACTGCCGGGGGTGGGGGTGTTGTAAGAAAAATATGTGCAAAGGATAGACACAGAAGGGGTGTGTGTGTGTGTGTGTGTGTGTGTGTGTGTGTGTGTGTGTGTGTGTTGAGATCTGCAAACTGCCTTAGCTGCATCACAAGCTGAATAATTTGGAGCAGCAGCAGCAGCAGCAGCAGCAGCAGCAGGACCACAGCTTTTCTGAAG
Organism: Onychomys torridus; assembly: GCF_903995425.1. NCBI lineage: Eukaryota > Metazoa > Chordata > Mammalia > Rodentia > Cricetidae > Onychomys > Onychomys torridus. The sequence goes on from NC_050456.1 coordinate 49,342,140, forward strand.
TGCAGCGGCTGCTTCCAGAAGCCTGGGTCAGCCCTGGTTGTCATGGCAACAGCCTGATGAAGGAAGGTTTCAAGAAAGACTGGGGTGAGAGTGTTTTGAAGGCTATCTGCCTACAGATGAGTCTCTCCCTCCCTGGGGGACAAAGGATGACAGGATGACTTAGGTTGTCTCAGCCTGGGCACAGGAGTTGGCAGTGATACATGGTGTGGAGTTGGACTTTCCTTCCCCGAGGCTGCAGGAGAGCAGCAAAGCTCATTGTGCCTCTGCATGACTCTCAGGGGTTAACAAAGATGTGTTCCCATGCCTAACTCGTCTCACAGGGGGCTGAGATGAAGAACACACAGCCACAGAGCACATGGGTGTGCCGGGCTGGTGGAACAGGCCTCCCTACAAGGCTTTCCTGCCCCTTCCAGTTCCTGGTCCAGCAGCTGCCCAAGCCCTCTTTCTAATGAGTGCACCTCATCACCATCCTTTCCTGCTTCAATCTCTCCAGACGCCAGGTTCCCAGCAGAATAAAGCTTCGGCAAACGCCGAGCACAACCATTTTGGCCTCAGGACCTCATCTTCTCTGGTGTCTGCCGTTCTCCCCCACTCACACTCCTTGACAGCCTGTGGTCCAGGGTAGCTTCTCCCTCTGGGCCTTAACAAGCTCTGTGTGTTGGCGATCTCTTCCTGTTGCCCCTAGAACAGTGCAGCGTCTTCTTCAGGCACAACGTGTGACCTCTCCAGCAGGGGTGACACTCAGATGGGGAGAATACCAATCATGAGACTTTGTCCTGAGCCTCCTGAGTCACATTTTCCCCTCTGATTGCCTGCAGCTAGGCCCAAGTCTGCTCAGCCCTCCGCCCGCCCCTGCCAGGCTAGCCAGCTTCCCATTTAGAGATAAGCAGCTCTCCCTCACTCCTGTCAAGAGTGATTGATCGCTTTCATCTAATGAAAGCCCATGATGCACCAAGTCTTTAGACGTGTAGTGAACCAGCTAAACCTCTGTCCTAAGGTGGGTGTCTTCGTTACGTTTTGGTTGCTATGATAAAACGGTATGACCAAGGCGGTTTATAAGAGGAGCCATTTACTTTGGGAGTTCATGGTTTCAGAAGGTCGGAGTCCATGATGTCAGAGCAAAGGCATGGCATCAGAACAGCTGAGAGCTCACCTTTTGATGCACAAGTTGGAGACGGAAAGAGGGAGACTGAACGGTGGAATGGCCTTTTGAAATCGTAAAACCTGCCTCCAGTGACACACCTCTTCCCACAAGGACTCACCTCCTAATCCTTCCCAAACAGTTCCACCCACAGGGGCTCAGGTAATCAAACATATGGACCGAGGCTGGCCATTCTCATTCAAAACACCACAATGGAAGTGATGTGTCAGCCCTGTAAGGGCTGAGTCAGGAGGATTTCAAGTTCAATGCCAGTCCGGCTACATAGCTCTGTTAAAACACACACACACACACACACACACACACACACACACACACACACACACATCCCAAACCTCTTTGACCTTCATATAGCTTATGTTCTAGTGTGTGTGGTGGGGGAGGGGGGTGAATAAGCAATATACATAATGAAAAAAGGCAATTATGTAATATGTTAAAAGACCCTGAGGGGCCGGGTGGTGGTGGCACATGCCTTTAATCCCAGCACTCGGGAGGCAGAGGCAGGTGGATCTATGTGAGTTCGAGGCCAGCCTGGTCTACAGAGCAAGTTCCAGGAAAGGCACAAAACTACACAGAGAAACCCTGTCTCGAAAAACAAACAAACAAGCAAACAAACAAACAAAAAGACCCAGAGGGCTATGGCAAATAGAAGAAATAGATGAAGGGAGCCTGGGAGCCCTGGGAGGAGAGAGTGAGCAGAGGATGTAGGCTAGCAGGATCAACCTTGTGTCCCTCAGCCAGGGCTGCTGTGAAACATCACCCTCTGGCAGTGTGAACCGCAGAAACTGATGGCCACGGATCTGGAGACTGGAGTCCTAGCTGCCAGTGCCAGGAAGGCAGGTTTTATTCCCACCTTTTCCTCACCATCTGCGTGGCTGCCAAGTCGCGGGGCGCCCCCATGGCCTCCTTTGTGCTTGCAAACATGAGAGAGAACATCTGGTTCCCTCTCCTGAGGATGTGAGTCCTAGCGGCCATGACTTCCTTCATCTTAGTTACTTCCTTGTAGACGCATGCCCAAACACTATCACACCGGGGGTCACCGCTTGACATGAACTAGGGGGATGGGAAACGGGCCTTGCCTCTTTCCCACCCCACAAAGAGATGCTCAACACTTGTCTCTCAACCCCAGACAGACAAGGCCTTGGGGGCCTTTGCGGGAAAATTAATTACGGGAATGCTCCAGGGATGCTCTGGAACGGGACGTGGTCAATTATGACAGTCTAGGCTTCTTGGCCTGGTGAGTGAAGCGGACCCACTGGGACCTCTGGAGGAACCAGCCAGGAATGGGGAAAACGCTAGCTTGGCAGGACATGTGTCGTAACATCTGTAACCTCCAGGGGGCGCCAGGTGCGCTTTCCCCGGTAGTCGATGGGTTCCCAGCACAGGTAGAGCTACGCTCCCAGATTATCGATATATCCCAGTTTGGGTGAGGTACCTCATCTTGCTCCAGATCACCCTCAGAATCCCAAAGCACCATTGGGTAAATTTACCCTTTAGTTATTGAATTGCGTAATAATTTTGTCACACACAAACAGGCTGCGTGACAGGAACATTTAGAGCCTTCCACCCTTGATGCCCAGGGGATTGATTCACTGTAGCACAAGAAAGAACCATTTGGCTGGAGAGATGGCTCAGCAGTTAAGAGCACTGGCTGCTCTTCCAGAGGTCCTGAGTTCAATTCCCAGCACCCACATGATGGCTCACAACTATCTATAATGAGATCTGGTGCCCTCTTCTGTATATACAATAAATAAATAAATCTTAAAAAGAGGGAGGGAGGGAGGGGGAGGGGGAGAGAGAGAGAGAGAGAGAGAGAGAGAGAGAGAGAGAGAGTGAGGGAAAACCATTTGGGACAGTCACCAAAACATTGATGCAGGAGAGGCAGGGTGAAGAAAACATTCTCCTGGGAGGGGTCCCACACTATGGAATTTGAAACTACCTCCAATATTTTGATACAACTGGAAATAATAGATATTACAATTATAATAGTTATTTATATTATTTAATTTTTTTGTCACTCAAACTGCAGGTAGTCCTATAGGCAGGAATTGAGGAGAGAGACAGACAGACAGACAGACAGACAGAGAATTGAGGCCTGGGATGTAGTTCAACGGAAGAGGCTTTGCTTGGTGCTCTGCCTGGGTTTGAGCTCTAGTATCTGCCTCATTCCCAACACAAAAGCCTAGAGCATCTCAGGGACTGTTTGCTAGTAAGTGCCATGGTTGGGAAGGATGGAGCTTCCTGAAGAATGGAGTTGGTCTTGTGGGCAGGGATCACAGGTGGTCCACCACGGAGAGACTGCTGCTCCAGGGGGCTGGAAGTGGGTGAGGCAGCTGTGGGATGTGGGGCTGCTCTCTGCAAGCCTCCCTAAGGAAGCCAGTGTCTGGGGCATGCTAACTTTCTGAGTCTTCTCTTGGCAGATGGCTTACAAAGGGCAGAAAAAAGAAAGGCAAGGGACTGACTAGAAAATGACTTTGCTGGTCCACATGAGGATCCAGGGGCCATGAGGTCCCCAGCAAGAAGAGATGGGGTGAGAAGGGTTAGAGACTGTCACCTGCCCTTGTGTTGTGGCACTCTGTGGTCTCATTCATTGTATAAGGGAACCCTGTAGTCTCCTCAAATCACTCCGGGATGGATTTAATTCTATCAGAGAGAGATGTGTGCTCTGTGCATGTGATGGGAGGGAGGACTTCCAGGATAAAGACTGCATGGTTATTTCTAGACTAGGGACCGACTAGCATGGATCTCTTTCTCAGGGCAGATCGGTGTCTTTTGGGGTTCAGGGCCCACAAAGTGTGAAGGGCCAGACTGGGAGTCACGGTGACCCAAAGTACAGGGGACAACAGCACCTGATCAGCAGGTGTCCCAGTGGTCTTGCACACACTATCTACAGTGAGCCAGCCCCGGTCTCCACCATCCATATTGTTCCCTCGGGCTGCTGCAGGAGTGTGTGGTCCTCAATAGTCACCTGCAGTCATGGACTGTGCCCCACACAGTATGTCAGGAGTGGGGCACACAGCCACCGCAGTGTGGCTCTTTGCTGTGGCTGACACCATTTCAACCTGTATAGTCTCTGCTTTCTCACCACCCCTGAGGAAACAGGACTATTGCTTTTATCATTCTGACTTGAAGGATGAGGAAACAGAGGTCAGCGTGTTGGCTCCAAGAGAACTTCAAAGTGCCACTCAAGCCTAGCCCTGCTCACTGTTGTCTCCCCCGCCCCCCCAAGGAGCAGAACAATGTCACGATGAGTTAACCATGTGACTGGAGAAGCAGACATGCCCTAGGCCTGCGTGAGGAGTCAGCGTGCATCCTACTCTTAAGTCCTGAGTGAGCAGGAGATGAATTCTTTGGACCTTCTGCCCTCCAGTGGATCCGTCTCAGCAACTTTCCTTCAGATTCACTCTCCTTACAACAGAATATTTACACAGGTTTATGATTCAGCAGAAAAGAAAATTAAGCTGCCTCAATGAGTCCCCACCTATATCAAGGTGCCCCTCCATAGGCCAGCCTGGCCCACAAGGACAGAAAAATCTTCAGTAGTAAGTGTTGCCTTTGCCTGTCATGGGACAGGACAGGATGGGACAGTTCGGACCCTGTTATCTCATCCTTATCCCTTTCATCCCACAGGAGGGTGACATACCACAATCCGACTCCCACAGAAGGCAGAGCTGGGCTTTGAACTTCCCACCCAAGCTCTCCTATCTTCCCTTTAACCCCTTGGGGTCTTGAAACAATGCTGAGCAGAAATGGGAGCATTGTCCTGTGGCCTGTGCCATCTAGGAGGGGCTCTGCACACAGGGACTGGGTTCCTCCTTCGTTCAGATCAAGATTCCCTTGGCGGACAGGATTTTCGCTTAGTTATTACCCAGCGGTGGCTGCCTGGGTGGTGGGTAAAGTGATCTGTCACTCAAGCAGCTCCCACAGCTCATCCCCTCCAGGTCTGTTACTCAAGTGAGATAGAGAACTTGGGAACTCCTGAGACCCATGGAAAGTATTTCATTCCACATCTTTCCTCCACACTCCCCTAACCATCTTCTCTTCCTCCTCTCTCCCTCCATCTGCCATCTCCAATCTGAGCAGACGCTACCCTGCAGCATGCCATCTACTGTTTCTGTTGGTTAAGAAGGATCAGAAACCGAATCCTTCCTCCCAGTCAGGAGCACTGATGAATTATTCATAGGCCCAACCTACTGCAAATTTCAGAATGATTCATCTTCAAGGTTGTAGCTGTGAGGGTATGGCCAAAGGAATAGTGAGTACCCCTGACACCCACAACAGTAAGCAGCACTGTCCGACATCACAGTCCCCGCGCCAGATCACCCTACAGCTTTGAGACAAGAGCAGCATTGAAGAAGCCGGACTGATTCACACTGCTTGGCCTTGAGTGGGTAGAACCCTTGACCTTCCTGAACTCTCTAGTCTGTGAATTAGCAGTTTTAACACATGGGAAGACAGCTGGGCCTCATCAAACCACTATCTCCGTGGGGACTTATTCTCCCAAGGCTGAACCATTCAGAAGAGCCATAGGGAACCAGAGTCCTTTCCCTGAAGAGGAGATGGTTGCTAGCAGGCACTTAGAAGCAAAGGCCACAGGAGGGAGAAAATGTCTGTGAAAGGGCAAGAGATAAAACAGACCAACAGACTTGGGGGAGGATGTACTAGGCACTAAGCACCGTGGTAAGTTACCTTGATGCTTGGTTGTTTAGTTATACACTCTTTCTCCTCCTCACTTGTAGCCTGGAGTTGCCCTATGACAAGATTCTGGCTGATAGGATGTGAGCCAAGGTGATTGGTCAAAAACTTCTACAAGAAGAAATGGTTGGTCCTGCATACCATCTTTTCTCCTGGAAAGTGCAGGTGGTGCTGGTGAATTGGAAGATACCCTAGAAGATGGAAAGGAAGAGAGAAGAAAGCTGGGTCTTGAACAGCCAGGACTCCTTACCCAGCCTGGACCAGCTGGCTACTGTAGACGCAAGCAAGAGGAGACACACCCCTTCATCACAGCCTTCTGCTCTTCCCTCAGGCCTTGGGAAGCAGTCTAGCACCCTCTGTTGACCAGGGCTTCCTGTGAGTGCTCATCCTGTCCTCACTGGAGCATCCATCACAGTGGCCTATGGAGACTTTTTCCTAGTTAGGGTTTTTATGACTGTGAAGAGACACCATGATCATGAAAACTCTTTTTTGCTTTGTTTTGTTTTGTTTTTTGAGGGTTTCTCTGTGTAGTTTTGGAGGCTGTCCTGGATCTCACTCTGTAGACCAGGCTGGCCTCTAACTCACAGCAATCCACCTGTGCTGGGATTAAAGGTGTGCACCACCCACCACCGCTCAGCTGACGGTGACAACTTCTATAAAGGAAAACATTCGGTTGAGACTGGCTTACAGTTCAGAGGTTTAGTCCACTGTCATTGTGGCAGGACATGGCAGCACACAGGCAGACATGGTGCTGGAGAGGTAGCCAGGAGTTTTACATCCAGATCCACAGGCAACGGGAAGAAAGTGAGACACTGGGCCTGGCTTGAGCGTCTGTGACCTCAAAGCCCGCCCCCAGTGACACACTTCCTCCAGCAAGGCCACACTCACTCCAAAGGCCACACCTCCGATAATGCTATCCCCTATGAGTCTATGGGGAGGGGGCGCATTTCAAACCACCACAGACTTCACCACTGGTCTGCAAACCCCACGAGGCTGGGAGCACCATCTGCCCTCACTTTCTCGGGATCAAGAATGTAATAGGCACTTAATAGCTGCAGAATAAGCCCGTGAAAGTGCCCCATGCCTACAAACTGCCTTCCCTCTTTCCTGAAGGGGTCAGCACTTTTACAAGCTCATCACAGACAAACACAAAAGAATAATTCCCGTGCTCCTCTTCCTTCTTCCCAAGGCATTTGGACCTTTCTCCCTTATATGATGGGTCACAAAAGGGCCTAGAAAGGGAGAGCCCCAGGTTAGGGCTGTAGCTCAATTGGTAGAGTGCTTGTTTGCATGTACAATGCCCTTGGTTCAATCCCAGCTCTGTATAAAACAGGCATGGTGGCACAGGCCTGCATTCCCTGCCCTTGGAAAGTAGAGGCAGGAAGATCAGAAGTTCAAGGTCATCCTTTACTACGCATCAAGGTTGAGGCTAGCCTGGGCTATATAAGGCCCTGTCTCAAAATAAAAATGTTTGTTTACTCCATTGCAGTGGGAAGTCTAGTAGGGTTTTGTGAAGTGTAGCAGAAATTTCCCTCACTAGATTTGAAACCTAGGCAAAAACCTAGTATTTTGGTAGGAGAGAAGGAGGAATGTGAATGTCAGATTTAACCGGAAGAAGCATGTGAACTCTGTAATTTGTTTTCCACTGCCCATAGCTGTGGGGTCTATCTCTAACAGGGGCGGGTGTTCGTGATAGGTTTCTCTGGTCACTGTAGCAGGAGTCATTTGTCCTCTGAGACCTGAGGTCTTAGGAGCAATGTCTCAGAGTCAGGCTCTGGTCTCCTGCCAGCCTTTCATTGAAGATGCTTTCCAAGGCACTGGCCTTGGCAGCGGCCAGTGGCTATGCTTTTAATTACAGATTCCTGGTCTTTGCCAGGTCCTCCTTTGGCATTCTCCACACACAGCGAATCTCATTATGGCTAGTGGGGTCAGAAGAGCAGTCTGTCTGCCACACTGTCCGGCAGCCTCTGGTGTGGAGACTCAAAGCACAGCATGGTCTACACCCCCAAACTGACCTCCAAACTCTGCTGTCACCTCGCGGCTTAGGAAGGTTAGGAACCAAGGTAGCCCCCTGCAGTAGTGGGGGTGATTATGCAGGCTTAACTGACTCACCCATTTGCACCAGAATCCCACACATTTGTGAGCCTTGTTCTCTACCACGCTGTCCTTGATGGGCATCTCGGATTTTCTGCCTGGTGGAATCCAGGAGGAGGGGTTATAGGAAGTCTCTCACAGGCGAGTGTCTTCATCAGTTTTCTGAGACTACAAGAGAATACCTGAGGTTGAGTAATTAATGTAGGAAAGAAGTTTACTTAGTTCGTGTTCTTGGAGGTTGGGAAGTCCAAGAACATGGTGAGTGCCCCGTGTTGCTTTAAATCCTGGTAGGAAGTGGAAGGGTGAGCGGGCATGCACAAAAGGGATAGACCTGCTTCACAACAACCTACTCTTGAGGTAACCGGTCTAGCCCTGAGAGAGAGACCTCATTCCTGACAGCCATACACTTTCTCTCTTTAGGACATCAGCACCTCTCAATAATGCCACCTCGGGAGTGACTATTTCAACCAAATTTCCCATGATTCTAGGGAACATAGTATTATAGTTTGGATCTAGAACTGTGGTTCTCTGTAAGTTCAAGGCCAGCATGCTACATAAGAGTTCCGGGACATCCAGGGGTGTGTAGTGAGACTCTGCCTCAACGAAACAAAAAGTCCTGATGAGACTGACAAAGGCAATTATTGAGCACATACTACAGGCCATGCAATATGTTGTTCTCATCTAGTTCTCACAATAATATGCGTTATTGTTCCCATTTTACAGATGAAAAAGTTAAGACTCAGATAAGTCATATAATTTTCCCAAGGTGACTTCAAGGCCATGGATGTTTGACTCCTCAGTTTTAACCACTGCAGTTTTGTGCAGAATGCCACAGCAGTGGGAAGAAACTTGAGAAAGACTCTATCCTACACCCAAGTTTAATGGTTCCAAAAACAGCACTCCCCTATACTTATGTATAAGAAAGAGTCTAGACAGGAATGAAACAAATAAAAACATAAAATAGAGAGTCTGAACCACTTCCTTCTGTGTATGTGATGTATCTGTTTTTACAACTATAAAATGCTAATTGCTCTAAGTAGCATAGTTTTGTCAACTCGACACAGACCTAGACACACCTGGGAAGAACGAGTTTCAACTGAGGAACCACAGGTTGGCCTGTGTGCATGTCTGGAGCATTTTGTTGATTGTCAGTTGATGTAGGAGGGCTCAGTCCACTGTGTTGGTGCCACACCTGGGCAGGTGGACCTGGGCTGTTATAAGAAAGGTAGCTGGGCAAGCCAGAGGGAGCAAGTAAACAACATTCCTCCACGGCCTCTGCTTCAGTTCCTGCCTTGAGTTCCTGTCCTGAATTCCCTCCCCTGTGGACTATAACATAGAAGAGTTTGCTGAATAAACCCTTTCCTTGCCTGGCAATGGTGGTGCACACCTTTAATCTCACAGCTCGGGAGGCAGAGGCAAGGGAATCTCTGTGAGTTCCAGGCCAGCCTGGTCTACACAGCTAGTTCTAGGACAGCCAAGGCTACATAAAGAAACAAAAAACAAAGCAAACAAACAATATTTATTCATGTATTTGAGTGTTTTGCCTGTGTACATGTCTGTGCACCTTGTGGGTGGAGTGCCTATGGGAGCCAGAAAAGGCATCAAATCTTCTAGAACTGGAGTTACAGATGGTTGTGAGCCACCATGGTGCTGGGAACCAAACCCACATATTCTGGAAGAGCAGCCAGCAGTGCATTTAACTACTGAACCATCTCTCCAGCCCCTGCTCAGTGTTTTATGACAGCAACAGAAAATTTCTAGATCATTAAGTTAAAAACTCCAAAAATCGTTTCTCCATATGATGTTGACTTCAACGTCTTCTACGAGGTGTATATTTGGTAAGGCATGCTAGCTTCGTGCACTTGGCCTGTGGTGGTTGTCATAGGCTGCCATATATTTGAATACGTGGTCACCTGTTGGTGGAGCTCTTTGGGAAGGATAAAGAGGCGTGATCTTGCTGGAGGAGGTGTGTCATTGGGCAGGCTTAGAGTTTTTCAAAACCCATGCCATTTCGAGTTCTCTCTCTCTGCCTTGTGATTGTGGATTGGATGTGAGCCCTCACCCACTGCTCCAGCACCATGCCTGCCTGCCTGCTGCCATACTCCCTGCTATGATGGCCATGGACTCCACCTCTTTGGAACCACAAGCCCCAAATTAAACTCTTTCTTCTATAAATTGCCTTGGTCAGGGTATCTTATCACAGTGATATAAAAGTAACTAAGAAGTGCAGCTAGCCAGCCCTGTGCTTAGAAGAGTTCATCCTTGGTTTCATACTCTGCTAAATGCCATCTTGAAATGCTAATGATCCTAAGCAAGAGGCTTTGCATTGTTATTTAGCCACAGGCCATGCAGATTGTACAGCCAATCCTGCAATGTAGGAGAGTCAAAGTAATGCAAAATGGCGCATGCCTTAAATCCCAGCACTTGGGAGGCAGAGCCAGGAGAACCTCTGTGTGTTCAAGTGATGCCAGCCTGGTCTACCAAATGAATTCCCAGGACAGCCAGGGCTGTTATACAGAGAAACCCCATCTTGAAAAACAACAACAACAACAACAATAATAATAATAATAACAGCTGGCCTGCCATGGCCTTCCACTTGTCTGTTTTCTTTGTATGGTAGGTTGTCCACTCATTGACACTGCACTGACAGTTAACATTGGCATCAGAGCAGGATCCCAGTGATGGACCCATTAGAACAAATGAGGACCACAGATGGGGAGTCCTAGTTCTATCTGGAAATCCCAGGAAAATGGGGACAGCTCAAGGCTTTCTGAGTTTAGCTTAACTTGTGAAAATGGTGTGATTTCAGATTCTAACACAGATACTACCATGGCTGCTCTCGGTGGTCACTTTGAGCACAACTGGAATCAACTGAATCTCAAACAGCTGGGCACATCTGTGAGTGACTTTTTCCCTTTGAGACAAGGTTTCTCTGTGTAACAGCCCTGGTTGTTCTAGAACTCACTTTGTAGACCAGGCTATCCTCAAACTCACAGAGATCCACCTGCCTCTGCTTCCCAAGAGCTGGAATTAAAGGCGTGTGCCATCATGCCCAGCTGAGGGATTTTCTTGATTGGATCCTTGAGATTGGAAGGCCCACCCCAAATCTAGGCCACACCCTCTGGACATGAGGAAGAGAGCTTTTGCTTTTTTATCTGCTTGCCCTCATTCTCTCTGGAAAGTTCATCTATTCTGTCCCTGAGGCATTCCTTCCCTGGTGTTAGAACCTAAATTCTTCAGGATTCCAACACAGACTGAAGACCAGCAGCTCTTTAGGAGTCCTCTTAGACTCCAGCACCACACTGGGACTACTAAGACATCCAGCCTCAAGGACTGACAACCATTGGCTTCTTGGCCATTCAGCCATTGTTGCACTAGTTGGACCACAACCTGTAAGTCACTCTAATAAATTGTGTGTGTGTGTGTGTGTGTGTGTGTGTGTGTGTGTGTGTGTGCATGTGCGTGCGTGCGTGAGTATGTGAAAGAGAGAGAGAGAGAGAGAGAGAGAGAGAGAGAGAGAGAGAGAGAGATTTTATTGTTGTGATAAAACACCATGACCAAGACAACTCACAGAAGAAAGAGTTTGGTTGGGGCTAGTAGTTTCAAAGGGTTGGAATCCGTGACCATCATGGTGGGGAGCATGGCAGTAGGCAGGCATGGTGCTAGGGCAGTGGCTGAGAGCATACATCGTCATCCGCAAGCAGGGGAGGGAGAGAGAGAGTGAGTGAGCGAGAAAGAGAGAGACTGAGAGCGCTAACTGGGAATGGAAGGAGTCTTTTGAACTCTCAAAGCCCACCTTCAGTGGCACACCTCCTCCAACAAGCCACATCCCCTAATTCTTCCCAAATAGTTCTATCAACTGGGGACCAAGTATTCAAATATGAGTCTGGTGGAGGCCATTCTTATTCAAACACAAACAACACACACACACACACACACACACACACACACACACACACACACACACTTCTACCAATTCTGTTCCTTTAGAGAACCCTGACTAATAATAACATGATACCATCTGATGTGAGTTAGAGCCCGGAGCCCTCAGTGTCCCTTGTACTGACTGAAACCAAGACTTTGAAGATGCTCTCCTTAAATCTATGAGTGAGGATGAGGAGAGATGCAGTATTTTTTTTTCCAGAGCTGAGGACCGAACCCAGGGCCTTGCGCTTGCTAGGCAAGCGCTCTACCACTGAGCTAAATCCCCAACCCCAGGAGGTGCAGTATTAACAAGGTAGAGAAAGCAGCCAGAAAGAGCAGCTGGCACCCTACACGAGACATAGCCAGAGATCTGGACCCCTACCCTTGCTGTATGGCTGAAGCATGAAGAAGCCACATTAAGCAGTGATGTTTTGAAGCAGAATGGGCCTGTCTTGTGTGTCTACCTCTTTCTCCAGCTTGCAGATATACCGCAACCTGCCTCCTTTGGCATTCTAACTTGTTCATAATTTTTCTTGGTGACCTCATCTCCCCACCCCTACATTAACAGCTAACTGTCTTCATGACACTTCTCTGCAGATTCTGTGTGTCAAACCATTATCTCTGCTGTGCTGACATCCTGTTTTAAGGATTCATGCTGTTATTAAATAGGAGAGAGAGAGAGAGAGAGAGAGAGAGAGAGAGAGAGAGAGAGAGAAGGGGCTTTGGCCATTGTGAGATCAGCTGCCGCTGGATGTGCAGAGTATAGGAGAGGAAGCAACATCTGAAACACACCATCTGGACAGTACTTTGGATTCATAAAAAATTTATCCAGGACTGTGGGTAAGGCTTGCCTAGCATGTGTGAGGCCCTGGTTTAATCACACACACACACACACACACACACACACACACACACACACACACACACACATCTACACATCTCAAGGTACTAACAGCCTACTTAGAAACCTCTTCTTTGCTAACATCTCATCATTTCTCTCCTCTTTTATTTCTTTTTTTCACATAAAAGATTTATTTTGTTTTATGTTTTTATGTGGACATAAAACTGAACACACGTATGGGCACCACATGCATGCCTGTTACCCAGAGAAACAGGAGGAGGTATTGACTGCCCTGGAGTCCATTGAGTTACAGGTAGTTGTGAGCTGCCTGATGTAGGTGCTGGGAACTGCTAGTTCTCCTGGAAGGGCAGCAAGCACTCTTGACCCCTGGTCCATCTCTCCAGTCCATTTCTATTTGCTTTCAACTGCAAAATTGCTTTACAGAATAGGAGTCCTAGTTGCCAAGCACACTTTGGTTTCTGACTTGTCATTGCTAGACATCTTTAGACATCACTCACTCTAGTTCTCCTTGCTCTGTTCCATCTCCACTTCACTGGAGTTGGAATGAGTTATCCTCCAGACTGCCTTGCTTTCGGTACAGAATTTCAGCCTTCCCAGATGTCCTAGGCATCTGCATACTATCTGCTCCCAAGGCCTCTCTTGGCTAGCTCTGAGCTGGCAGCCTGCTCACACAGAGTTATCAGGAAGAAGGTTTAAAAGCATGGTGGGCATATTCTTGCCACCTGGAAATGAGTGGGTTTGTAGAAAAACTACCATGGAGGGAGAGAAAGAGCTCTTGGAGGGCAAGGCTGGTGCCAAGGAAGCCAGCTGTGGTACAGGGATGTGAGCCTAAGCCTGTACTGCTATATGCTGCTTGGCATTCTGGGCAGGCAGCCTCCTGCTGATCACCTCGTTTCCTGCAGAACTCCTGGGAGCTTGTGTCAGACAGAAGGGCATAGGTTGCAGAAAACTTTGCAGATTCTAAGGAAATGGTGGTTTCTGTGGGAACAGGCCAAGTGGGATTTAGACACATCCACAAAAATGTATGCATCATGCAATCAGAATCCTCACCTACGCATTCCTCAAGGCTGTCTGTGTCAGCTTCTCATGGGACCTGGATGTCCCAGCAATAAGACACCCCATGTGCTACCCCATGCTGAATCACTGCAGAGCTTCAGAGAGCCCATCTGAAGCACCTGCCATCCCTCTATCTGTTGCTTTGTAGGAACAGTTAAACCTCATTGAAAGTTCTGGGACATTTGACACCTCTTATCATATCAAGATTATATAACAACATTAATAAAATTAGCAGTAGATTTTTCTCTTGCTCCATGAGTATACTCTATTGCCTTCTAAGTCACTTTAAATTCTGGTACTATGCACATATGCCAAGCTGATGGACACATTGGAAATTGTGACCCCAAAGTTACAGAACTGACTGCCTTTCCCTGGAGAAGGTTGTATACTTTTTTCTGCTACTTGAGCTAGACACAATATCCATCTCGATGACCACATAGAGAAGAGGCATCTCAAAAGTGTCTCCTAACAGATTCCAAACACTTACTAGCAGGTTTGGTTATAAGTGCAAGAAGTTATACATTTTCATTATTCTTATGTTCACGGGGAGAGAGAGAGAGAGAGAGAGAGAGAGAGAGAGAGAGAGAGAGAGAGTGTGCGTGTGCACTTGTGAGTGTGCACTTGTGAGTGTGCATGTGGAAGTCAGATAGCCTCAGATGTCATTCTTTGGGAGCTGTTTATCTTTTCTTTTTTTTTTTTTTTGAGATAGGGTCTCTCATTAGCTTGGGGCTTGTCACTTGGCCAGCATGCATCTGGGAACTTCTAGGCCATTCCCCAGTGCTGGGGTTCCAAGTACATACCACCACACCTGGCTTTTCCACCGGGACTCTGGGCATTGAGTTCAGATCCTCACGCTTGCACAACAAGCAATTTACAGACTGAGCCATGCTCCTCCACCCCCTTCTTGAGACAGGATCTTGCTATGTAAGCCAGGATACCCTGGATTTTACTATGTAGCCCTGACTGGCTCCAAACTAAAAATCACCCTGCCTCAGCCTCCCAAGTGGTGCAGTTACAACCATGCAGTACCACAACAAGTTCACATGCTCTTTTTAAAAATTTGTTTCACATGTGTGGGTGTTTTGCCTGCATGGTATGTACACCACTTGTGTGCAGTGCCTTCAGAAACCAAAAGAGGGCATCAGAACCCCTGTGGGTTATAGAGGGTTGGGAGCTGCCCTGTGGGTTCTGAGGATGGAACCCAGGTCCTCCGGAAGAGGAGCCAGTGCTTTTAACCACTGAGCTATTGCTTGCCCCCCTTCTTATTTTTCTTTCTTCTCTCTCTTCTTTCTTTCTTTCTTCCTTCCTTCCTTCCTTCCTTCCTTCCTTCCTTCCTTTCTTTCTTACCTCTCTTCCTTCCTTCCTTGAAGGTTTTTCCCATATTTTCACCTTTCTTGGACACAGGCTGACTTTACTTGTTTTGATAACCTTTCATAGCCAGCCCTTATTTTACTGGAGAAGTTTTGCTCAGTTCCTCCTTTCTCTCCCTTTGCCTGTGGCAATGGGTTCTGAAGCCCAGAGCTTTTGGTTATACCCACATTAGGTTGTTGAAAACTGCTTCATCCCTTTGTGTTATGAATCTTAGGCAAGAAACAGCAAGGGCTTCTTGAGCTAGTGCCACACGCATTTCAAGTGAGGTGCAATCCAGTTCAGTGGAGTCCCCATGTTAGGCAGGCTTTTCCACCCAGCCCCTGGCTTCATTAGTGGAAACAAGTCCTGCCTGTGTCTGAAGGGTGCTGTGGAACAATCCTTTTTATACTGTGAAGATGTCTTGCTCTCATCAGTTTAATAAAAAGCCAACTGTTCAATAGTTGGGCAGAAAGAAGTCAGGCAGGAGAGCCAGACTGAAAGAATATTGGGAAGAAGGAGGGCAGAGTCACGAGCCAGATGCAGAGAAAACAGAGAACATGCCATGCTGAAAAAAAGTACTGCCACATGTTCAAGTGTAGATAAGAAATATGGGTTAATTTAAGTTGTAGCAGCAAGTTAGTAACAAGCCTAAGCTATTGGCAAGGCATTTAATCATAAGTCACTGTGTGGTCATTTGGGAGCTGGCAGTCCCAAAGAAAAACCCCTCCAACAGAAGGAGTAGCTGCTTATGACTGGGAATTCTGATGGTACCCAGAAATAAATAAAATGGTTACTGGCAAGCTTCAAAATATTGAGAGCAAAAGGTGGGATTTTTTTTTATTAAAGTACTCTAACAATTTTTAAAATTTTTTAAACTTAATTGTTTGTTTTATCCCAAAGTCTTCCAGAAAACCTAGAGATACTTGGAACCTGAGTTCTGGACCCTTGCAGCCACCCCATACATCACAATGCAGGGAGTGTCCAGAGTGGGAACTCCCAGCACAAGAACATTTGGCTGAGGAGAAGCTCATTCATAACATTCGAATGGGGAATCCACAAACAGATCATGCCCGCACTGAACCTGAAGATACCACTGAAAAGCCTAGAATGTGGAAGTCAACCCCAGAGGACACAATTCAACAGCAAGGGAAGAGTTACTGAGGAACTCTGAGGTAGAGCAATATTATGACTTAAATATATTTCTCATGTGCTGAAAATGAGGTCCCAGCTGATGCTGCTGTTGTAGGTGGCTGCAGAAACTTTGATGTGGGGCCTAGCTTGAGGAAGTGGATGGGTTAATGGAGGCTTGGCTTTGGAGATTCTATGTGCCCCCTGATCCCTGCCTGGCTTTCTGCTTCCTGTTCACTCTGAGGTGAACAGTTGCATCATCCACATACTCCTGTAGTCATAATATTTTGACTCAGCCCTAGAATCAGTAGAGCAAAGACAATAGACAGAAAGTCTATGAAACTATGCTTTGAGATGAATATTGTCTCCATTAAATCATCGCATGTAAAAATAACTAATACAAGGAGGTAGGGAGAATCTACCAATGGGAGTTTACCATAGAGGCAAACTGAACTTGAGTTGGATTTGTTATCTTTAACGAGGATGGTCCAACTTGAATATGTAACATGAACCACCTGGGACACTGAAAAAAAAAAAAGCCAGACTCTGATGCAAAAGGTCTGAGATGGAACTCAAGTTATCTAACAGACTCCTGGGTGGTATGGTTGTGGTCTGTGGATGTCTTCAAGTAGAAGATGTGGGAGCAGTGCTTTCAAGTAGTAGCGGTTCTCAACCTTCCTACTGCTTCGATCCTTCAGTACAGCTCCTCATGTTGTGGTGACTCCCAACCATGCAATCATTTCCACTGCTGCCTCGTCACTGTAATGTTGCTACTGTTACGAATCATAATTGAAATTCCTGTGTTTCCCGATGGTCTTAGATGACCCCATGTGAAAGGGTCAAGAGACCCCCCCCCCCCCCAGTTGAGTACCGCTGCAGTAATGAACACTTCCTGTGGTGTTCTAGATTTGTGCCATCCTATGTCGTGGCCGCTCCAGCATGTGGCTGCTGACCACTTGCCATGTGGGGGGCTGAATTTTCAGTTTTACTTAAATTTAGTTTCCTTAAAGTTAAACAGACACGTGTCACTCATGAGTACTCATTTGGGAGGGATAGTTCTACAGTAGTGGTTTTCAAGCTTAAGTGCATGTCAGAATCATCTAGAGAGGTAGCTACAACCCAGACTGAAGGTCCTGCTCCTGGTATCTGATGCTGGTCTACTGGTCCATGGACCACTCTTGGAGTTTTTCTGCTTTCAGAAGGTGAAGTATCTCAGATATGGTAAGATTTAGCATCAGTACACTGGCCCCTTGTTTCTGGGCAGTGAATTTCACTCCACCTTATTGTCAGTAGGACCCACGGAGTCCCAATTATAGGAGTCTCATAGATCTGCTGATAGGCTACAAATAGCTGTGATCAGGATACGCTGAAAAGGCCTTTTAAAAATTATAAAATACCATTCCCACTGATTGTGGGAAGCAACAAAGCACACTAGATAAATATGTGTATTGTTCAGCCAGGGTGAGTCCAAACCAACTCTGCACATTTGTTGGGTGACTTTGGAAAAACTGCTGAATGTCTCAATTTTATCACCTGTAGAATGGGACTAATTGTACTTATCTCATAGATATCTTGTGAGAAGTGCTTTAAAATGTGGCCAGTGAAGATAGGAAGGTGTCTTCATGATTAAGAGCACTAGGTGCTCTTCTGGAGGACCCAGGTTCAGTTCCCAGCACCCACATGGCAGCTCACAACCACCTGTAACTCCAGTGCCAGGGAGTCCTATGCTCTCTTCTGGCCTCTCGGGGACAGGGCACCAGGCACACACCTGGGGTGTAGACATGAATGCAGGCAAAACATTCACATGCAGAAAATTAAAATAATAATAATAATAATAAATTGTCGCCTTCACAGTGTAAGGGCTTTGAATGCATTGGCTATTATCATTCTTGTAATCCTATCCCAAACTTAGCAAATTTCCCATCTGCTATGCATTTTGTTCATCCCGTGGGCTCTTTTCAAACAAGCAGCTGTTCCTGGGAGGCACGCTCTGCCTGCTCTCATTTTTGCTGAGGGCTCTCGGAGACCTCTAAGATCCCCTGGGGCATCCCTATTAGGAGATCCAAGGGCAGATGAAAGGTGACAAAGTGGGAGTGCACCCAGCAGCTTGCTGCGTTCTTTATCTTCATGTCCAATGTACAGCCAGGGCCAGCACAGGCCAGTCCATCTGCTTAGTGTCTCTGTGGATCAACGTACAGCCGTACAGCACAAATGCCACAATTACCACTCAATTTTACTGCCTAACAAGGTAGTTTAGTAAACCACATACCCACTTCTACTTTAGACTAACACATAGCCCCAGGAGAACCATTATTCCAAGACCCCTTCCTTTGAGATAATTGGGGTCTTGTCACACAGTGATTGACACAGACAACTCCAGAAGAGATACCATCCAAATCTTGTACCCATCCACCCCCCAGTACCAGGCTTGTTCCTTATCCACCCCAATTCCTTCCTTTACCACACCCCAAGACCAGCCAATACTGTCCACTAACTGAGTGCTGTTTTCCAGAGCTTTTAAAGAGAGAACTGTTTTTAACAACGTCCTACCAAGTAGGGTCTATGTCTCCACTTAACACATAACAAAGGAGCAGGTGGGAGAATGCTGGATGGGTCTAAATGAGCCAAGGCACTTGCTCCTTTGGCAAATCCCTTGCTCTGAAAGTGTGGTAATCACGTGGAATGGATTTTCATGGCTTTGTGAATGCCATTCATCCTGTTACTCTCAGATGGTCCCAAATGACACCTAAATTCCATCTCCCAGTCAATCTATCACACTAAGTGAAGGAACACACTGGAAAGGTGGGGCATAGTACAACCTGAAAAGACTGTCATCCATGAAGCTCAGTAGAGGACCTGAAAAACGCAGATACCTCGCTTAATAGGCCAGAGTCCGAAGCAGTCTGAATGAAACACTTCAGCCCACTAGAGGAAGGTGGAAGGAACAGGACCCCCCCCCCCCCACACACACACCAAAGTTAGCTTGATTTCCTTTGAGAATAGCTTACTGCTTCCTGGGAGAGCATGAGGGCCACAGGCTCTCTCTCTCTCTTCAGAACCTCAACATTAGAATTGGCAGGGTGGGTGTGCATACACACATGTGAACAGACAGTAGTAGATGTGAATCATCTTCCTGACAGTCTTGTGAATTGTGCCAGTGGAGAGGAAGAAAGACATAAGCCCTTCAAAGTGATGGATGATTTAAAAATCATGTGGGATTGGTATTTCTGCTCATGATGGGAGTGATCATGCATGATGAATGTCATCACAAGGGGCATGATTGTGCATGATGAATTAGGGAGCAATAACTCTGCAAAAGATTGTGTTATTAGCGATCTTCGGGAGAAAACGTCCCACATCCCATGCCTTAACATCCTACTGCCTCTAGCCTGGGGTAACCCTAACCTGTCAGAAACCATGCAGTGTCAGGGGTAGCTGTGAAGGGCTGGGGGCAAACTGCTGGGGGGAGGCACGGATAAAGCAGGAAGAGGAGCATTAGAGCAAATGCCAGAGAGCTCCACGTTTTGAGTCAATGAGGGGGTCTGTGGAGACACACATAACCAAAGCAGGTGAGCAATTGTAATACTTAGGCACTACTCCAGACATGCAAAGCCAGGCAACACATAGAACATTTAGCAGTTCAAGAATCTAGAGGTGTCTGCTGTTTGGGTCCCTAAGAGCCCCTTCCAAGCTGTGTTGTGATGCCAAGTGTTGCTGGACAATGATGATGCATACCTACCATCCTGAGACTTTGAGTGGCTTGGCCAGGAGGCTTGTGAGACTGAGGCTACATAGAGACTGTCTCAAAAACAAAACACAATTTAAAAACACTTGTTTCCTTATGCTCTGCCAAGCTCCTCTAAGACGTTGAGATAGAGCTGTACTTACAGAGTGGGGAAAGGCAAGTCTAGATAGCAACCTGTGGTTGATGTCAGTTACCTAGAAGCTCTTAATTAGGTGTCTGTGAGTGGGATATTCTTGCTTGCTTAACTTTCTCATCAATTTAGACTTAACCAGAAGTCTCTTTGGGGGAACTTTGAAGTGGGAAATATTTTTTTGAAATGTTAACTTTCGTGACCTAGCAAGAACAGCTGAATGATGGAACAGGCACCCCATTTGGTGAACTGGACTCTGTATATACAGCCTGAGGCTTGGCTTTCTAGGTCTGCAATCATTATTTATGCCTCCTCTTGCAAACTACATATAACACCCCGGAAGGTGAGATTCTTGGTCTTTCTCTTTCCCTCTCCCCTGCCTCATAATTTAAAGTATATGGCATTATAAATTTGAGCCAGTTAACCAAGCCTTTTGTGAAGGAAAAAGAGCAGCAATGATTAGATGACGGTTGATTGGCAGATAGCTTGTCTCTAGGAGACCCAAAAGGCTTGAAGTTAGTGCCTCAAGGGACAATTAGGTTTACCTGAGAATGTAAACATCCAGGTAGGAAGGTAGGTAAGCGCAATGGGGAAACAGACATGTTCATGATGTTGTAGCACAAAATACCCCTAAGGTCAGTAATCTGAGAGATTCAATTTCACCAACATCAAGAATAGTATTTGGCTGGGCGGTGGTGGTGCACGCCTTTAATCCCAGCACTCGGGAGGCAGAGGCAGGCGGATCTCTGTGAGTTCGAGGCCAGCCTGGTCTCCAAAGCGAGTTCCAGGAAAGGCGCAAAGCTACACAGAGAAACCCTGTCTCGGGGGAAAAAAAAGAATAGTATTTGGGACTGGTCGTGCTGGTATACACTTTTAATCTCAGCACTCAGGAGGCAGAGACAAGCAGATCCCTGAGTTTGAGGTCAGCCTGGTGGTCTACAGATCGAGTTTCAGGATAGTCAAGGCTACACAGAGAGAAGTCCTGTTTCAAAAAACAAACAAGAGAAGAGCAGTATTTGTCATGTGGTTGGTGCTTAATGAGTATTTGTTGACTGAATGGAGGTCAATCTGTTCTATACAGATTTCCTCTGATCACCATTTGTCTGTCATCCATTCATCCATAACTCCAACCTCCTCTCCATCCAGTATTTATGAACTTATTCTAAGTGAGGTTCTGTCCTATGGGCTACAGGGGATTTGGTGGTAAATAAGACGCAGCCCCTATGTAGAGTCACATCTGTCTCAATGGACTGTGTGTAATAGAGACTAAGTAAGAGACTACATAATATCCAGACTACAGACTACATTCTCATTGTCATACGTTGGATACAGTTTGCCCCTCAGTTTATGTGCTGGGGCCTTGGTTCCCATGGTGATAGTAATGAGATGGTGGGAGCCAATGGAAGGCAGATATGGATTCCACCCTCTGAAGGGGTGAATGCTGGTCTTGCAGAATGGGCTCTGTCTTGTGGGAGAGGCTGAGTTCCTTTCAGAGTGGGTTGACATACAAGTGTGTCTGGTTTCTCCTTGGTCTCTAGATTCCTGTCTTATTGTGAAGCCCTCCCCAGGTGCCTCTGAATGTGCTGGCCCCCTGAAATCCTCATCAGAAGGCAAGTAGATACTGGCAACATGCTCTAG
The DNA here is from genome assembly GCF_903995425.1 of Onychomys torridus. Taxonomy (NCBI): domain Eukaryota; kingdom Metazoa; phylum Chordata; class Mammalia; order Rodentia; family Cricetidae; genus Onychomys; species Onychomys torridus. Next base: position 49,363,921 of record NC_050456.1, read on the forward strand.
CCTCCCCAGAAGTATCAGCAACAAATTTCTTTGTTTTTAACTTAGCTTGGGGTATTATGTTAGAGCCACATAAAATAGACCACAACATCACTCTAGCTCCACTACCATGCAGACCTTTTGCCTTTGGCAAATCCTGGTTGCCAATCATTGAAAACCCAGTATGTATGCTTCCAAATGGAAAATTCCATTTTCCTGTCCAGATAGGTGTAGATGCTGGTCCCTGCCACAGCAGAACATTAGACTAGCTTCACCAGTGATTTCTTCTGAAATAGTTTAAGTTGTTTTCTTGACATTCAACCAAATTAAAGCTTTTCCAGCCCTTCCCATCCCCACTCATATTACTTTACATTTTCTCTTTTTTGAAAATCCTTACTGAGATGCTCCAAGAGAGTAAACGTGAGGCTGTGGCCACTTCAAGGTTGGGATTTCCTGGGTAGCAAGACATTTCCAGCATGCTCAGTTCTGGATGCCTGTCAGAATGCTGTGTAGGGACAATTCTCCACCTGTCCTCCCTGCTCTCCCCTGGTGTCCTCTTGCTGCATCCCAGAGTAAAATAAAACTTCTCTCTGGAAACTTAAATGAGGGGCCCATGAAAGACTTTGGACATTAACCATCTTTAGGGAGAAACATGAACATTTCTTTAAAGTCTGCAGGTGGTCTCCTTCTGTGTGTGTTTGTTTGTTTTGACAGTGTCTCACCGACTCAATTCAATTGTCCTTCTGCTTCAGCATCCTCAAGGCTGAGGCTATAGATGTGACCCACCACGTCCAGTTCCATTAGCATATTCTAGGAGATGGTCTGGAACTTGAAGGAACCATTTCTTACTGACACCAGATTTGAGTTTTGTTTTCATTTTTAATTATACTCGGCCGTATGGACTTTTCTGGTAAAAATCTAAAATGTTTTTACATAGTGGTTCTCTCAGTATCTACATTGGTGACATTCAGGCCTGGGCCTGTGCTTCTCAAGACTTCTCCTTCTGCGCCAAATCGGGATGGCACATGACAGTCTCCAGCCACAGTGGTCACGTCACCCTGTTGATAGCAACTGCACCTGCAGTTCCAGAGTGACAGAAATGGGAGTCGCCTGTCACTGTCATCCTTGGTTTGCACAAACCAGAGGTCAGGAACCATGATCCTCATCCTGTACGTCAGGAAGCTAAGGCCCAGAAAGGTGATCTACCTGAAGTCGCTCAGTAAGGCTTCGGGAAGCAAACTGGGTAAAAGACCAGGTAAGACCACCTACGTGTGTCCTGGCGCTTGGCTTACACCAGATTGCCTCCTCCAACAAATGCTCATACTATGAAGAAAGTAGTTTTGAGGCTGGAGCATTCTATGAAGGTTTCAGAAGCAACTCAGGAACCACAAGATCAAAGAACCACAAGCACATTAACTTTTTAGTTAAACGCTCCTGTCTCAGAGACAACACCAGTTATTACAGCTCACGGATAAGAAGGAAATTTGAGGGGGAAACCACCCATTCAAGAAATAAGCCTTGGTACATAGCTCCTTTCCTGTTTCACATTATCACACATCTAAACACAGCTTTCTTCTACTCAAGACTACTCTTAGCATGTGATGGGGTAGGGTCAATGAGGAGTGTGGGCAATAACCAGTCATTTTCGGGACGATTCTGCCAGCAGAATATACACAAAACACATCTAATGCAGTATGTCTCTACCCTGATTCCTGTCTTTTTGGTAAGTTTCTTACTTCCTGACCTTGATTTACTGTAAAAAGGGATGGCTGACTTCCCACTTTCCCTGGTGAAGACGTAGCCAATAGGTGGGTAAGAGTGGGGTCAATTTCAGCTTTATAGAAGGAGCACTCTATGGGTCAAAACTGCCTAGCAATAACTGAACTTCCCGCCAGGGAACAGCTTGGTATTGCAAATACCCCCCAGCCACACACATGCGCACATGTCTCACACACACACACACACACACACACACACACACACACACACACACCCCTCAGACACTAAATGACCATCTCTCTGTGATGAACTGCCCTGTCTAATGCCAGGGATCCAGATTACCAGAAACAAACTAGACTAATAGCAGTCCTCCTGCCTCCCAACTCCAGGTCAAGAAAGGCACAAAGGAGACCAACATATACCACTCAAGTGGTGCTTTGGATCCAGGAGATCTTGAGGTACCAGAAGAGTTCTGATGGCCCCATCTGGCAGATGGGGAAGGGGAGGCACCAAGAGATTGATTAAATACTTCAGGTATACGTTGAGAGGGTCCCAGGAATCTAAAGAGGGAAGACTCCTTTCCCCCACTAGGGAAGAGTGATACCCTACCAACAATAGCCTATTTCATCACAGAGGCAGTTTCAGCCCTTCAGCCACCACAGCCAAGCAGCCAAGGACCCTAGCCTGTCCTCGGGGCACTGAACTGACTGTTTCACAGGAGGACGCCTACACACTCCAGACTCTTCAAGGCTGGAGCTTTAGGCAAGAGTGGCCTGGGCAGGCACAGAAGGTAGCTCTGCTTTGTAAGGCAACAGCTTCTGTCTGCAGGAGCTGGCCCCACACAGGGAAGTGGACATCAGACACTGCCACCACTGAAACGCATCACCATCCATGGAAGCCTCATGGGGTGGAACACTGTTGCCTGGGGAAACCACTACCTCCGGGGAGGTGAAGGATGGAGGGTTTCCATTAACACTAAACAGCCATCACCACCAATCCAACCCATCTCTTATGCCACGTGGGAGAGTAAATGATTATTATCTGCAGATGATTGTCTAACTAGAAAGCTTAGGGACTCAATTGAGAAAAAAATCATGGGAACAGGAGAATTTGTTCAGGTGTCCAGTTAGTAGTCCCACGCTCAAAACTAATAGCTTTTGTGGCCATTTGTGCATGAACTAACATCTTTGAAGAGCTGTGCTTTCTTGGGAGACTTTAAGTTCTGTGCAACTTGTATTTTGGAAGACAGAGGTGAGTCTGGGCGCTATCCCCTCGGCTGCTGCAACTGAAAGTCGTCTTGGACACAAATGTCAGAAAGATGCCCAAGGCAGCTGTGGCAGAAAACCCCGACATTCACCTCTGTGCTCTCTCCTAGGAGGACCCTCCCCCCTCCCCAGCTGTTTTCTATTCCAATCCAAAGACAAAGGTGGATGTGGGTAAATTGTGCCATGTCATTTCCAAACGAAGTTAAGTCTGTAAAGCAACGGTGGCAGACGGAAAAGTACCACGTCTGGTTTCTCGTTGTCTCGTGGTTCACTAGTCTGGGGAGTTCATGGTGTGGCACCAGGCCTGGAGATGCCTGGAGTTTGGTCGAAGTGGCTAAGGGAGGCCCCACCTGGCTCTCTAAGGCAGTATGGCCTGCACAGGGCAGCTGTCATTTGCGGTCCAGGCTGGCATGTAGCTGGGCCTCTCGCACCATGCGATCAAAAGACCGCGTGTTGGTCTCCTCCCGCACCTTCTCCCGCACGTGGAAGGAGGCCCGGGCAGTGGAGCGAGCGCTCTCCAGCGCGCTTCGCCTTTCTCGAGAGAGCTGCTCGCTGCGCTCCAGTTTGCGTCCAATGGCCTGCAGCAGCTCCCTACGGCGGCAGTCTTCATCTCGCTCCACCTTCTCCTTGTTGGCGCGCTGGGTCCTCTCCTTCTCCAGGCGAGTCTGAACCACGCGCCGGGCTTTCTGCTGCACCGCCTCTTCCGCCACCTGCGCCGCGTGCTGCAGCCGTCGCTCTCCGGCCCGGGCCAGCGCCTCCAAGTGCGCCTGATGCTCCCGCTCTTTGCGTTCCGCCGCTTCCTTAGCACGCCGCCCCTGCAGCTCCTCCTTCCGGGCTCGTTCCCGAAGCTCCCGGGCGCGCTGCTCCAGCAACTGCTCGTAGTTCTCCTGCGCGCGGCCCAAACTAGCCTCCAGGGAGCTCCGCAGGCCCTCCCGCTCCTCGCGCTGCTGCCGCACTCGGCCTCGAAGCAGCGCCTCGTGGCGCGCCCGCTCGGCCCGGCTCAGCTCGCGCTTCTCCCGTTGCAGCTGACCCTCCTGTCTCTGCTTGGCCCGCGCCGCGCGCTGGGCGCGCTCCCTGCGGACCAGCTCTGCGCGCTCTCGCCCTTCCTGCAGGCCCTCCTCCCGCTGCTTCAGGTTCTGCTCCTGCTGCAGTTTGCGCAGCCGGTCGTCGCGCGCCGCGCGTTCCGCCCTCTCCCGCCGCAGCAGGCCCTGGCGCTCCGCCAGCTCCCGCCGCCGCTCCTCGCTGCGCTCACACTGCTGCTGCCGCCTCCGCGCGGCCTCACGTTCCTCCCGGCCCCGGCGGCCCCGCCGCTCCTCCACCTGCGCCGCCCAGGCTCGGCGGCCCTGCTCGAGCGCGCGCTGCTTCTCGCGTTCCTCGCGCTCCCGCCGCTGCTCGGCGCGCAAGCGCTGTTGCTCCCACTGGCCGTGGGCCGCGGCGCGCTGCTCCAGCAACAGGCGCTCCTCCTGGTGTCGGGCCAGCATGAGGGCGGCGATCTTGCGGTCGCGCTCGGGTACCCCGCGTAGGCCTCGCTCGGCGCGCACTTGGCGCACGATGCGCTCCACATGCTGAGCCGTCTGCGGCGAGTGGCTCAGGTCGCCGAGGCTGAAGCTGCGGGCAGTGAGTGGGACCAGATCGAGGGCAGAAGGGCGACCCAACGGGTTGGGTGCAGACGACGCAGAGCCCGCGGGGCAGCTGTTTCTGGCTGAAGCTCGAGGTGGCCAGCGAAGGCTCTCCCCGCTGTAGGACGATGACGAGGCACCGGACTCGGAGCTCAGGGCACCGTCCCGCCGGCGGGACAGCGAGTCCAGCGAGTGACTCTTCCTACCTGTCCGAGAACCCGTGGCCGGAGGTCGGGTCCTGGCGGGTGGACTGGGAGAAGTCCTTCGAGCAACCCTGGATGCGGGCGAGGCCGGGAGGCTGCTGCTGCTGCAGCTGCTGCTGCTGCCCGCGCTCAGCGCCGAGGCTGAGGCCGAGGATCCGGAGGAGGAGGAGGCCGGGGCTGCCGTCGGGCCCTTGGGCGTGAACAGGCGCCGCTTCTCCTCGCGCATGATGCGCTCGCGCTCTGCACGGCACTGCTGCAGTTTGGCGAGCCGCTCCTTCTCGTAGGCCTCGTACAGACCAGTGGCCACTCGCATGGATCGGCCCGGGGCCTCGCGCACCAGGTCAGCCAGGGCCCGAGGCAGCAGCTCCACTGGCTTGACCGCACAGCGGGCACAGGCCTCCAGCGAGCGGGGGCTGGTCAGGACGTAGCGGCTGCCCTCTGCCTCGGGGCAAGCGAAGTTGAAGAGATCCAGGTGCAGCAGCGGGGACTGTTCCCGACGCCCACCTTCCGCCCCGCAGGGGACTTCGGCTTTGTGGGGCGCCGCCCCGGAGGCGGAGGCCGAGGAGGCTGCAGGCTGTTGGGCTCCCTGGGCATCGGGGGGCACGGACGCTGTGGCCTCATCCCCTTCTGTGCCACCGGGCCCCGCTCCCTCTTTCTCCTCTTCTGGCACCGGGTCCACCATAGCTGAGTCTCGTCCTTTGTTGGAGTCCCTGAGTTGACGGGGGGGGGGGGGGGGGGGGGGGGTGGTCATAGAGGAATGCATCAGTGAGCTGTTTCTCCCTCCTCAACCCTATTTACCCCTCCCAGTTTAATCCGATTTCAGACTAGGTTCAGGGGCCTGATGGAACGTAAATCCTAAAACCGATGCCCTCAAACCCCAGGCTGAGCAGTTGGAGGGGGGTGGGGGTGGGGGACTCGGGCTCAGTCAGCAGCCTCAAGCTCCCTCGGTCCCAGAATGCAGGGCCTATGGGGAGACTACATTGGCGTCAGGCCCGCTAGATGCATCCCCTTCCTGCTAAGACTGAGGCGCAAGGCAGCGGCCAGCAAGGGAGATTGCTGGAGGATTCCCGGGAGGATTAGCTATTTGTTTGTAGCTTAGGCGGGCTGCTGGGATGCAGCTTTGCAGGAACACAAAAGGGGAAGGGGCCTGTTCATGCCAAAGTGCATTGCTGCAAGGGCCCCAGTTGCCTAGGAAGAAGTTTATGGTTGATTTCTCTCTGCCAAAAAGACCCGGGGCGCAGGGCCCCTGGGAGATGGAAGGGCTGAGAGAAGTCTCCAAAGGCTCCTCTCTGCGTGGAGTGATGGATTCTTTCTCCTGCCTCTCCGGCAGGGCTTGCTGGGAGCTCTGCCTGCTTCTTCCTCCAACCCCCACCCGATGTTTGCCCGGGCTGCACAAGGCACCTGGATCTGACCAGAACTCCAAGGCTGAATGAATGTGCAGCTAAAGGTACCATCAAGCCCCAGTATGGTGGACTCAGGCACCAGCCCTAGATGCCCACCAGTTCCTTCACCTCATCTCAGAGAAGTGGGCCCTTAGCGCTGTAAACCCCACCGCTCCATGCTGGGAGCTGCTAGGTCCCCGGGAGGGTTCACTTACCCCAGGTCTGAGCTCCGGCCCCCACGCCGAGGGCTTTTGTTCACCCCTCGCTGCTCTCCCCGGCGCCTCTTCAGTCCCTGCGCCGGCAGGGTCGGGTTACTGCCGGCTGCAGCAGCCAGCGTCTCTCCATGGGGGACTACGAACAGGGTGCACACATCCCAGACGCTACCTAACCCGGGGGAGGAGGAGTGCGGCAGTCTCCCTAAAATAACGTGGCTCTGCTCCGTTGCTCACACTGATTCTTAAAAAAGGAAGCTGGGTTCCCTCGCCGCTGCATCCATCTCCACCTCTACCGCCAAGGTACCGCAGGTCTTTCGCTGCCCCTGGCGCCTCCTGGTGGCCACTTAAGGGTGTTCGTTTGTTTGCTTAGAGGACGACAAAGCAATTAAAACCACAGTAACTACACGAATCTATGTATGCATAGAAACATATATGCATACATATGTAATACACATACACAGAGAAGTGTGGATATAGCGATCTCACTAGAAGCCTTAATCTTTGGGCACATTAGGTGGGTAGAATGAAGTGGGTGAAATGGAATGTTTCTCAAAGGGATCCTCAGAAGCAAACCAACTAGACAGCAAGCAATTGGGTAGAAACGGGGCACCTGATCCAAATTGTGATTTTATTATTTAAGGGAAGGAAACTCAGATGGGGGAACGATTGAGAGCAAAGCGTAATGACACATGTATGAAGATGTTATTACTTTGTATGCTAACCTAAGCTAAAACACACACACACAACAAAAACACATAGGGGTTAGAGGCAGGCGGAACGTAAATAAGTGACCGCTGAATGCAGCTTCTGAATTGCTGGTTTCGTGTGCTAAAACAAGTTGGTACCATTTGATGCGTGCTGTTTGCCAACACCCCATCCCGCCTTTTCCATTTTGAGTGGTAGTGGCCAAAGAGATTCCAGATGAGACTCCTCCAAGGAGAAGAGCTTGGAGTGGGTGAGACGTAGTAGCATCAGAGAATGTGGTGAACTGTGCTGTGTAAGAATCTGGCAGGCAGCCGGGTGATGGTGGTGGTGGCGGCGGCGGCGGCGGCGGCGGCGGCGGCCCACGCCTTTAATCTCAGCACTTGGGAGACAGAGGCAGGAGGATCTCTATGAGTCCGAGGCCAGCCTGGTCTACAGAGTGAGTTCCAGGAAAGGCGCAAAGCTATCCAGAGGCCAACAAGACTAAGGAAGCCCAGTGAGGGAGGCAACCAGGGAATGTTGGGACCAGAAAGGGATCGATGGTAGGAAAAGAGGAGGAGGGTTCTGTAAATAGAGGGAAAGAACAACACTCAAAGATCTCTTGGCTCTAGGGTGTGAAGAAAAGGGAGGTACCAAGGATGACTGCCTGGAATAGTGAGATGTGGTGTGTGTGTGTGTGTGTGTGTGTGTGTGTGTGTGTGTGTCACGGAAAGACACTGGGTCCAGTGGGGAGGACTACCTGGTACGGGAAGCGGGTGTTGGACAGTTACCCCGTCTCCATCAGTTGAGTAGAGAGGAAGGCTGCTCTCTAGGAGGCTGGGTAAGTCATATTAGATTGAGGATGTCATCACCTACGTAAGGTTCCCATGCTGGCTAGTTTTAAACTGACTCAACACACAGGCTGAGTCATTCAAGAAGAGGTCACCTGTATTGAGAAAATGCGCCCCCAGACTGCTCCATAGGCAAGACTGTGTTGCGTATTCTTAATTAGTGATTGATGTGGGAGGGCCTACCCGTCGTGGGTGGTTTCACCTCTAGGCAGGTGATCCTGGGGTGTCTAAGAAAGCAGGCTGAGTAAGCCTTGGGAAGCAGGCCAGCAAGCAGCACTCCTCCGCTGCCTCTGCCTCCAGGTTCTTGCCTTGAGTTCCTGCCCTGACTTCCTTCGATGATGAAACTGTGATGTAGAAGTGTAAGAGGGAATAAACCCTTTCCTCCCCAAGTCGCTTTGGTTGTGGTGTTCTATCACAGCAACAGAAACCCTAACTAAGACAGTTCTTAAGACCCATAATATGAGTGAGATCACCCAGGAGGAAAGATAGGTTGATAAGAGGACTTCAAAGGAAAAAGAGATGTGTGGATGAGACCAATAAGGAGCAGAAGAGTGTGCTGTGTGAGCAGAGCACTCGGAAGAATGTGCACCCAGTGCTAAGGGCTGCAGAAGCCCACGTGGGTTTCTTCTGGAATCAAATAGCCAAAGACATTAACAGTGGCCACCCTGGGGTGATACTGGCAAAAGACAAGACAAAAGGAATAGGAGGAGGAGGAGGAAGAAGAAGAAGAAGAAGAGAAAAAAAACAAAACAACAACCCCAAATTAACCAGTGTGCTGTACTGGTGGTTGAGGAAGTGGGAGGGATTGATCCTTTGACCCTTCCGTGATGATGTTAAGAGCTGTAAGGGTTGAACTGTATCCTACCTACAAGCTAGCAGCAAGCTAGCCTCCATGGTGCTTTGATGCTGGCAGAAGACATGATACTCCTGGGCCAGAAACAAAGGACTTTGCTGCTCATGTACAGAAAGAACGTGAAGTTCATTTTCTCGATGGGAGAGGGGAGCAAGTAGAACAAAACGGGCATGTGTTACAGTTGGGGCACTCTAGTCTTTCAAGGGGGGCTGTGATGCTTAATCTTCGTCATCAGCTTGATTGGACTCAGGATCGCCTAGAGATATACCTCCAGGTGTGTCTGTAAGGGCGTTTTTGGAGAGGTGTAGCTGTGGAGGGAAGACGCAGTCTGAATGTGGGAATACCATCCCATGATCCGGGGTCCTGCACTGAATGAAAGAAGGAAGTGGGAGGTGGGGGTGTAGCTCTGTTGGTAGAGTGCTTGCCTGGCATGCACAAAGACCTGAGTTTGATCTCTAACATCATATAAAGCCCTGCATGATAGGGCAGGCACTCAAGATGTAGTGGCAGATGAGAAAAGTCAAGGTTATCCTTCGCTACATATTGACTTGGAGGCTAACCTGTGCTGGATTACGAAGACCTTTGTTGTCTCAAAAAGGGACAGAAAGGGAGTGTGAGCTAAGCACCAACACTCTTACATTTGTACCTCTGTTTCCTGACTATGGACACAATGTGACCTGTCACTAATGCCTGCCCATCAGGGTGGACTGTACCCCTTTTCAAACCACGAATCAAAATAAATATTTCTCCCCTTAAGTTGCTTGTATCAGATATTCGACCATAGCAATGCGAAGACTAACAACACAGGAGCTAATAGCAAACATGGTCTTGCTTTGTCCCAAGGGAGGCATTATTTAGTTATCCAGACTGGTAAAGAAGTCCTCCCTCGGAACTAGGGGGAGCCACTGTCTCTGTTGTTCAGGGATGTTTGCTGAACAAGCACCCATGCAATGAAGTCCACAAAAGGCTTACAAGACACACAGCATGAAACAGAAAAGGAGCCCTTGGCCACAGGACTAGTAAGAAGTGGAGCTGGGGTCTGGACCAGGTTCTGTCTAATCCTGAAGTGAATGCCATGCTTTGTACTTCTACACTGAACTGTGAATCTGGAGAGATGTCGATTCAGGTGCTGGTGAGTGGTGTGGACAAGTCACATGTCCATGCCTGGGTTTTCCTCTTTGCAGAGAATCCCATTAAATTATCTTGAAGAACTACAAAGACTATATAAGCAAACATATTTTTACTGAGCAGTGGTAAAAACCATGTAGATATGGTTAAACCACTGTGTGTGTGTGTGTGTGTGTATTCCAAATTAGCCTTAAATTTGCTGAGAATGCTTTAGAACTCCTGATCTTCCTGACTCTACCTTCCAAGTGCTGGGATTACACAGAGGTGAAGGGCTGGCTGGCGCCCATCACAGGGAGATTCCCTACCTCCCAAAGATCAAGGATGTTACACCCAGTTTCATTGTGACACACAGTAGAGAAAGCAACATCCACCTGCCCATGGTGGTAATGCCGTAATGTCAAGGGAAGGTGGACTTAAGAGCCAGACAGGTGGATAGGCCAGGTGTGGCTCTACCGTGCTGTGTTATTTCAGATTGCAGGCAATTTTAAAAATCCTTTCTAGGGGTTGGGGATTTAGCTCAGTGGTAGAGCGCTTGCCTAGCAAGTGCAAGGCCCTGGGTTGGGTCCTCAGCTCTGGAAAAAGAAAAGAAAAGAAAAGAAAAAATCCTTTTTATTTATGTTATGTGTGTGGATATATACCGTGTGTGTGTGTGTGTGTGTGTGTGTGTGTGTGTGTGTGTGTGCCTGTATGCAGATGCCAGAAGAGGGCAACAGATGTCCTGAAACTGGAGTTACAGGCAGTTGTGCCCCAGCCACCACACACCATGTTGCGGGGCAGAGCTGAACTCAAGTTCTCTGAAAGAGCATTAAGGACTCTGACCTCTAGGCCATCTCTTTAGTCCCCTGACAATTTTTTTTTTTAAACCCTCTGATTCTTATCTTCTTAAATACAGATTTATTTTTGCCTTGCACCAGTCCTTAAACATAATCTATTGGGTTCTTTCTTAGGCCCTTTAATGCAGTAACTTGCTCATTTAGACTAAAGCAAAAACAATTCCACCATGCAATGTACACATTATTGTTTTTATTTAAATTCCCTTTGCCTTCAGGTGTGTTCATAATCCCGGCACTCAGGAGCTTGAGACAGGAGGCTGGCTTGAGGATTTGAGGCTGTAAAACCCTATCTTAGAAGCAAGCAGCCAATCAAAACCCTAAATTTCTCTTGTTGGGCTTCCCTCTTCTTCGTTGGCTCTGTGTACCCTACTCACCACCCCCCAATGTATTCCCCTTTTCAGAGAAGAGGTTCGGTTTGTTTTTTTTTCTTCACTCTGAAGTTCCACGTGGGCAGTTGGCTTAGTCCATTGCCAGCGTTTGTAAATCAGGTTTTACTGAAACACAGCCATACGCATTTGTTTACATATTGTCTGTACAGCTTTTGTATAGCCGAGGCCAACATCAGTAGTTTTGACAGAGACTACATGACTCACAAAGCTTTAACTGCTTATTATCAGGCTCCTGGTGGAGTCATTTCCCAACCCCTGTTCTAATGACTGATAACAACTTGGGTCAGTCATCAACTCTCAGCTCCGAATCCACCCCGCAGGACCTGTCCTAGAAAAACAGAGCAAGTACTTCCCACTCGAGAATCCCTCACGTGCCGGCTCGCCAGAGAGGGAAGAGCTGAGGCAGGCAAGGGGCTTCTCCTGATTCTTCCTGGCTACTGGCCTTTTCCTATTCTTGCTATCTGATTAGTGATACAGCATGGGGACTTCCTGTGGCACCATCCTCCAGCTGAATTCTCCAGAACAGTCCCTTGGTAATGCCTGGGTTTGGGGTCCACTTTCCTTTGCCCTCCTGAGGTAGACACTGCCTGCCCTAGGCCTTGTACCTTGCTCTGGTGTCCTGACTCGCCAGCCTCAATTCACCGGCAGTTTTTTGTTTTGTTTTGTATTTTTGTTTTTTTTCAAGACAGGGTTTCTCTGTGTAGCTTTGCACCTTTCCTGGAACTCACTCTGTAGCCCAGGCTGGCCTCGAACTCACAGAGATCCGCCTGCCTCTGCCTCCCGAGTGCTGGGATTAAAGGTGTGCACCACCACCGCCTGGCCTCTCACCAGCAGTTTTGAAAACAGTTTCTTCCTTGTCCAACAACTGTGGAACAATTTGTATCAGGCAGACATCTTTGCTGCCTCAAAGACTTCAACATCACCTTCTCCAAGAAGGCCTGAACCATGATCTTGAGGGAGAATCTTTCCTTCAGTGTCCTTCCTTGATCCAAGGCTGAGGAAGACCTCTGTGTGTGTGTGTGTGCATTCATTTACTTTTCTTAGTTTAATTCCTCTTTAAATTAAGCTTCCCCTGTTTAAATTACTGTGGCTTTCTGCCTCCCAAGTGGACCCAGACCAATATGATTAAAATATCACCATTCCTAATTTTTGAGATTAAAGCATTAAGAAGAAATCTCAGATGGAAACCAGCAGGTAAAGTTAATATTTGGCAAAAGAACATGTTTTATTTTATACTTTAATTAGTAGTATGTGCTGGGGCTGGAGAGATGGCTCAGTCAGTGGTTAAAAGCACTGACCATTCTTCCAGAGGATCTGGGTTCAATTCTCAGCACCCACATGGCAGCTCACAACTGTCTGTTGTGACTGCAGGATCCAACACCCTCACACAGACAGACAGACATACCGGAAAAACATCAATGCACATAAAATAAAAATAAATTTTAAAAAGATAATATGTGCTAATCAAAATAGGAAATTAGACAACATAGAAATGAGGAAGGGAAAAGACCACCAGTAGAAGAAGAACCCCTCAAAGCCCATCATGGTTCCAGCTTGCTGTGACATTGGCCAGGACCCCAAGCTGCCCTGCAGGTAGGCAGGGCATTGTCTGTTTTGGGTCGACGGCTGTTTAGAAATGTATCCTTTCTGCCCAGTGCATCGCTGAGAAGGAACGGGGTCTGAGTGATGCTACTCTGCTTGGTCTGTGTGTTGTGAAACTGGCCGCATCAAAATATTTTGAGCTATTAAGCTGCTCTGGTCAATCTGAGACATTAAATGTCTGAAGCAGGTAAAGCCCATGTCCTATGGGGTGGCAGAAACCGACATGCCTGGCCTGGAAGGTGGCTCACCGCCGTATGAGCATGAGGATCTGAGTTCATCCCTTCAGAACCCACATGAAGCTGGGCACAGTAGCGCGCGTCTGGGATTCCAGCAACCCTACAGTGAGGTGGGACACAGAGACAAGACAATCCCCGGAAGTTTCTGAGTCAGCTAGCCTGGCTCACACAACAGTGAACGGCAAGAAACTCCATCTAAACAAGATGGAGGGTAAAGACCAACACCTGAGATTGTCTTCTGAATTCCATGTGTGCCGTGCATCTACACTTACATACATGCACACACATATCAAACACATATAGAGTTAAAAAAAAGAAAGAAAGAAAGAAAGAAAGAAAGAAAGAAAGAAAAGAAAAGAAAAAGCCCACATCATGGTTCTGTCAGCAAGGAGACCTAGAGGGACCATTACAATCAATCCAGTGGAGCCAGGCCGTGGTAGCACACGCCTTTAATCCCAGCACTCAGGAGGCAGAGGCAGGCGGATCTCTGTGAGTTCGAGGCCAGCCTGGGCTACAGAGTGAGTTCCAGGAAAGGTGCAAAGCTACCCAGAGAAACCCTGTCTCAGAAAACCAAAACCAAATCAGTCCAGTGGTGTTTTTCTGCTGCCATTCTGTCCAGAACCATCTATCTTAAGTGATGCTCAGGAGGGACCCTTCTTCCTGAGGGTGATCATGTGCTGGGGTGATGCCCTTTGGACTTTTATCAGTGGTGTGTGAGTCTGCATAGGTTGAGTGTTGCTCAGAAGCCATGCTTGTTTCTAGATTCTCTCTCTATTGGAGTTGTTTGCCTGCTGGGTGCTGTCGGCCCTGTTACCTTTTCCCACGGGCTATGATGGAGTCAGAGCCCTTGTCTTTCACAGGCCCCTTCCCTAACTCACTCCTCCTTATCTCCATCCCTCTCTCTCTCTTAAAAAAAGTAATTTTCATTTATGTGTGAATGTATGTGCACATGTGCGTGGATGCTTGTAGAGGCCAGATGAAGAAGTCAGATTCCCTAAAACTGAAGTTATAGACAGTTGTGAGCCACAAAACCTGAGTCGTGGGAACTGAATTCATGTCCTCTACGAGAGCAGAAAGAACTCTTTAACTGTTTAATCATCTTTCCAGTCTTCCCCTTTTTTCCTCTTTTTAATGGGGAGTCCTAACTTCAAGCATTATGCACCATTGTCCTGTGTAATACCTCAGACCAGTCATCCTGAAGCTCACTCTGAGAAAAGTCATACTAAGTTTCTGGAGACAGGCATCCCCTCTGTAGGATTCTGATATATGATGGGGATCAGGCATTTGCCTTCAGCAGCCCCTTCACACATCCACATGTGTCAATCAATCACACAACAAGCCATAAAAAAATGCACTGAAAGTTTCCATGAAAACCCGTCATGGCTGGGAGCTAGTGTAGAGTGCTTGCCTACATGCACAGGCTCTAGGCTCCATCTCTACAAAACAACACACCAAGCTTAGCCGGGAAGTCTGGGAATGTGGGGAGGGGGAAGACAGGGCCCTGGCCCTGTATGCCAGGCAGAGTAACAAGTCCCAAACATTCAAAAAGCTAGGAAGTCAGTCACAGGAGCTGCCAAACAAAAGTGACCAGAAGGCGGAATGTGACCAACGCATTGCTAATTAGCTGGACATGATCAGCCCATCAACTGCTTGAGACAGTTCTTTTCCTGAGATTATTCATACACTAGAGATACTGTAAAAAGATACCACTGACTGGGTGGCTTAACCACACAAGTTCATGTCTTTGCTGTTCTGCTGGGTGGAAGGAAATCCAAGATAATATCACTGTTTCTTTGCGTTCTCCCCCACTGGATTCTCACTGAGTCCACAAGGGCCCTGCCTGTGTTTTCTGAGTTCTGATCTCTTCCTTCTTTTTTGTGTAAGTGTATGGACATGTGGACGTGTGTGTGTGTGTGTGTGTGTGTGTGTGTGTGTGTGTGTGTGTGTGTGATTGGAACTCAAGGAAAACCAGGGAGGGTGTTGTTCCTCAAGTGCGGTCCGCCATTTTTTCCCCTGGTTCTCTTGCTGGCCCGGAACTTGCCAGGAAGGCTAGGCTGGCTGGAGAGCAAGCTCCGGAAGTCTCCACTTCCTCAGCTCTGTACAAAAAAGCTGGGGAACACCAAGCCCAGCTTTTAAAATACGGGTTCTGGGGACCAAACTCTGGTCCTTAATGCTTGTCAAGGCAAGTACTTTACAGACTTAGGTATCGTCTCCCCAGCCCCTAACCTCACTTATCAGAACACCAGCCACGGGGGAGCAGAGCCACCCAGATGATTCCAGTTTAATTCACAGAGGTTTTTTTTTGTTTTTGTTTTTGTTTTTTTAAGGCTCTGACTCCAGTCACAAGTGAAGGTGCCAGCATCTAAGGATCCAATAGACATGGGTGTTGAGGGGATACGACTCAATAGAACATCAGTACAATGGAAACAATGCTTCTGGCTACCCTCAGCCACTCAGATATGGAGTGTCTCCTGGGTGCCAGCAGTGGCAGAGCATCTCAGGGACTCCTGGGTGGGCATCCACTCGGGCAAGCACTGGGCAGGCCTGAGCTGAGGCCGCAACAATGAGGACAGAGAGCAGAGGAAAACATCTAAAATGTATGTGAGAGGGTTGAGAATGTAGCTCTCAGAGGTGGAGCACTTGCCTACTGTGTATGAGGCCCTGGGTTCAATTTCTAGCCCTGAAAAAAAAAAAGTATATATGAAGCCGGGTGGCAGTGGTACATGCCTTTAATCCCAGCACTTGGGAGGCAGAGGCAGGCAGATCTCTGTGAGTTTGAGGCCATCCTGGTCTACAGAGTGAGTTCCAGGACAGCCTCCAAAGCTGCACAGAGAAACTCTGTTTTGAAAAAAATAAACAAAACAAAGGTACATATGAGAGACAGCCCACATAATTGGTGAGTGAATCTGTGTGGAGTTAAAACCCTAGGTTTCTGGAACGGGCAATAGAGTGGGGGCAGAGGGGATATCCGATTAGAAAGGAGGAGGAAGAAAGGCAAGGTCAGTGAGAACCACTTTTAATGTGCTGGGTGGCCATATCCACCAGCTTGCCTAAGGGTAAGCACAGAGTGTACAACCGGAGTTTAAATCCTAGTCTGTGTCTTGACCCTGTGGCCTTGAGGAAATGACTTAGCCCCTCTCGACAGCCATTTTACCTCTCTGGCTGTGACCAGGAACTGTTTATTCTGTCAATAACTTTGCTTGCCCTTTTATTTTATACTTTCTGTTATGAGTATGGGTGTTTCGCCTGCATGTCTGTCTGTCAGCCACATGCATGCCTGGTGCTCTAGTAGGCCAGAAAATGGTGTCTGAGAATCCCTGAGATTAGAGTTACACATGATTGTGAATCTCTAAGTGGATGCCGGGGATTGAACCCCGGTCCTTCTGAAGAGCAGCTACTGAGCCATCAGCATTAGACTGCCTGTCATTTAAAAAGGGGCAGGGGGCTATAATACATCTCACAAGGTTGTTACTGAGAATTAAACGAGATGAAATAAGTTCAGCATGTAACACAACATACCCGTGTGCCCGGCAAAATAATGAAAGGCAATTATTACTGTTAACTAAATTTGAACAAAATGATGAGCAAACTCTCCAAACAACTTTCTTTTGGTGGATTTTCTTTGTATTTACAAACTATGTCTCTGACTGGAATCTCAATTCCTCTGCTCCATTTGGGAAGGTTGCCTTTTATTTTTCCTGTTGCTTCTGGAAATGAGGGCTTTTCTCTGCTGCTGGACCCCTGGGCAGAGTTGAATGGCCCCTGGGTTCATTTGACCCAGGGCTAAGTCTGAGCCTGGGAACTCAATGTGAGTTCTGCTCTCCCACCTCCAGGTGGCGCCACTCTTCTGCTCATCAGCGCATCCTGAGGCCCTGACACCAGCTCCCTCCATCCAACAGGGTGGGTCTTACCCAAAGGTCAGTTTCATAAGGGGCTGGATGACAAGCCCATTCCTTCCAGCCTCAGAACTAACTCACAATTCACTTCAAATGTCATCCCAGTGAGGTCCTCATTGACTGGGTCTTCAGTTGGGGCTGGGCACCTCTTCTCGATGCATAGTATTTGGGTGAGCTGCAATATATAAAATTTAATGTCTTGATTTTTCTTTCTTTCTTTCTTTCTTTTTTTTTTTTTGGTTTGTTTTTGTTTTTGTTTTTCTGGGGTTTTGAGACTCTGTGTAACAGCTCTGGCTGTCCTGGAACTTGCTTTGTAGACCAGGCTGGCCTCGAACTCACAGAGATCCATGCCTGCATCTGCTGGGATTAAAGGTATGTGCCACCACACCTGGCTTGATTTTTTTTTTTTTTTTTTTTTAAGACAGAGTCTTACTCCCTAACCCAAGTTGGCCTGGAGCTTTTTATGTAATCCAGGCTGGCCTGGACTCATAATCCTCCTGCTGCCCTCTCCTGAACTACTGAGATTATAAGGCTTAACGTTTTATCATAGAGACATTCAAATGTGTGTGCATCACACACACACAAGTGAAAATCCACCTAGACGCCCATAATGTCAGTTTAACTGTGGCTTTTCCAGTTCAAGCCCTGGAAAGCTACTTCCTGAGAGGAGCACCTGTGCTTTCTGTCATTTTGTTCCCAGCTCCTATGCTTGGCATACTCAATAACGGTCTGTAAAGCAAACTTGCCAACGTCATGGTTCCACTTCTCTCTTCCCGCCTTTTCCCAGAGGTTCTCCCCATCTGTGCCTCAGCATTGGACAGGCAAGCAAAGAAGCAGCCATAGACACCCTCACCAGCACCGAGGACCGAGGAGAGACTGCCATGATGCCCTCCTCCACCAAAGCTGTGGAGTTAGACACAGCATGGGTTTAGAGCCGTATATACAGGTGTGTGTGTGTGTGTGTGTGTGTGTGTGTGTGTGTGTGTGTGTTATGGTGTGTGTGGGGTGAGTGGGTGGGTAGTGTGTGTTATGGTGTGTGTGTATGTGGTGTGGTGTGTGTTTGTGTGGTGTGTGTGTGGTGTGTGTGGTGTGTGTGTTTGTATAGTATGGGGTAGGGTGGAGTGTGTGTGTGGTGTGTGTGTGTGTGTGTGTGTGTGTGTGTGTGTGTTATGGTGTGTGTGGGGTGAGTGGGTGGGTAGTGTGTATGTGGTGTGGTGTGGTGTTTGTGTGGTGTATGTGTGTTGTGTGGTGTGTGTGTGTGTGGTGTGTGTGTGTGTGTGTGGTGTTGAGAGTCTTGCCATGTAGCCCAGTATGGCCTTGAATTTGTGATTCTTCTGCCCGACCCTCCAAGCACTAAGGTTACTGGTATATACTTCTTCTCCTCTTTCCTTCCTTCTTTCCTTTCCTCGCTCACGAGTGGCAAGCTACTTAATGTCTTGACATTTGAAGTTGTGTCGTCTTAAAAACAGGAATAGTAGCTGCTCCGTAAAGTGGCTGTGAAAATCGTACCGAATAGCCAGTTACTTGTTACAGAGTAGGTATGCGGTAAGTACTGATTCCGTTCACACAGGTTTTATTTGGTTTGGAGGGAAACGATTTCATCTTTGGAGGGAAAATGCCTGCTGTCCCTTATGCAGGTGGAACAACGTCAACATGGTCCTTTGGGGAACCTCACCTTCCCCTACCCAGATACCCAGGCAAAGTGTCATCCTCCCCACACCTAAGCGTGTCCAGGTGATGTGAGGAGAAGATGCAGTGCCCCCCACACCCCCACACCCCCGGGGGGGGGCCTCTACAGTCCCGTTCTTCTGTATTCCATGTGTTCCCGTGCCTACTGTGTACAGGCACAGGGACAGTCTTGGGACTCAGTGATGAGCACACAGACTTAGCCGCAGAGCTGGTGGTGATTTGTGGCGGGGGGCAGAGGGAGAGACATGCACACACTGTAACAGACCAAACTGCAATTTCTGTAAGCTCATTAAGTGAAGAGTACGGGCTACGAGAGGGAGGAACAGGAAGACTTAGCCCAGTCTGGGTCACTGGAGGCTTTGTAAAGCAGAGATAGTAAGGGCAAATGGAGTTAGCGAGGCCAAGTGTGTGGGAAGAAGAGAACAGTTACGACTTACTCAGTGTTCTGTTGCTGTGAAGAGACACCATGACCATGACAATTGATAAATGAAAATATTTAATTGGGGGTTAGCTTACAGTTTCAGAGGTCTAGTCCATTGTCATCATGGCAGACAGCACGGTGGCATGCAGGCTGACATAATGCTGGAGAAGTAGCTGAGAATTTTACATCTGGGTCAATGGGCAGCAGGAAGAGAGAGACTCTGACCTTGGAATGGGATTTTTTTTTGCGTTTTATAAAATCTTTATTGACAAATAATTCTCATAATATACAATTTGCCTGTTTGCACAATTTAATAGACTTTAGTTCAGCATCCTTATAGGCCCGTGACACCGTCACCACTTTCTATTTTAGAACATTGCTGTCTTTAATTTCATACACACATATAATGTATGGTGATTACATTCCACCTTATTTTTTTTAAAGATTTATTTATTTATTATGTATACAGTGTTCTGCCTACATGAATGCCTGCATACCAGAAGAGGGCACTAGATCTCATTATGGATGGTTGTGAGCCACCATGTAGTTGCTGGGAATTGAACTCAGGACCTCTGGAAGAACAGCCAGTGCTCTTAACTGCTGAGCCATCTCTCCAGCCCCACCTTATTTTTTTAAATGAACATAATATTTGCAATTGTAACTTTTTTTTTCCGAGACAGGGTTTCTCTGTAGCTTTGGAGCCTGTCCTTGACTAGCTCTGTAGACCAGGCTGGCCTTGAACTCACAGAGATCCACCTGCCTCTGCCTCCTGAGTGCTGGGATTACAGGCGTGTGCCACCACTGCCCAGCTAATTGTAACCATTTTTAAGTTCACAATTCAGTGGCATGAATTACATTCAAGATATTAATTACATACATTTATGATATTAATTACACTTGTGGTATTCATTGATTACATTTGAAGTGTTCATTCAATAATTATATTTATGATATTCACTAATTACATTAATTGTATTGATTTATTATATTAATGATATTATGTCCTGATACTACTGTCTGTTTATCAGGCTTTTCCATCACGCAAAACAGAAACTTTGTACTTAAGAAATCATTACTCTATATTCCTTTCTTCTCCAGTTTGAGATAACATCTAATCTTTCTGTCTCTATGAATTTGTATATTCTATATATTTCATGTAACAAAATTCTATAATATTTGTACTTTTTGTGAATGTAAAAACGTTTTATGTACAACTGCAGAAGAAATAATACACAGATTGCTTGAACATAAAATCAGGTTATAATTCAAAACCTTTATCTTTTTCCTGGTTTTTTTGAGACAGGGTTTCTCTGTGTTGTTTTGGTGCCTGTCCTGGATCTTTCTCTGTAGACCAGGCTGGCCTTGAACTCATAGAGATCTACCTGGTGCTGCCTCCCAAGTGCTGGGATTAAAGGTGGGTGTCACCACTGCCTGGCTGGAATGGGATTTTGAAACCTCAAAGCCCACCCCCAGTGCCATACTTCCTCCAACAAGGTCACACCTCCAAATCCTTTCAAATAGTGCCACTCTCTGACGACCATGCATCAAATCTATATTCTATGTGTCGGGGTGGGGGGGCTTCTCATTCAAACCACTATATCTTTCCATATATCTTTCCTTTTTGCCCCCCTTTCCCATCAACTTGTGGGGAGCTAGTGCAGGTGCCAAAAACAGCCAGGAAGCTCTACCTAAGCCTCACCTCCTCCCAAGTCTTCTAGCCCATTCCCTCTGGCCTGCTTCTCAAACGGCTACAGGTGTGAATCTTCTTAAAGATGACATCAGAGAAATGCGTCCACCTCAGGCATACTTGCTGTCTGTTCAGAGGCAGGTATGGACAAATTGTCTTTAAAGAACGGAGGTTCTCAGACACTTTCTGGACAGTGTTTTGTGTAGCCCAGGCTTCCTTAAACTTGCAATCCTTCTGGCTCTGCCTCCTATTGCTTGGATTACTGATTTGTGCCACACACGTGGCTTAGCTAACTCCATTTTTTTTTTGTTGTTGTTGTTGTTTTTTTTTTAAAGATTTATGTGTATAGATGTTTCCACTTCATGTATGTCTGTGTACCACATGCGTATCTGGTACTTGTGGAGGCCCTGGGAGGACATGAGATGCCCTGGTTGCTAGGAATCAAACCCAGGTCCTTTGCAAGAGCAGCAAGCGCCCTTAACTGCTGAGCCATCTCTCTAGTTCTCCATTTGTTTCTTGAAGCTAGAACTTGAACCCTGGGCCGTGTACATGCGAGGTAAATGCTTTCCCTCCAAGCCCCATCCCTAGCTCTCATGTGGGTGATGTCTTTCCGCTGTACTTTGTGGCGCTCACCAGCCTGAGCTCTGCCCTTCCCGCTCAATGTAGCCAGAGGTCAGGTCTCCTATTGGGCGAAGGCACAGAGGTGTTCTAATTCTGAGCCAACAGTCAAGCACAAGACAATAAACTTGATATCAGTTTTGGGTACGCCAAAGGCCAATAAAGTCAGAGAACCTCAGAAGGGCAGAAGGAAGTCACCAAGAATGGAGCTAGGTGCTTTCATTTTCTTATCTTCACTAGACTGGCAGATCCAAGCATGGCTAGGAATCACAGACAAGATCCTGGATGTCCTTTGTGGATGGGATAGGGAAATACATGCATATACATATATATTTCTTTTCCAGCCAAACTATAGCTATGTATAGTTCCAGTCGCAGCTGGGTCCCAAAAACTGTGCTCTTTAAGATGTATATGTGCATCAGCATATGTATGTGCACATGCGTATAACACACACACACACACACACACACACACACACACACACACACACACACACGAATACACAACCAACCAAGCAGTCAATCAGAAGACTTCACTGGGAATGTTACTGGGAATGTTACGTAAGAGTGTGGTATAAGCCGGGCGGTAGTGACGCACACCTTTGATCCCAGCACTCGGGAGGCAGAGACAGGCAGATCTATGAGAGTTCGAGGCCAGCCTGGGCTACAGAGTGAGTTCCAGGACAGCATCCAAAACTACACAGAGAAGCCCTGTCTCAAAAAACCAAAAAGAAAAAAAAAAAAGAGGAGTGTGCTATAAATTCCATAACATCTTTACAAAGTCCAAGAATCCTGAAATGTAACTAGCGTAAGAGAAGCGGAAGGGCAGAGACTGGCTGGTGCCCAACCCGCCTGCGTTCACTCAGCACACTCGTTTGTGTGCTCACATGTGTGGGCAGGCAAACGCAATCCACAGCATGTGTATGGAGGTCGGAGGACAAGCTCAAGAGTTGCGCCCCGTTTTCCACCTTGTTTGAGACAGGATCCTCTGTTGACTGCATACACCAGGCTTCCGGGAGGGATTCTCCAGTTTGTTTCCCATCTCAACACAGGAGGACATCATGCTACTGCATCTGATCTTAATGTGTGTTCTAGGGATCCAAACCCTAGGTCCTCATGATTTGTGGCTTTACACACTGAGCCATGTCCCCAGACTCCATCTCCATTCTTACCATAATCTTGGTGAATAAGGAAAGATACCCTGATCGATATTAATGGGAGTGGAATTGTGGCCAGCCAAAGGGCTCCATTATCCTGCCTTCCTTGCAAATAAGAGATAGCCGGTGAGGTATAACTGGACTAATTGGGTGACAAGCCGGGGAAGTGCTCCTTCTGTGGATGTGACAGCTGGAGCGCGGCAGTTCTTTGAGTGTCTCTAAGCTAATGGTAAGACCTCAGTTTACCTTCTAGCCAATGGATCAGTAAGACATCTGAAGATGTGTGAGTACCATTAAAGTCTGTAAGAGGTGTGGTGCTCATGGAGATGCTCTGATGCTATTAAGGGTGTGGCAGAGGAAGGTTGTGCTGGCAACCCATCAAGTCCTTGTGTGAGAAAGAAACACTCAGAATTCTTCTTGGTACCGTTTTCACTCCAGTGATGCTAGTGAGAGAGAGAGAGAGAGAGAGAGAGAGAGAGAGAGAGAGAGAGAGAGAGAGAGAGAGAGAGGGCTGGGGCCTCTGGGATGAAAGAGTCCAGGAGGGTTCACTCGTGTCTTGTCGGATTTACAAAAACCACAAGCCAGAGATGATGACTGTTCACTACTCTTTTTGTTTGTTTGTTTGTTTTGTTTTTGTTTTTTTCCGAGACAGGGTTTCTCTGTGTAGCTTTGCACCTGTCCTGGATCTCGCTCTGTAGACCAGGCTGGCCTCGAACTCACAGAGATCCGCCTGCCTCTGCCTCCTGAGTGCTGGGATTAAAGGCGTGCGCCACCACCGCCCGGCTAACTACTCTTGAATCCATCAAAATAGCCAGTACTACAAGGGTTAAAGGAGACAGGATAGGGGTCCCTGAGGACCTTGGCTGCAAGGACTCTGAGGAGAAGTAAACATCTCAGAGGCTAGCAGCTGAGGACAAACTTGGGGTGTCTTAGGGGTGGGGGAGGAACAGAGAGATTCTAGGAGTTTCAGAATGACAACTTGGGGTTTCTAGGATAGCCACTGAGACCCAGTGGGAGTAGGTCTCAGGGCTTTTGGGGTGTTGGGCCAGAGAGGAGGGTCCATAGGTCCTATTGTAGGTTTAGAGGTTTGAGTGTGAAAGAGAATTAGTGTCCCTTGAGTTTGGTAAATTGTTTTGTAGGCCCAGGATTCACTAGATTGTGGTTTTTCTCTGCAAAACTGCTGTGATCTTTATCAAAAATACTTTTATTTTTACAAATAGTATATATATATATATATATATATATATATATAGTGTGTGTGTGTGTGTGTGTGTGTGTGTGTGTGTGTGTGTGTGTATGTGTATGAGAGTGTGGAAGTCTGCCTGAGTCCAGCTCTGACTTGCTCCCACCTATTCTTGGGTGGAGAGAGGAATGAGGAAATATTAAATAGAAAGATAAAAGGAGACGATAAGAAAGACAGAGACACAGGATAGCTCCGTAGGGCCCTGGGGTCAATACCTAGCTGCCCAGAGGTTTATTCAAAAGGACTTTTTATAACATGCCACGGGGAGAGGCAAACGACCTCCCCCTTGCATGATCAAAGCACAATGTACAGCCAAGTGTAGACCCTTCCAGACACCTGGTAAACACGCCGTGGCCAAATCATCTCCTTATGCAGCCCTGCTGGGTAAAGCAAGTTCAGATTCTCTGACCTTGAGTCGGGTCTCACTAGGAAGCCTCTGTGGGCCCCCACATGAGAGCATGTGCATGCGTGTGTCACTGTGCCTATTTGAAGGTCAGAGAACAACTTGTAAAAATCAGTTCCACGTGGATTCTCGGGATTGAACTCAGGTCTCCAGTTTTGGTGACAAGTATCTTTATCTACCTTGCTGGCCCCCAGATTATTTTTGTGGTTTTGTTTTGGTACTTTGGCTTAAACCTAGAATCTTGCGTATACTAGGCAAGTGTTCCACCATAGAGCCATATCCCTAGCCAAATCAATTGGTTTTGAGTATCCACGCCATAGCTTGTCACAAAAGCCTTGTGTCCATGGGTATTTTTTACAGAATCATACTATAAAATCAAAGAACAGAAATTGTGTCTTTGTTAATCTGACCCCATAATATTTAAATGCTCCACAAACTAGATAGAAAGACAAATTCCTAGACACTCCCAAACTCCAAAAGACATCAAGTACATTCTAGAGACACCCTCTTGAACTCCCGAATTCCACAGTTTATTGCTTAGAACTGATGAGGAATTCTGCCTGAGGGTCAGTATCAACGTTGAATAGTAAATGTGTAAATCACACCTGTTGGCTCCTTGGGCTGAACAGAGCCAGCGGGTGCCGTGTAGAAAGGCTGGATCCAGAGCAAGTACGTGCAAGCCTTCCTTTTAACTTTGTGCCCCTTCATTCTTATCCCTCCCCAGCACCAAAGAGATCAAAGCTGCTCAGTAGGCCGTACAAGCTGTTGCTGGAAAAGCCACATAAACATTGCTGCCCTTTGCTTTTGGGGCTGGGGAGTTTGGAGGGGTGGGGGAGCTTTTCAAATGCTAGATTAAACCTCTGGAGCGGATGTTGCTGGGTGGGCGGCCAGCATGGACTTGGGCTCAGATGGAACAAGGATTCAAAGATGCTCACAGAGGCAGAGAGGAACAGTCAGGTGTCAGGCACTTCTGGGGAAGCCCATGCATTCCCCTGGGAGACAGGAATCCCAGGAAATCTTTTCAAACTTAACACAAAGAGTACAAAACTAATGACCATGTGAATAGCTCCCCGGCATCTAAGTTACAGAATGAGTGCTCAAAGCATAGACCTCCCTACATCTCACTCACAAAATGTGCAAGACATAGTCCTTCCTATATTTGATCCACAGAGTGCTTGATGCTTAGTCCTTCTTCCAGCGTTGTGCTCAGCCTCCCTGTTTTTAGAACAGGAATTATTTAATGCCTGAAGTTTGCCAAGGAGTCAAGATTTAAGAATTGGTAGAACTTCTGGGCGATGGTGGTGCACATCTTTAATCCCAGCGCTCAGGAGGCAGAGGCAGATGGATCGCTGTGAGTTTGAAGTCTGATCTACAAAGGGAGTTTCAGGAGAGGGAAGGCTACACAGAAAAATCCTTTCTCAAAATAAATAAATAAATAGATAGATAGATAGATAGATAGATAGATAGATAAAAATATTAAAAAGGATTGGTGGAGCCAATGTGGGCACCACAACCCATAAATACGTCTGCACCCAAAGCCAATTCGTTCAGGTACAACTGACCAACCTACTTACCTCTTCAAAAGAAGTTACCAGAGAGGTCTGCCTACTGGAAGACATCTGTCTCCAAGGCACACCTGAGACACAACAAGGCACAAACTGCCAGTTTGAAGTACTAGGTAGACTAGTCAGGGCCAAAGAAGAAGCCAATATAAGGGAAAGGTAGGGGTGAGGGTAGAATGGGGTTCAGTGGAGCACCAGCCTAGCGAGCATGAGGCTCCAGCACACTCACACTTCACCCCACTTCCAAAAGGACAGCAGGAGATCTGAGGAATACTTGGTGAGACATTACCTTGGCCAACTGTTCTAACCTGCTCAAGGCAGCTTTACAGGAAAGACACCTCTCAGTGTAGAAAAAGAGTCTGTAGGCAGGGAAGCCTGGTTGTGAACCCTAGTACTGGCAGTCTCTGGCTGGTGATGTTGGGTGGGGTACTTTTCTTACCCTGAGAGCCATTGCTAAAGTCAGGCTCGCCTCGTGGAGTTGCCATGGATGCAAATGTGCTTTTTTAATGGACACCTTGTGCACAGGCGTGATTTATTAGAAGTCACTAGCGATGTGTGCCTGGAGCTAGGGTGTCCTATTAGCTGAATTTGCTTTGCTGTCATTGTTTGGCTTAAGAGCTCAGCTTATCCTTGGCTGGTGACTTCAAAAGCGAGTTTCCCCGGAAGTCCCTAAGAGGCGGGACTGAAAAGGAAGGCTTCCGGTGAAAATG
Organism: Onychomys torridus; assembly: GCF_903995425.1. Taxonomy (NCBI): domain Eukaryota; kingdom Metazoa; phylum Chordata; class Mammalia; order Rodentia; family Cricetidae; genus Onychomys; species Onychomys torridus. Next base: position 49,390,258 of record NC_050456.1, read on the forward strand.
ACATTTATGTTTAAAACCAGTTTCCCTTTGTCATGTTTTCCTTTTTCTTTTTTCTTCTTCCTATTCTCCGCCTTTGGGAGAAGGGCTTTCATGTATTTCTAGTCATCCTGAAATTAATTTTCCTCTTAAATTTTTTTTGTTTTGTTTTTTGTTTTATTTTTGTTTTTGTTTTTGTTTTTTTGAGACAGGGTTTCTCTGTAGCTTTGGAGCCTGTCCTGGATCTCGCTCTGTAGACCAGGCTAGCCTCGAACTCACAGAGATCCACCTGCCTCTGCCTCCCAAGTGCTGGGATTACAGGCATGCATCACCACCACCCGGCTTAAAATATTTCTTACTACCAAAGACAACCAGGCCCTATCACACAAATAAGCTCCATGGGACAGGGCAGGAGAGGAAGCTCATGTTCCCCACATGGGAGGGCTGACAAGACCAGGAGTCAGGAGTGAGGTCAGGAAAGGATTCCTCCTATAGCAGGCAGAGAGGGTGTGGGGAGCTACAGGCGACAGAACAGACCCCTTGAATTAGTGGGTCATGGTCACCTCAACCGTAGCCACAGGAAATAGCAATTCCTGTGGACAAACTGTCCTTGTCAGGAAGTACAGTGGCGGCCAGTCTCCCTGGGTCTGCACTGGAATATCTGTGTGGATCTGGAAAACCACACTGACTCACCCTTACAGTCTCAGTACCCCCCATCCCTGGCCCCACCCTTTCTCTGTGCTTCCTCCCCCCACCTCTTGTGGATTCTTGGGTTGATTTCCCTCCCAGAATCCTCTCCTGTACTACTGTCATTACCAGGAACGGCGAGTACCTGGGCGTGCAACCTACATAGTGATAGATTGCATGCTCGGAAGAGCCCCCACCTAGCTTCGGTTCTCTCCACCTTGGAATTCTCAACATTTTTCTCTTTTGGAGACCTGGTCTCTCTACATAGCCCAGGCTAACTCCAGCTTGCCTTCCTCCTGCCTCTGTGTCCTGAGTGCTGGGATTACACCGTGTTATGTATGACACAATTCTTTCTTTTCTTTTTTAAAGTGTGTGTGTGTGTGTGTGTGTGTGTGTGTGTGTGTGTGTGTGTGTGCTGCATGTGTGTAGCTACCCTTGGAGGCCAAAAGAAGACACTAGCTCCCCTAGAACTGGAGTGACAGGTGTTTATGAGCTGCCTGATGCGGGTGCTGGGTGATAACCAATTCTAGCAAATGCTCTTGATCCCTGACCATCTCTTTTCAGTGTGCAGTGACTCTTTGTATTTATTTATTTTGAGATAGGGTCTCACCTGTATAGCCCTGGTTGGCCTGGAACTCACCTACATAGGCTAGGTTGGCCTTGAGGTCACGGACATCTGCTTGCCTCTGCATCCATCTAGAGTGCTGGGATTAAAGGCACATGCCACCACACCCAGCATGTCTCAACTCTTAACAATTGTGTCTTTGGACCTGTGTCTGGTCAGTGAAGTCCAGTAAGGCCCTTAAGCATGAGTGCAATCCCTAGAGATAAGATACCAGGTGGCTGCACATACCGAGCAGAGACTCGGAGCCTGGTGGCCCTATAGGGACACCTATGCTTGTGACCGTCTCTGCTTGTTTGAAACAAAGTCTCCCGGCATATCTATCCCTGGTTGTCCTGGGACTCACTGTGTAGACCAGAGTGGCTTTGAGTTTGCAGCAATCCTCTTTGTCTCTATTTCCTCGGGGCTGGGATTATAGGTATGTGTCCCCAGGCCCACCATGTCCAAAACAGTCTCGAACCACCGGGCCAAGATTAGCCACATATAGAGACAACAGCAGCAACCCCGGGAGAAAGAAGAAGCTACCCAAGTGGGAGGTGCTGGGACCCTCAACTGGGCAGTCTGGTTCTCTGTCCCTGGCTGTATAAATAATACATCAGGTCCAAGGATAGGAGAAACTACATTTCAAAGGCATTGCGTTCAATGGATGGAATTTCATGGGAAGCTCTTGGTAAGCCAGTTATTAACAAGACAGTTTTAAAATTAATTTTTCTGGTAATTGAACCCACAGTGAGAATGCTTAAATGGATGCTTTAAATTATACACTGAAGGGGAAGCTACTTTTAGTTCCTGGTGTGATTTTTAATGTCAGCAGAAACATTCAAAGACCATCGTGTTAGCCTACATCTACGGCTGAATTCAGTGAGCACAGTGGGATGGACCTGTCATCCCATACTATTTCATAATGAGTAAATACCTTTAAAGACCAAATTGTGTGACCCAGTATAGGTAGTAGCACCTATTTCCTGCTCTTTGAACAAAGACACCATGTTCCTGTTTACTTATTTTTTATTTTTTTGTTTTTCCAGACAGCGTTTCTCTGTGTAGCTTTGGTGCCTGTCCTGGATCTCTCTCTGTAGACCAGGCTGGCCTCCTACTCAGAGAGATCTGCCTGGCTCTGCCTCCCAAGTGCTGGGATTAAAGGCGTGTGCCACCACTGCCCAGCCCATGTTTTTATTTTGCATTATGCTTTACAAATTATGTGGTCAGCTCAGCCTTTGGCTCTGACACCTTTCTCTCTTCCAGGGAAGTCACAGATATTTATATTTGAAGAATTCCATGCTGGGTGTGGTGAGGCAGTCCGGTCATCCCAGCCCTCAGGAGGAGCAAAACTAGCCTGGGCTACAGAATAGGTTCCAAGCCAATTCAGGTAACAGGCAAGGATAAGATTAAGCCTCCCACAATTGGGTGGGCATGAAACCTGTTTGCATGAAGTATTAAACTGACTCTCATCATCAGGACTTATCATATCCAAAACACCAACAGTGCTGTAGTTGAGAACTCTGCTCTTACTAAGTGTGGGTTTTAAGGCAGCCTCCATAGGGAATCGAGATACTAACCTACAGGTGCCATCCTAGACCTCAGAATCTGCATTTTAACAAGACCCCTGGGTGATCTGTTTGTACAGCAAAGCTCCAGGAGCAAGCTAGGGGATGTCAATCTGTAGACATGTTATGGGGATGCCCTTTCATTCAGTTCCTTAAGTGATGCTGTGGCAGGCTGTCCCTGTGGGGACTCACACTGGTTACTTTTCTCATTGCTGAATCAAAGCACCTACCTGGCAAAAGTAACCTAAGGGAGGACAGCTTTGTTCTGGCTCCCAGTTGGAGGGGACAGTCCATTGTGGCAGGGGAGTTTGGGGGGTGGGAAGCAGCTGGTCACATTGCATTTGCGGTCAGGAATTCTCTGCTCTCTTTCTCCTTTGTATTTAGTATAAAACCCCAGCCAATGGACCAGTGCCTCCCAAATTTAGGGTGGGTCCGTCCACCCCAATGAACCTAATCTAGAAACTCTCTCATAGATATGCCCAAGGTCTGTCTCCTAGGTGATTCTGGATCCTGCCAAGCGACATTCACTATTAACCACCAGACTCTAAGGCCCCTGCTGTGCTATGCCCTGTTCTTCATTTCTTACTCTTCTCCTGAGGTCCTTACAGGCATGGTGCAGGGCAAGCCCAGGTGCCAAGACACCGTGAGCCACATCCCGGTATTCCGATTTTAAACACTCTTTGCTGTCAAGCAGGTGTACAAAGAAGCAGAGAGAGAGCTATTGTGCCATCTCCCATGGCCGTCAGATTGCCTATGCTGCAGCAGCCTGGTGGTGAGGGACTGGACCCTGAGGATCCGTCTATCTCCTTAGCGTGAGCCTCTGAACATGTGGCCCTCTCCCACTTTATCTGCACTCAAGGCTTCGTCCAGAAGCATTTGGTTTTCCTCAGGGTTCCACAACTGCCATCAGTCAGACCTGTGACATTGGCTCCAAGCTTCAGGGTCTATAAAGATCTGGTAGGAAAGTGGATGAAAATCAGTTAGGTGTTGTGACAAAGGGCAGGGCTCCTGACCATGTGAATTCAAACTTCAGACTTTTTAAAGACAGGTAGAAAAACTAGATTTTAAAAATGTGAAACCTAATTTTCTCTCACTGCCACTAAATACAACCTTAAACAAACAATAAGCCACAACATATATCAAACCCCTGTGTGGAATCTGGGGCCTGAGATACACAATCTGTTCTTCTGGACTTTGTTGACCCTGTTGTTCAGCTGTTGTCTTGTCTCTCTGCTCAGTCAGTACCTCGAGTCCCCGGCCTGGTGCCAGCTGACTCCGTCGTTCTTGTGAACAAATGCACGAAGGGTGTTTCTCCTTGCTCGATGGGTCTGGCCATTCAATATATTCAAAGCCTAACACTGTAGGCTGTTTGGACACCCTGCGTAGTGTTTTAGGCTGCTGCTGCTGCTGCTGCTGAGAACACATTTGGTGTTTAGTGGGTAGGGTCCAGAGCAAGAAAATAATAGCAAACACTTATTTTTTGCTTATTGTGTGTCAGGCTCTGGTTTTAGGTTTTTAATGAGATGAGATCATTTCGCCTCCACACAGTCTTAACTTAGTATATTCTGCCACCAACCCCATTTCACAGATGAGAAAGCACTTGTTAGTATGCAATAGACACATCCTGTGTTGCATAGATCCTGCAGGCATGCCCTCATTTTGTTTTTATTTTGTTTTATTGAGACAGGGTATTGCTTTGTAGCCCAGGTTGACCCATTTCATGATCCATCTATCTTCACCCAATTACTGAGATTACAGATATGCAGCCAGCCTTTGGGTGTTTAATGTACGAAACAAAATCCTGTTATGATTAGAAATATAGCCATCATGTAGCAAAGAACAAAATCGCCAAGTTTCCACTTGTAGATCTGAATGGTCTGTGTTTTCAGGTTTACAATGGTGGCATACTCCATTCCATAAAGTAGAGTAAGTGCTCCGTAGGGTCCAACAGAACAGGTTGGTATTAGAGACAGGGAAGAGTTAAAGAAAGCAGGAAAACAACAAAAAGAAGAGCCACCATTTCAAAATCCTTTCATGTCAGTCAGTGGAGGAGTAGAAACCTAACTGTTGAACATTGGGTTCATTGAGAATACCTGTTGCTATGTGCACAGACTAAGCAGAGGGACCATTGTTATCACGTTGATTGAAACTGGCCTGCTTGCGAAATTGGGCTAACTCTTTAATCTTGGTTTCTTGGAATGTTGGACAAATAGTTTAGTCTCAGATTAACAACTTGAAACTTTGGCCAGTGTAGTAGACTCTTTACCAGTGTAGACTCTTTTATCAGTGTAGACTATTGACTTGACCTGTGTAGACTCTTGATCAGTGTAGACTCTTTACCAGTATAGACTCTTAGTCCAAACAATGACCTTCTGAATTTTTTTTTTTTTTTTTTGGTTTATCGAGACAGGGTTTCTCTGTGTAGCTTTGTGCCTTTCCTGGAACTCACTAGGTAGCCCAGGCTGGCCTCCAACTCACAGAGATCCGCTTGGCTCTGCCTCCCGAGTGCTGGGATTAAAGGTGTGCGCCACTACCGCCTGGCCCTTCTGACATTTTTATTTCTCATGTGTAAACTGCCCAGAGAGCATGCTGTATTTTTAAGCACTTTACTAAAGAGCTCACCATTCAGCACTCAGAAGGCAGAGCCAGGTGGATCTATGTGAGATCCAGGACAGGCATCAAAACTACACAGAGAAACCCTGTCTCAAAAACCAAAAAACATTTGAGGCCAGCCTGGTCTACAAAGCAAGTTCCAGGAAAGCGCAAAGGTACACAGAGAAACCCTGTCTGGAAAAACCAAAAAAGAAAAGACCCCCCATCCCCCAAAAAAGAGCTCACCATTTCAAAAGTCAAGGAAGCCAATAGTGACAGTTCCCAAAGCATTTATGTCACAAAAACCACAGCCACATCATATTAGTGATTGCTGTAGCCATGATTCAATCAGCTTTATCTTTCTCTTCTTATCTATAAGTAGAACCACTGTATAGTGATATTTTATTTGTATTGAGATGTGATTTTGTTTGTATGTTAATAAAGTTGCCTTGGGGTCAGAGCAAGCCATAGCAGAAGCTGGGTGGTGGTGGTGCACGCCTTTAATCCCAGCACTTGGGAGACAGAGCTAGGTAGATCTCTGTGTGTTCAAGGATACAGCCAGCATGGCAACACATGCCTTTAATCTCAATACCAACCACAGAAGACCTGGAGGTCTGTACCGACAAGCAGTGACGAGGAGGTCATGTGGTTGGGTTTACAACCAATGAGAAAGCAGAACAGAAAGTTTATAAAAAGAAAAGACACATAGAAGTAGCTCTCTTGTGGAGAGGAAAGACAGCAGAAGCAGTGAAGGGTAAGGCTCTCAGCTATTACTCTGACCTCTTGGTTTTTAACTCTGCAACTGGCTCTGTGTTTCTTATTTAACAAGACTGTTACATCTACAGCACTGCACTTTTTTTTTGTAAACTATATACTTTTTTTCCTGGGTGGGGAGTGGATTGAGGAAGGGGCTTAATATGTAGCCTGGGTTGGCCTCAAACCCTTGGCAATATCCTCCTGCCTCAGCCTCCTGAGTTACTGAGATTACAAGTGTACACCAGCATGCCTGGTTCAAAAAGTATATGGATCTTAAATGTGCATCTCTGTGAACTTTCCCAAAATGAACATGCCTGTGTAATTAGAACCCAGATCAAGAGGCAAAAACGAGGCTGGGATGTGTAGCTCAGTGGTAGAGCTTAGCATGTTTCTTGAACATATTTAGCATGTTCAAGGATTTTAATTTCATTCCTAACACTGAAAAGAAAGAAGAGTTTTGGGAGTGATGGCACAAAATTATAATCCCAGTATTTGGGAAGCTGAGGCAGGAGGATCACAAGTTCTAAGACAGCCTGAGCTACATACTGTGTTGTGGAATATTACTTTAACTATGTTAAGGTGTATTACATTTGTTTATGCTGCATTAGTTTAATTATGTAAAGATGTGTTGCTGTATTACCATGCCTGCCTAAGGCACCTGATTGGTCTAATCAAAAGCTGAACAGCCAATAGCTAGGCAGTAGAGGGATAGGTGGGGCTGGCGGACAGAGAGAATGAATAGGAGGATTAATCTAGGCTCAAGAGAGAATGAAAGAAGCTGGGTGGTGGTGGTGCACGCCTTTAATCCCAGCACTCGGGAGGCAGAGGCAGGCAGATCTCTGTGAGTTCGAGGCCAGCCTGGTCTCCAAAGAGAATTCCAGAAAAGGCGTAAAGCTACACAGAGAAACCCTGTCTCGAAAAACAAAGAGAGAGAGAAAAAGAGAGAGAGAGAGAGAAAGAGAGAGAGAGAATGAATGAATGAATAAATGAATGAATGAAAGAAGAGGAGAGAACAAGGGAAAAGGGAGGGATGCCCAGGGCCAGCCAGCCAAGCATACACCAGCCAGTCAGACATATGGAATGAAAGAAAGGTAAAAAGTCCCAAGGCAAAATGTAGATGAAGAGAAACAGGTTAACATAAATTGTAGCTAGCAAGAAACACACATAAGATAAAGCCGAGTATTCATAACTAATAATAAGTCTCCATGTCATGATTTTGGGAGCTGACTGGTGGTTCAAAACAAAGCCTTCTACAGTAGTGAGATCATGTATCAATATTTTCTTCATCCTGATAGTCCAATCCTAACCAAAACATCCCCTAAGGGTGACTGCCAACCTGACTTCTAACACCTTAAATGAATTTTGCCTGTCTTTGAACTTGATATAAATAGTGATTAGTCAAAATGACTACAGAACAGTAAAAACAACAAAAGCCCCATCTTAAGCCTTTGCGATTTTTGTGACAGAAATAACCTGCCATACAGACTCATGCTGGGAACTGAATCTGCCAGAGTAATTTTCTGGAATCTGACAAGATTTTGCAGACACTAGATTAGCTGGTTTGCCTTTTGACCTGAACATTCCAAAGGATTTACCACTCTGGTTCTCAACACAGAACTTATCTCAGTTCTCCTTATCGTCCCCAAAGAATGCTTTTTATGCTGTGCAAACCTCAGCCCTGCTTATCTTATGTGAAACCTCACCTAGCTTCTGAACTGAGCCCACATCCCAGATTTGCAAATCTATTCCGCATCCAAATAAAACTGTCTTTCCTTTATTTTAGTCTCACCTACGATTTCTTGATTTACAAACCACAGGGCATCCATTTTAATGTCTGGCTCCTTATAGTTTTGATTCTATTTATGAGATTCATTCACAACTTGGAAGTTAGTTTAATCTTTATCCACTGCATAGAATGTCGCCATACAGCCATACCATAACCAATTGACCCATTCCACCATTGGTGGACATTTGACTTGTCTTTGGTTTTTGTTTGTTTTGTTTTCTATCGTGAATAACGGTGCTGTGATCATTCTTGGACATGTCTCTTAGAGAACATGTGCATGCATTTCTTTTTTCTTGTAATGATGCTAGAGGTCTTCATTCCATGGTAGTTAAGGGCATCGTCAGATTCTTGCTCTGCTAAAAAGCATAGATTCTGAGACAATGCTCGGAGCCCTCTGGTTCGAATAATTGCTCCTGCTCATGGTCTGCTTGTCTGTGCCATGACTGTTGCTCCTGCTGTCCTGTTCTGGGTGCTGGAGAGTCTATGGATGTGCTCTGTTTAAGGAGAATGATGTCGGGGAGCTGGAAGGCTGTGGCATTTTCATTACCACTAGAGGGCGCCTGCTTTCCCTCAGACCTGGCATCCTCATCTTCCATGGATCCAACTTGATTGGGAGAAAGAAATCGAGGCAGATAGGACCAACACCAAACATCTCTGGCCTCTTCAGTGGGCCCACCTCCCACCTTTCCAGTCATGTGTAAGGTGTCGAGAGTCTGGCTGCCTCCTTGAGTAATCCACCTGTTACCCACGTCCCTTCACTCCAGTGGCTTTGCTGGTGAGTTTGGCTAAACCTGGGCCCCCTGTGCTGGGTCCACCTCCTCCACCATTCCTGCTCATTCACGTCTGTAGATACAAGTATTGGAAACCGTTGGAAATTTTTTTTCTTGTTAGGTGTATATATTTGATATTTCAGATGTAAATGTTTGACAGCATTTGCTGGGGTGGGATCTGAATTATAGGATTTGTCAGTTTCTCTCGTGTAAATACTTCCACCCTGATTTGAGGCTGTCAGTGTGATGTTGCATATGGAGTTGGAAAGAGATGCCTTAATAGTACTACATTAGTATTCCCAACATACAGATAGAGTAAATGCAGATAAACTTGACAGCAGAGAGAAGAGTACAGCGTAGTACAGTGATATTTTGAGTATCACATTAATATCGCACTTTATTAAGTTTTCTGTATGTGGTTTAATTTTGTTTAACAATCAACTTAGAAATTTGAATTATTTTTGTTTTTTGTCTCTGGGGATGGGACCCAGGACATTACACATGTAAGCATGTGAGCACTCTGCATGGTAGCTGTCAGGGCCTCCCTCCCCTAATGGTCTAAAGGAAGAGACTACTCCATTCCTTCATCTACCGATACCTCAGAACTTGCTAAACCAATCATACAGCTCTCTCTTCTCTCCATTAAGTCACGGGGAAAATGAACCATCAAGAAACCCGGAGGAGGAAGAGTCATCAAGGGACAGTGGTGTCAGAAGACCGAGAGCAGTGTGGGTGAGGTTTGTGGGTTGGCTGTAGCTACAAAGGCCTCAGGCCATCAGCTGCCCCCTGTTCCTTCCTCCTTCCAGGCTGGCTGTCTTCCAGAGTCCCTGCCCAGCTCTTGGGCAAAGGTGATCTGGTTGGCCAGCCTTGGGCGTGTGCCTGGGACAGGATCTGGCATTTTTCTCCCACTGGGTTACCACCTGGGCCACCTGAGGACGAAACAGATGGGCTCTCGTATTTGATTTCTTCTCTCCCTTCCTCAATTCTCTCTCTTCCTTACATGGTCGCATTGTGTAGTCCAGGCTAGTGGATGCCTTCTATCTGGCCTTTCTTTTGTGTGAAAAATGGGTCCAACCCTTTCACCCAGATGACCAGATCTGTGTTGGGAATAAAAATGTGGTTAGAGTTTGATGCTTCAGAAAATCAGAAATGTGGGCATAGTCCACATCAACGGGCCAAGCAGACTCCAGTACACATTTTCTTTCTTTCTTTTTTTTTTAATTTTTATTTATTTGAAACAGGGTTTTCTTTCTTTCTTTCTTTCTTTCTTTCTTTTTTTTTTTTCAAGACAGGGTTTCTCTGTGTAGCTTTGCACCTTTCCTGGGACTCACTTGGTAGCCCAGGCTGGCCCCGAACTCACAGAGATCCACCTGGCTCTGCCTCCCCAGTGCTGGGATTAAAGGTGTGTGCCCAGCCAGTGCATAGTCTAAGGATGGGGGCAGGGCTGGGGTGCACATAGCTCTAGTTATTGTGATTTGAACCTTGAGCTTTGCAAAGCCCTATCTGACTGGTTGTCTCCAGACATCTGGATATCAAGTCTGGCTCTCTCGAGTTCCCATCAAGCCGCAGGAAGGAGCATCCTCATGACAGTGCCAGGTCACAAACCCAGAGCTTCCTCCTTTGGATAGGCTCTTCCTCTCAGCTCAGGCTGGTGGGCCCCATGGCCATCGACACTAGACTTCTGCTTTCTTTAGCAACAGAATACTTCTGCTTCCCTTGGAGTCAAATAGGTTTCCTTTCTTGAACTGTGAAGGCTACCCAAGGAATTTTTAATGAAAACCCAAAACTGAAACCAATGCCTGTGTGAGATGAAATAAGCCAGTTGTCTCTTGTGGTAGTTTGAAAGAAAATGGCCCCCAAAGGGAGTGGCACTCTTAGGAAGTGTGGTTTTTTTTTTTTTTTGGTATGCTGTGTTTGTAGGTATGTTCTTGTTGGAGGAAGAGTGTCATTGTGGAGGCAGGCTTTAAGGGTTCCTATAAGCTCAAGCCAAACCCAGTGAGACAGTCCACTTCCTGTTGCCTTCTTATCAAGATGTAGCCAGGACAATGTCTGTCTGAATGCCATGATGATAATGGATTGAACCTCTGGAACTGTAAGCTGCCACCTCAATTAAATGTTTTTCTTTTGTAAAAGTTGCCATGGTCCCAGTGTCTCTTCACAGCCATGGAAATCCTAACTAAGACATCTCCTTACCTTAGCTTCCTTGGGTAAGATAGGGGATAGTCAAGGATCTTCGTTTTGTGGGAATGCTATGAAGATACAATGATCTGGTGTGTAAAGATGCCCTTTGAGAGAGAGGAACAGATAGACACACAAGAACCATTGTGTCATGTGTTGCCTCCCCCCCCCCCCCCACCCTCCGACCCTCTCCCACCCCTCCCCACCCCCCCATTCCCCCTACCCCCCGCCAGGGGTAGGAGAGGCTGCATGCTTTGCTTTTTTTTTTTTTTTCCATGGAAAAGAATGGCCTTTGGAACAGACAAGCAAAAAACTCTAGTTTTGCAACATACCTGCTATGTGGTTCTTTTGAAACCTCTCTGTGAGCCTCTCTGGTAAAATGATGTTGATGAGATGCTTGACTTGGAAGATTGTTAACAGAATTAGAAGTTACAGGGATAAAGTTCCTAACAAGTAAGTACCTGGCACATAGTAGGTGCTTTATAAATAGTGGCTATCATTGCAGCTGTTGTAGGTCATAAACACAGCAACAATGATGCCACACACTTATTCTGAGCCAACCACCCCTACTTTCCATCTCCCAAAGAGCTGGGTTTCTCTGTTCCTGCCCAAGGGCCCACATACTCCTGGCTGGGTTCCTGGGAAAGGAATGAATACTTTGCCTCTGGACCATTTCCTAAGGAACTGACCATCTTACCTGTTTTGCCCAAGAGGGTCCTAATTTTAGTGCTGGGTGTGCCACAAGTCAGGAATCCCCTTAGTCACTGACAAACTGCGATGGTTGGCTTTTCTACTTCTCACTGGGATTAGCCCAACCTCTCTGGCATAGATATTAGGGTGCCTAGATATAGAGTATTACAGTTTGTTTTGGAGGCTACAGAAGTAGCGCAGTGGCAGTCAGCACGCCTTAGCTCCTGAGCCCTGGGTACCATACTTACCATAGTGTCCTTTGGGGGTCCTGAAAATGTTCTAAGATTGACTATGGTAATAGTTATACAATACTGTAAATATATTTTAAAAACATCCAATCGTATATGTTAGATGTATAATTGTACATTTAAGCTGTGAATTGGTGATGAGCTGTATAACAAAATAAAACATTAAAAGATAATTTAAGGTTTTAAAATATATGTTTATGGGTGCTGCAGAGATGGCTCAGTGGTTAAGAGCACTGGCTGCTCTTCCAGAGGACCGGGGTTCAATTCCCAGCACCCACATGGCAGCTTACAACTGTCTGTAATTCCAATTCCAGGGACTCCAACACCCTTACACAGACATACATATGTGCAGTCAAAACACCAATGCACATAAAATAAAAATTAATTAATTAAAATGTATGTTTATACAACTGGTTTTTTTTACTAGTGTGTGTGTATATATGTGAGTGTACATCTATCTCTACCACCACACACAGATGGAGGTCAGAGGACAATTTGAGGAAGTCAGTTTTCCCTTCCTCCAAATGTGGTCAGAAGACCAAACTCAGGGCATCAGGCTCATACAACCTTTCCTGGATGATCTGCCTTGCCATCCTTAAAGTTTCAAAACAATTTTTAAATAAAATTGAAGGATAGGATGTCATATGTCTGTATTCCTATTTCTCAGGAGGTATTGGAGATCTTCAGTTCAAGGCTAGCGTGGGCTTCATAGACTCTGCTTCAAACCCAAACTGAAAAAGCAATGCCCGGAGGCCACAGATGCACAGCTCAGTGGTAAAATGCTTGCCTGGCACGCATGCAGACCTGGGTTTGGAGCACGCCTTTAATCCCAGCTCTCAGGGGTGGAGGGGCAGAGGCAGGCGGATGTCTGTGAGTTCGAGGCCAGCCTGCTCTACAGAGTTAGTTCCAGGACTGCCAGGGCTACACAGAGAAACCCTGTCTTGGTGGGGCAGGGAGGTGGGAACCTAGGTTTGACTCCCTAGCACCATTTAAATTAAAAGTGAAAAAAACTCTCCTCCTTAAACCAGTGTTCCTCTTATACGCTTGAGAATCTAGTGAGTCCAAATTATTCTTAGTTATGCTGTCACAATTTCACATAAGTACATCTGTGATACACTTGGATCATATTCCATCGCCCCATCATCCTCTTGTCCCCAGCCACCAAACCCTTTCTTATCAGCAGGTCACTTCTCTCGTACTTTGATGACTTTTTTGGTATGTGTGCCCTACTTCATTTAATTAGCGTTGCTTGTGTGAGCACAAAGCAGTCTTAACCTCCATCTTGGGGTATCTCATCATTGGCAAAAACAAAAACCAAACCAAACCAAACCACAACAAAAACTTACCCTAAGCCAGGAAGTACCATCTTCATTTTGTAGGAGAGTAGAGCAAGGCTTATTATAAGCCGGATATAAGAAGATCTTTGACCTAGATCTGTAAGGAGAATCGGAACGTAAGCTATGAGGGGTAGGTAGGAGGGAAGAGGTTGCTGAGCCAGTATTGACAAGCCAGAAAAGGGATCTTACCCTGGTCCTGATTCTGGCAATACAAGGCAAAAGGAATACTGTATAAATGAAGCTAAACCAAAGCACCACAGAGGGACAGAAGAGGAAGAGCTGCAGAGTGAGGAAGGGTCACAGGAGAAGGACACTCCAGGTCTGGGAGCAGGACTCAGAGGTGTGACAGGTGGTGGCTTGTTAGAGGTCTGCTACAGGTGGGCATGCCGGCTGGTGAGTTGTTCAGAGAGGTGATGTGGTTGGATTTCTGCCAGACTGTGGCGAGTCCTGGACACAGTCTGTGCTGCGGACTTTGTTCTCAGTTGTGGACTCTGGTAGGCTGCCAGCAATGATAATACCATTTCACACTGTGAGACGTGGCAAGTCCTTCATGAGGTCCCCTGTTAATGGTCAAACTGCTACACACAGCTGGAGACTCCACCGCCCTCTCTGGTATGAGCCTTGCCTTTTTTCATGCTTCCATTGGGTTTCTCCAGTCTCTCCTTTACTCTTTCCTCTGTTCATTTCTCTTTGTCTCTTGGGTGTTCCTGCTAGGACCCCAAGTTTTAGCAAGCATGCTACAGTCCTACAGAATTGCTTATCTTTTTTTTTTTTTTTTTTTTAGGCAGGATCTTGCTTTGTAACTGAGGCTGGCCTTGGCCTTGTATTTGGAATCCTCCTGCCTCAGCCTCCTTCCTAAGTGCTGGAATTACAGGATGTCCAGATCCTGCCAGGCTGTTTTTCAACCCCTTAATGGTCTGGGCAGTGCAGTTCCATTAGTGTGGGTTTCCCAGGGGAAAACAGGAAAAGGGGGAACACACCACGGGGTTCTCTGAGGTCCACAGGGAAGAGCTGTCTAGAGGGTGTGTGTGTGTGGTGGTGCTCATTCACAGCACCTTTATTGAAAGCTTTCTAGGTGAAAGGCCCTGAGGTGTAGCTTCGTTCAAAGGGCACCTGGAAAACAACAACAACAACAACAACAACAACAACAAACCCCACCTCCTTCCCAGCGGAGCTAGGTTGGGCACTTGCCTAGAAAAAAAAAAAAAAAAAAAAGAATAGGGCAACTCCGCTAAAAGGTCTACCTGATTTATGAGCCACTGATTTTCAAGGAGTGTCTCAACATTTATTAAACACCTCTGAGACAGGTCAAACACGACGACGTGGGCACAAAGAGCCACAGTTTCCACTATCATGTGGCCACCCCCCTGCAGTGAGAGGTCACCGTTGAATGGATACAGCGGTCCAGTATAAAGTTTGCTCACCCGAGATGTGCTGAGAGCAGAGCAAAGCTGGGGGCCATGCCTGCAGCTCAGGGTTCCCCAGCCCTCGCTGGAACGTCAGCTTTTCTCAACTTGAGATCCACCAGCTGCTTTTGAATGCGCAGCAATAGCACTTAGGGACATCCATTAAAAAAGATTCCCGAAGTCCACCCCAGCTTTATAGACTCTAAATGGCTGGATCTACATTTCCACACCTACCTAACCCCTCGGGGCACTTTTGAGGTAGTTAAGGTACACACCATAACCCAGAGTAATGCTTAATAGGGAGATAATAACCTGCTTCAGAGATAGGTCAGGCAACGTGTGCGAAGGAGCCTCTTAAACAGCCATATACTTGTTTGCAAATGACAGTAATTAAGACATCCAAATAATAACCAAACAATACAGTAAAAGAACTGGAGAGCGCTCTAGAAAGGTGGCGAACTAGAGTCCGTATTTAACAGCCAGTGTCGTCAGAGCGACTGTCTCTTTAAGGCACCCCGCCCATTTCCCCGCCCCCCCCCCCCCCCCGTCCCCCAGAGGCGTGTCAGACAAGGTCGGCTGCGCGTGCGCACGAGACTCCGCGGGGCGGTCCCCGCGCCGCGACGCCGCCGGCGCTTGTTGCGTGCGCGCCCGGCCCCGCCCAGGCCCCGTCCCTTTCCCTCCCCCTTCCCCCCTCCGCGGGGCCTCCCCCGCCCTCCCGGTACAGCTGGGCCAGTGACGCTGGCGCGGCGGCCGCGGCGCTCCATCCATCCTTCCATCCATCCGTCCATCCAACCAACCTCCGAAGCTGGCCCCCGCTCGCGTCCTGCTCCTCCCGTAGGCGTCCGACCGCACGAGCCGGCCCAGGGCACGCCAGGCGTCGCGGGGTCCCGACCGGGAGTGCAGCAGCCGGCCGGGCGGGCGCGCGCGTGCAGCGGCGGAGCGGGTTCTGCGGCGGCGGCGCGGGGTGCTGCGAGCGCCCTCCCCTCTTCCCCGGAGGTCTCGGCGCGGACTCCCCCTGGGTGAGTTGTCACCACCGCCGCCCCGGGGGCCGGAGGGCCGGCTTTGTGTCAGCGGCGCGCGGGGGCTGGTTGTCAGGGCACGGGCGGGCGCGCACCTCCGCGGGGACCCCCGGGCCTCGGCGCGGCCGCCTGCTCCCGCCCCGGCCGGTGTCAGCGCCGCGAGGCGCGCCGAGGTCGCCGGGCTCCGGCGCCCTGAGGGCGGCGGCGGCGGCGGCGGCGGCGTGGCTGTGCGGTGTCGGACACCCGAGGATCGGCGCCGGGCTCCGGGGAGCGCGCAGCGGGCCGAGGCCCTCCGTGTGGCCCTGCTGGCCCTCCGGCCCAGGGAAGCCGCGGCCCGGCGCGGCGGGTCGGGCTTGGCCGAGGAGGGTTTCTTGAGGGAATCTTGCAGCCGCTCGCCGGGGCGCGTGAGCTCCCGGGAGCCCCAGCGCCTGCTCGCCTCTTGAGTCGCAGAAACTTTATTATGTGGGCTGCAACTCGCCCGAAGCCACTTCCTGTTTTGTGTTTAATGGGACTGCATACAGACTTTCTGTTTTAATCCTTGCAAAAGTCGTACATGTTTGTGAGTCCGAACGGCCCCTCACGGTTGTGGTTGTGCAGCCACCGGGGTGGAAAAACTTAACCTGTAACGGAACTGGGAGGACAGCAAGGCCCAGGAAAAGAGGAGTCAAGTTCATTGGGAACTTCATGGCTCGACAGGAGAGGCCTAATGTTGTGGCCACACACTTCTATGGTGACAAGGCAGTGTGCTGCCCTTTGTTGCTTTTGCTGACTGGGGTTTGAAGTGCTGTACAGAGAGAGAGGTGCGGGGGACGTGATCCAGTTCAGTTAAGCCATGGGTATTTACTCCCTTCCAGATCTGCGGCGTCTTTCCACTCTCCACAGTGATCGGTTCGCTTTTTGCTGTTAGAATCCCTTGAGTTAAAAAAATTCACACACACACACACACACACACACACACACACTCACTTTTGTGTTCTGGGAATTCTACACCCAGATTGTCACCATCTAGTGGAGACTAGTAGAGACATGCCCTTGGCACTGACTTCTTAGTTTTCTGAGCTTTGCACTTTCTCAGTAGATGCAAATAGAGATGAGAATTGTCTGAGTTGCAGGGTGTTCCTGTACCTCGGTAAAGGAATCATTTCATAAAGCGGTTGACAATATGGACAACTTCTTGAGGGTTCATTGTGTTCCAAGCTGGTTCTAAAAAGTTTCACTTAAAAAAAGCTACATTTATTTGGTGTATGTGAGTTCGAGTGTGTGAGCTTGTGTTTGTACACGCCAAGGTGCTGGTGCAGAGGTCAAAGAACATCTTGCGGGGGCTGGTTTTCTGCCTCCCAGCGGTTGAACTTAGGTGATCAGGTCTAGTGGCAAGTGCTCTTAACCACTGAGCTATGTCATGGGCCCAGGTTTCACTTTGGATCTCATTTAATAACATTCGAGGCAGGGTGGATGTTATCCTTATTTTTCCAGTTGAGATAAAAGCCACACACGTTAAATAATTTAGGGCCACACATTAATTTCTGGAGTCCCTAGATCCTTCTCAAAGCTCCCCTACTTGAAGCTGTTTCTCTAATTATAAGCATCCCTAACTCTTTCCTGGATGCACATTTACGGTTGGTGTGCACAGTACGATGTGTTTCGTTCTGTTTCATGTGATCACAGCTTATACCAGTGGGTGCCTTATATTAGCGATACTGTGATGAGTAAAACCGAAACCAGACAGGTCTTCATGGTGCTCAGTTTTTTCCCCCTGTTTTGTTTTTTGTTTTTTTGGGGGGGGGCACAGGATTTCTTTGTGTAACAGTCCTGGCACTCACTCTGCTCACCAGGCTGATCTTGAACTCACAGAGATCCATCTGCCTCTGCCTTCCAAGCACTGAGATCAAAGGTGTGCGCCACCACACCAGGCTTGGTTCTGAATTTTAAATTTATTTTATTTTGGTTTATTGTGGTAATTTTGCTATTTTTTGGAACTTGTACCCATTAAGTGAGAGGACAGTTATGAGTTTGAAACCTGTAGATGGGAGTCCTGTCTCCAGAGGGACTTTGAAAATGTAATAGGAATGATATACGGGTCAAATCCTCACCTCCTGCTATGGAAAAGCCTCAGGGTGTGCAGTCCTGGGAGCAAACCCAGCACATGGCAGTTTGACCTGCTGTGCCCAGCTTCTCCAAATCTAGCATTCAGGCTCAGTGAAGGAAGAGGAGGACAGGTAAAAAGGGGTGCTGCAGCCTGGCAGGTGGCAAGACCTCAGCACTCTGGCGGCTTTCTGGCTGGTCTCCATGGTGTGGTGATTGATCTGGAGCTCTTATGTAATGATGGGTCTTCCTGACAGGGGATTTCCTGCTGCTGTAGCTGGGGCAGCAGTTCCTGCTTCCCCGCTTCCCCCAGACACCACACATGTGTGCAGAGGTAGCAATTCACTTGGCTTCTAAAAGTCAGCCTTTCTAAAAAGAAGTTTATTATTGCTCTTCTGCTCACATTATGCTTGCCCATTTCTCAGATTAAAACTTACCTTTGGTTGTGCAGTGTCTGTAATCTCAGCACTGGGGAGGCCTGAGGTCGGAGAGTCATGAGTTCCAGCTAGCCCTGCTACACACCGTGAAATCCTGTGTCAAAATCAGATGTCAAAAAAACCCAAACAACCCAATGGGCTGGAGAGATGGCTCAGAGGTTAAGAACACCGACTGTTCTCCCAGAGGTCCTGAGTTCAATTCCCAGCACCCACATGGTGGCTTACAACCATCTGTAATGACATCTGGTACCCTCTTCTGTGTATATAATAAATAAATAAATCTTAAAAAAAACCCCAAAAAACAAATTTCCCCCCTCCCCCAATATCCTTGCTCTCATTTCATACTTTTTCCTTGTGCTTTTTCTGTATCTTTGGCTCTCTTGATAGCTGTTCACTGCTGGTATCCTCTGGAGGCTTAGAGAAATAATAAAGTGTCTTAAAAATTCGGTTAGGGGGCTGTAGAGAGAGCTTAGTGATTAAGAGTGATGCTGCTCTTGCAGAGGACTGGAGTTTGATTCTTAGCACCGAACCAGCTCACAGTCATTCGTAACTCCAGCTTCGGGGCGGGGGTGGGGGGTGGGGCATGGGTGTTGATGCTCTTTTTTGGCTCCAAAGTGCACACAGACACCTACACAGAAACAATAACATCTTAAGAATTTTGTGGAGACTAGGCGTGGTAATGATGCCTAGTCTCTGGGAGGTGGAGGCAGAATCTGAGGCCAGTCTGATCTACATAGTGGATTCTAGGGCAGCCAGTGCTACAAAGTGAGAGCTTGTCTTTAAAAAAAAAAAAGAAAAAAAGAAAGAAAGAAAGAAAGGAAGGAAGGAAGGAAGAAAGGAAGAAAAAAAAGAAAAGGAAGAAAAAAAAAGAAAGGAAGTTAGAACATGATTTTCCTCATTTCGGTACCAAACAGGTGATCTGGAAGAATGAGGCAGAACCATTTGCCGGCAATGAAGGAATGCCAAAGAACACATGGTACTTGGTTTTCCCTTATTTCCATTTACCAAGTGTCACTTCATGAGAGGTAGTGGCAGGTCCTTGGAGCCCACTTGGCTTGGCCACCTGTCTGCCTTATATTCATTAAACATTTTACTGAGCTCTTGGATTGGCATGTAGTCTAGCTGAAGCTTATGAGCAGAATTCATTTCCCCTTTTCTGTCTGCCTGAACTCACAGGATTCCTGCTGAGAGCATTCTCTCAAGCAGTATGAGAATGGAGAAAAGGAACAGATAAAGGAATCCTGTGTCAAGTTCGAGGCCAACCTGGTCTACAAAGCAAGTTCCAGGACAGCCAGAGCTGTTACATAGGGAAACCCTGTCTTAAAAGAAAAAACAAAAACAAAAACAAAATAATTTCTTGCTGGGCAGTGGTGGCGCACACCTTTAATCCAATACTTGGGAGGCAGAAGCCGGCGGATCACTGTGTGTTCGAGGCCAGTTTGGTCTACAGAGTGAGTTGCAGGACAGCTAGGACTACACAGAGAAACCCTGTCTTGAAAAACAAAAACAACCACCACCACCACAACAAAAGAATTGCTGTGTTGCCGACTTGACTGTGACGATTATGACATTTGGGTTAAAGGCAAATATTGAAACAAATAATATGTGATAAGAGATTCTTTGGTTTCTCTGAAAATTGCTTCTATGCAGGGAACACTCTCTGTCTCAGTCCATTTCCTGTTATTGTAACAAAGTACCTGAGATGTGGTAATTCATGAAGAAGAGCAATTTATTTGGCTCAGGGTTGGAAACCAGGAAGTTGGGGAGCTTGGCACCAGCGTCCTGCATCATAACACAGCACAGGGTATCACATGGTAAAATGAACAAACCAGGTAACTGGAGTCTCTTCTCCTGTAAAGTCAGCATGGGTGCCCCACCCTGGGACCTCACTAATCCTAGTTGTCTGCCAATGGATCTGTTCACCTTCTAGTCCCAAGTAGACTTAATATATGACTTTGAGGGTTTTCTAGTACTTTTAGGGGCACATTCAAACCATGGGATGAAGAGGAGGGAAGATTCTGAATTCCAGGTTAGCTTGAGTTGTTTAGTGAGATCGTTTTCAAACCAACCAACCAACCAACCAAAACACAGCACCCACATATGTAATAACAAAGCCTTCACCTAGTCGAATGGTTTTTAGAAAATTGGTGCTCATAAGGTATATGGCCACATTGTAGGATGCTTAAAAACTTAAAGCAGTGGAAAATAACTGGTGTGGGAGAGCTGTTTGCTTGCTGATGGGACGGAAGGATGCAGCTTAGAGTTGGGGCTAGAAGCTTTGTGATACCGAGTATTTGAAGCTGTTGATCTTGAGACTCAGGAAGCAGTCAGGCAAACCTTGGAGTGACTGACCTTGGGCATGAAGGTCTGTTTACTAGATCATGGCTGAGATTCAAGTAAGGAGACATTGTTCCTTTGGTTGGTGTATGATCATGAGTGCTGCCCTGTAAACATTTTTATGTAGGACTGGCAGGCACCTGTTGTCTTCTGTCTTTATTCTCATATCTGTGCCTGTCTGTCTATACTACTCCCCCCCAGTTTTTTTTTTGGGGGGGGGCTGGAAACCAGTGAGGTTTCTTCATTTGCTCTTTGTCTTCTGGTTCTCGTCTGTGTGTAGAGGTCTCCAGGTACCTTGTAGATCTGGAAGTGGTGCTGAGCTGGGTCACTGCTGCTTCAATCCCAAGGCAGAGGAACAGTGGAGTTTGTGAAGGTGCTAGGTGTAAGAGTAGCAGGGAGTAGAGCAGCTACAGTGGGAACTGAGCAGGGGTTCAGACTCTGTGTTGTCTTGATGTGTCTCCCACCCAGAGACATCTGAAGGCTGCATGCCAAGCATTCATGCAGTACTCCCGAAACAGGATATTAACGAAGCATTCTCTCAAGCAGAAACAGATGTAGTTGCCTGTTACTGTGGTCAGTGTTGAGAGAGCTCTAAAATTATCTGGTAGCCATGTGCCCTGCCATACTCCCTCCAAGTACCAATTTAAGCGTTTTGTTTTTATTTTTGTTCTTCGCAGTGCTCCCTTGCTTGACTTGTGAAGCTAGCCTGGGATTCCTCCTGACAGCAGCAGACTCAGTGCTTTCTCAGCCTGCAGAAGTGGTGACTAGCCGGTCTTCATTACTCAGAGCAGGATCTTTTCTGTTGAGAAGTTAAACGGCTCAGGATTCTTTACTCCTGTAGGTTGAGATTGGGAGCAAAACCTCAAGGGATTTGAAAAGGGACTCTTCCATACTCCCTTTTCTTACTTTTGTCAAGGAGGAACATGTATCTCATCTCCTCAAACCCAATTTACCACCACTAGTGACTCATCCGCACCCACAGAAGTTTAAGATTGGAGAGGAGTTGCTGAAGTTCTCTCTTGGCTGGAATGGCTTTGGCTTTTGACGAGGCTGTGAATGAAACTGGATTTTGGGAACAGGATAGCTGCGTGTTAGTCCAGATCTTCCTCCTTTGGGTTGCTTTCAGTAGATCTCTGTAAACCACGTGGGTGGAAATCTGAAGAGGGGAACCAAGGAGCTGGGTTGCCTGTTTTGCATCTTAAATTGTAATTGTCTGTGCAGACTGTTTGAGGAAAGACTGAAGGGGAATTTTTCCTTTAATTGCCATTAAAGTAGGAAAGGGTTACAGAAAGGTTGGAATACAGGGAGAATAAAGATCATTATTGTGCAACCTAACATTCTCTGTTTCTGTTTCTAACATCCTTGTGGTAATCCTTAAACATCCAGTTTTGAATTTTGTTTTTCTCAGCATTATTCTTTAACCATTTTCCTTTGGTTAACCCTTAATAGTTCAAATGGCTTGTGGTTATATATATATTTTCTAAGTTCACCAAAGGAGTTTTTTTGTTTGTTTGTTTTTTTGGCATTTAGCACATTATTTTGTCATGTGACTTTTTAAAGAAATGGCTTTGTTGGCTAATAACTTACATGTCATAAAAATCCACCTATTTAAAGTGTGGCTTCTTTCACTTAGCATATTTTTGAGGTTTGTGTTATAGTATGTTATTCTGTTTATTACTGAGTAATATTTCTTTGTATAGATGTACCACTTTTTAAGATTGTTTTATTTATTTTTTGAATTTTTTGAGACAGAGTCTCTCTGTGTAACAGCTCTGGCTGTCCTGGAACTTACTTTGTAGACCAGTCTGGCCTCGAACTCGGAGATCGGCCGGCCTCTGCCTCCTGAGTGCTGGGATTAAAGGCATGTGCCACCACCACCTGCCTAAGATTTTTTTTTTTTTTTTTTTTTTTTGAGAAAAGGTCTTACAATGTAGCTCTGGTTGTCCTGGAAATCAGTATGTAGACCAGGCTGGCCTAGAATTCATAGAGGTCTACCTGCCTCTACTTCTTGAGTGTCAGAATTAAAGATGTGTGCCACCACTGCCCAGTCTATACCACTTTTTTTATGCATCAATTGATAGACATTTGTGTAGCATGACTCTTAAAAGTTCTTATTAATAAAACCAAACCTGGAGCCAGGTATTGGGGTGAATGCTGGAAGATCAGAGAAGCAGAACAAACCACAGCTTCCTCACTTTGCCAATTCCTCAGCTGATCCTGTTTCCTCAGACTGGAAGTTTCTGTGTCCTCATCCGAAATGGGTCTCAGCTGAACTGTGCTGCTCAAAAGCCTAAAAGCTTAACCAGCCAAATGCTGCTAGTTCCTGGTCCTCACACCTTATATACCTTTCTGCTTTCTGCCATCACTTCCTGGGATTAAAGGTGTGAGTCACCATGCTTGACTGTTTCCAGTGTGGCCTTGAACTCACAAAGATCCAGATAGATCTCTGCCTCTGGAATGCTAGGATTAAAGGCCTAACCTCTATGTTTAATATTGTGGCTGTTCTGTTCTCTGACCCCAGCTAAATTTATTAGGGTGCACAATATTTTGGGGAACACAATACCACCACACATTTGCATATACAATGCAACTGTTTTTTAGTATGTTTGCAGGATTGTATAAGACCACCCCAATTTAATTTTAGACTACTCTCATCAACCCTCAGTGAAATCTATTACCTATCATTTCTCTACAGTCTCCCCAGTCCTCAATCACCACTGGTCTACTTTCTGTGTATGTTTACCTTCTTGGACATTTCATATTGTAAGTATGGTATGTAGTCTTTAGTAACTGGCTTCTTTCACTTCTGGTTACTTTTTTTTTTTTTTCTTTTTAATGTGTATGGATGTTTTTCCTGTGTACCATGTTCATGTAATACCCGTGGAGGCCAGAAGATGGTGTTAGATTTCCTGGGACTGGTGCTACAAACTGTTGTGGGCCATTGTGTGGGTGCTGGGAATTGAACCTGAGTCCTCTGGAAGAACAGAGGTGTTCTTAACTGCTGAGCCGTCTTTCCAGCCCCATTTACTATTGTTAAGGTTTATTGGTGTTGTATCATTTATCTGTGCTTCAGTCCCAGTTTATTGCCAAGGAATATTTCTTTGTATAAATATACCACACCCTACTTCTGTATCAGCTGATGGACATTTGCATTGCTTCCACTTTTGGTTTTGAATAATGTTGCCATGTATTATGGTCTGTATATATATATATATATATATATATATATATATATATATATATATATCAATAATGTAGTCATTATTCTAGGCTAGCTTTGAATTTGAGAACCTCCTGCTTCAGCCTCCCGAGTGCTGGGATTACAGACATGCGCCACCACTGCCTGGCTCTCTTGGGGCTATATGTTAAGGCTGCATCTATAGTTCTGGTTTTAGGTTAACCTTCTTGACAATGCAGTTTAAGGAAAAACAATGTTAGAACAAAATCTCTTGTTCTGTTGTGATTGCCCTAAACTTTGGTGCAGAACCTAATGATGAGAGTTGACAGATAGAATGATATCTAAATTTAGTGTGCAAATACTGCTTCTTAAAGAAAAAAAAAAAGTAGAATATTTTCAGTGTGAAGCCTCAGTTCTTTTTTTGGCTGGGGAGGGGGGGTTTCGAGATAGGGTTTCTCTGGTGCCTTTCCTGGAACTCACTCTGTAGCCCAGGCTGGCCTTGAACTCACAGAAATCCACCTGCCTCTGCTTCCCCAGTGCTGAGATTAAAGGCTTGCGCCACCACTGCCTGGCTTATGAAGCCCCAGTTCTAAAGGGTCATTGTACTTTTCAGAGACATCTTTACCCAGTATGCCACAGTGCTTTCAGTATTAAATGTGATCTGTAGTTCTCAGCAGTTTTTCCTTTCCTTGTAAAAATTGTGCTGGGGTTCCATGTACCTTCTGGGGAGTTAACCAGTATGGTAGGGGAAGATCTGAAGTGGCCATGAGTGCAGTGACTATGTAGATGTGAGAAACAGTGCTCTTTAGGACAGCTTTCACAGTCCTCAGATAGGTGGACTTGGGCTACAGCTGAATTTAAAAAAAAAAGATCAGGCTAGACACCAGAAGGAGCAGATGGTGCTGCTGAGAGTGTCATTTCCTCTATGGGATCTAATCCTGAGCATTTACTTCAAGCCAGCCATCGTACTGGGATAATATAATGGCTTGTCTCCTTTCGCCCTTGTCCTATTTGGAACTGGCCTTCATAATCATCAGGTTCTGCTTTTTTTGCTTCTAGATCATTACTAAAAGCCCTTGAAACGACAGACACACTTACAGGCCACCTAGTAGTTGGTTTTTTTTTTTTTTTTTTTTTTTAATCAGAGTGTCAAGACAGTTTCTTTCTAGAGAAACATAGGGAAGGGCACATGCCCTCCAAAACACAAATATGGGGAACTTTAGTTAGCCTTCTCATTTCTCTAACCAAGCCAAAGATTAATCCTCCCGGAAAGTTCTTCAGGTGTGTGTATAAATATTCATGAATGCAGCTATAACTTACCTGGCTGAGTTCATTGTCTAAAATGTTGGGATTTGGAGTAGGCCCAACTGTTAATGCAAATTCTATTCCCGAGCCCTAGAGTTTCAAGATGCCCAGTGAAGAGTCAAATTATTTTTTATTTTTATTTATTTTGAGACAAGGTCTATTTAACCCTAACTGTTTGGAACTCATTATGTAGATCAAGCTAGCCTCCAATTCACAGAGACCTGCCTGTCTCTGCCTCCACAAGGCTCTGCAACACCATACTGGCGTAAAATTTCTGACTCTAGGAAGGTTTCTGGATTCCATCAGGTTCTTGTGCAATAAACCAAGTATATGAAGAGAGAGTGTAGGCTCATTAAAGTTGGGAGAATTGGACTTTTGAAGTCTGAGTCTTCTTTCCCTCTTAAAAGAAAAAGGAGAAATTGAGTCTCAGAGCTTACTTTGAAAGGATCAGTGGAGAAGCCAGGCTCTTACCCCAGTGTGATCACCTTGTCATCTTGTTTCTTGTCCTCCTCTGAGCCTGTCTTTAGAAAGTAGATTGGATCCCCAGCCAAGTTGGTGACTCATTGTTTTGTTTCTTTCTGAATAAACTCATGTTCTTCTATGGTGTGTTGTTTTTTGAGACAGGATATGTCACCAAGTCTGGTCTGGAACTGGCAAGTATCTGAGGATGACCTTGAACTATGGTCCTCCTGCCTGTTTGTCCCAAGTGATGAATTATAGGCTTGTATCTTGATTTGCTTCATAGTCGGGATAAAACCCAGGGCTTTATGAATGCTGGCAAATAGTCTATTGTCTAAGTTACCTTAGCCTCTGCAATGGTGGTTTTGAGTCTTAATAGTGAGCAACAAAGAGGAATGTGCCTTTATGATGTTTGAAGGAGTAGTTAAAAAAAAAAAGAGAGACTTTTTATTTTAGGGGGGAGAGAGAGAGAGAGAGAGAGAGAGAGAGCGCGAGCGAGCGAGCACGTGTAGGGGTATATGTACTTGAGTACAGGTACCCATAGAGACCAGAAAGGGGTGTTGGAGTCTCTGGCCCTGGAATACATGTGGTTGTGAGCCACCCAATTACTTTGCTGGGAATCAGTCTCTGGTGCTCTGGAGGCAGTACATGCTCTTAACTGCTGAGCCATCTCTCCAGCCCAAGGGAATGCTTTCTTAATATGGGTACAGTTGCATGATAGCTAGGCTTCTTCACTATTTTTTTTTTTTTCCTGTGCTGTGCTTTTTTTGTGATTCAGAAATGCTACTTGACCTCAGGCCAATGGGTTGTGTCCTCTGTTGTTTTTATTCTCCTTAGGTCTTCCAGGTGAGACCGTGGCAGGCGCTGTTGCTGTTAGCATCCTTGACACAATAGGATTACTTGAAGATTGGGAGACAGCAGTCCTGTGGAAGAGCCCCACCCCCCACCTCCTCTTTACCTTCCCCCTCCCCACTCTGCTCTCTCCCTTCCATTAGCAACAGAACCCCTTCATAGCTGTGGGTGTGACTTCCTGGGGTTGATGATGTGTGCAGTCAGCCAGCCACTTAAAAGACACCTGGACACACATCTGTAACAGTATGTCTCTAGTCAGCTAGGAAAGAAACAGCTCATATATTCTCTTTTCCCCCTTTCCTGAAAGCTCGTGAACAAAGTTTTATATTTGGTGCTGTTGTTTTGTTTTGGTTGGTGTTCTCAGGGCATTTCTAGACCATTAGTGAATGGTATGCTAACTGTTACAGACCCTTATTGTTAGTCCTTGATTATTTCTCATCCATCTGCAGGTAGACGCTCTATTCAAGAAGACCATCTTCTTCCTTGTTTAATCCTATGGGGATTTCACTTGGTACATATCAGGGTAGCAAGAAAAGCAGGCTCTGGGTTTTTTTAAGAGTTGATTGGGAGGCTGGAGAGATGGCTCAGCGGTTAAGAGCACTGGCTGCTCTTCCAGAGGTCCTGAGTTCAATTCCCAGCAACCTCATGGTGGCTCACAGCCCTCTCTGTAATAAGATCTGGTGCCCTCTTCTGGTCTATAGTCATATGTGCAGACAGAATGCTGTATACATTATAAATAAATAAATCTTAAAAAAGAGTTGATTGGTCCCTCTTTTTTCCTGTTTATGTATACCTTCAAGTTTAATAATTTATGAGGGGATAATCAGTTTGGGTTTGGACTGGTGAGAGGCAGGTAGTTACTGCAAAAACCAAAAGGAAGTAAATTTATTTATTCGGCATGAAGTGAATACATCAGCTTGGTGCCATATATACATTTTGTTTGTTTGTTTTTTGAGACAGGGTCACTCTATGGAGTTTGCTCTGTAGATCAGGCTGGTCTCAAACTCACAGAAGTCATTTTGCCTCTGCCCCCAGATTAAAGACAGGTGCCACTATGCCCAGCCCATATATACAGTTCTAAAAGAGAACAAAATAGTCACAATACTTGCCTGTATGGAGTTATCAGTCTGGGGAAATACCCAGGAGTTAATTTGGAGATCTCTGTTGTATACAGTAGACACAAAGCCTTACTGTTCTGGCTTTGTTAGTGGTTCTTTATATTGGGCTTACAGTCACCCTGAAAGGAAGGAGGGCCTGGGACAGAATCTTTGGGGAGTTGCTTAATCTCACTAACAATGAACTACTTGCTAGATCTAGGAGCTTGATCTGGTTGGTATAAGGCTTTTTTGTTTTACTTCACTTAATCACATTTTAATCTGAGGTGTTGGGACCCTGGAGTCTGTGTCTTTATGTGTGTGTTGACGGGGTGGAGGCTAAGCAGTGGCTCGGGCTGACCTGACCTCTGAGAAGAAATGACTCTCCACAGAGATAAAAATATACAGGGATTTAGGACTATTGGAAACCTGTGTCTTTCACTGTTTATAAAGCCACAGTTAAATAGTGTCAGGAAAAGATCTTACCAATTAATAGTTCTAACAGGACATGGCCCTTATCTATTACTTAGTCTATTCAGTCTGAGCCAAGGGACTCTCAAGTTTGAGGTCAGAAGCCATATGGTGAAACTCTATTTCAAAAATAAGTAAGAGTTGTACCATGTGTGTGCCTGGTGCCTGTAGAGGCCAGGATCCCTTAGGACTGGAGTTTTCAGGCTGTTATAGCTGCTGGGAATCAAACCTGGGTCCCTTGGAAATGAAGCCAATACTCTTAACCATTGAGTAATCCCTCCAGTCCTTGGCCTTGACATCTTGCCTTTGTCTCTCAAGTGCTAGGGGTTTTAAGTAGGTACTTTTATGCTTGGTTTATGTGTTACTGGGAATTGAACCCAGGGCTTTTTTAAAATTTATTTTTATTTTTTAAGATTTATTTATTTATTATGTATACAGCATGTATGACTGCAGGCCAGAAGAGGGCACCAGATCTCATTACAGATGGTTGTGAGCCACCATGTGGGTGCTGGGAATTGAACTCAGGACTTCTGGAAGAGCAGTCAGTGCTCTTAACCTCTGAGCCACCTCTCCAGCCCAAACCCAGGGCTTTGGGCATGCTATGTGTGTCCTCTACCAACTCAGCTACGTCCCAAGCTTTCTGTTGCCCTTTGTTTTCCGTTGAGAGAGAAAACAGTAAGCATGTGGGAGAAGGGAATAGATAGGATAAGTGGTGTGTATTCCATAGATACTTTTTTCCCTCTCTCGTTTCCCTCAAGTCTTCGTATTTTACTTTATTTATTTGATTTCAGGGACAGGATCTCATATATAGCAAGGGCAGTCAAAAACAAACTATAATGGACTGGTGAGATAGGCTTATCAGTTAAGAGTACTGGCTGCTTTAGAGGACCTGGGTTAAGTACCCAGCACCTACATCATAGGGGATCTAAAACACACTTCTGACCTCAGTGGACACCAGGCACATACATGGTGCATAGACATATACATGCAGGCAAAACCTAGACACATAAAAATAATAAAAAATTTTTTAAAGACACTACAGGTTCTTTAAGTGTTATGGTTGAAAACAAAAAGGTGTATTTGCTAATTTGCAGGTGCGGGTTTTGTTTATATAGTCTTGTTGGCTTTTGTAAAATCTTTGGTATCACTTATGCCCTAAAACTAATTTATAAGTTTGTTTTGCAACTTAGAGAAGTAAATATATTTGGCATGAATGTGAATTCAGTTATAGATAAGGAAATGGTTAACACAGGATGATTTGTTTCTTTGTTCTTCAGAAATGAGTAATTCTGTTGGTGCTCCTCATTTGTCCTGTGTATACTTATCTAGAAGTACATGCTTATTTTTAGGACTATAGATAAAGAGTGGTAGCATGAACAGATGTAAAAGCCATTGGTGACACCTCTACTAGGGAAGATCTAGATACGGTGGTGCTAAGGTAAGGAATTTTTCAAGTAATGCATTTCAACTCATGTGCTAATTGTTCAAGAATTTATTGAATGCCCTCTCCCATATTCTTTGCAGCACAGTTTAACACCTAATAATGTATTATTTGAATCATTCTCCAGTGTTTTCTTACACATTTCAAACCTCTTAATTTCATCTGTTTACTCTATGCTCTAGCAGCAAAAATGCAAAAATTTTCTGCATTTTATATGTTCTCACACGGGACATTTCATATAAAGCATATGTGCCCTCCACAACTTTGGGAGTTTTTCATCTATAGATTCAGCAAACCTTACATTGACAGTTTGCAGAGAGAAGAATGTGTCTCTGTTGGGCAATGTATAGACTTTTTTTCTTGTTCTCTAAATAATACAGCATGACAATTATTTGTACAGCATTAGGTCTTACAAGTAATCTAGAGAGGTTGTAATGTATATGGGAGGATATTTGTAAGTAACTGCTGTGTGGGTTTTTAAATAAGGTACTTGAATAGTCTCAGATATTGGTATCCATAGGGATCTTGGAACCAATAATCCTTGTGAATACCAAGGGACAATTGTATATCATTTTTAGCCCTGTTATACAAGTGAGAAAAGCAAAACCTTTGACAATGAGTTGAAATTTTAAAAAAAATTATTACTTTTAATGTGTGAGTGTTTTGCCTGTATGTATGTATGTAAGTGTGTGTATGCGTGTGTGTGTGTGTGTGTGTGTGTGTGTGTGTGTGTGTGTGTATATATATATATATATATATATATATATAAAATCACCTGTGTGCTTTGGTCCCTCAGAGTCCCTCAGAGGGCATTGGATCCCCTAGAACTGGAGAAAGTTACAGATAGTTGTGAGCTGCCATGTGGTTCCTGGGAACCGAACCCAGGTACTCTGTAAGAGCAGCAAGTGCTCATAAATACTGGCTATCTCCATCTCCCCTCCCCTGAAGGAGCTGCTATACTTATATAATTGAAGTGCTGACTCAGCCTTAAATCCAACATGCTCCTGCTGGGAAATGGAAACTTCTAGGGATTTCAGATCCATAGAACTTACTTGCTGAGTAACAGCAGAGTAATAGCAGTAGCGCCTTTCCTGTTCCCCTAGCTCAGCACAGGAGTCCCAAAGTCAATATGCTTTTGTGTGTTGATGGGGTGAAAATTCTAGTGTGGGCTGGGGAGATGACACAGTAGTTCAGAGCCAGTACTGCTCTTGATAAGGACCTAGCATCTGTGGATCCTCAACTGCCTGTAACTCCAGCTCTGAGGGGATCCAGCACCAACAATGACCTGTGCAGGCACTGGCACTCAGGCATGTTCACACTTGCCTACCGACACACACACACACACACACACACACACACACACACACACACGATAAAAATAAATCTGAAAAAAATGGGAATGTGTGTCATTTGAAAAGGCAGCCCTAATATCTTAAGGAAAAATGTTCCCATATAATACAAAAGAGGAGGAGGAAAGTCCCCAGAAACAGAAATACTATCTCAAAATCCATGTGGTGGACCATCAGATAGGAGTAGAACAAAGCAGAAATCCTGAGTTCATTAGTTTCCAAACACTACCCTGGGGATTTTGAGTGGCTCAGCAAGCTCACCCCAAATTAGGTATTCTTGGAATCTTGGTTCTGACTGTCCCTTTGTAGTCATCTGATGGTCTCTTAGCCTGGTGGTGCTTCTGGGCTTACATAGGCTTCTGAAGACACTAACTTCCTTTTGATATTACCAGGAGGAGACCAGCATGGTCTCTGACTCTAAACCATTGTCCTTGTATTGTTTCCAGAGGCCGGAGTTGAGACTGCGCTGTAAGGACATTGTAGCAGTGGCAGCCTAGAATAGAAGGAATATGAAGAAGGAGTGCCAGCACTCTTGGACCAGAGATGTACTTGGGCAGCCTGCCTGCTTTCTCATTTAGTTGGGAAAGTGGAGGAGTGAAGCTGGCGGTGGGCCAGGTACAGTTTCCCTGTTCCTGTGTCCTTTGAAAAGGACAGTTGTTTTCAGAAGACAGTACTTACTTACTAGGAGGAGCAGAGAAGGTAGTGGGTTTAAGTGACCTTGCTTCAGGCTCAGCTCGTCTACTTCCCAATTGTATGACCTTGAGCAAATTGAAAGTTGATTTTTTAATCTTTGTTTTGTTTTGTTTCTCGAGACAGGGTTTCTCTGTGTAGTTTTGGTCCCTGTCCTGGATCTCGCTCTGTAGACTAGGCTGGCCTTGAACTCACAGAGATCCTCTTGGCTAAACTAATTTCTTAAACTACTTTTCTGTGTTACTTGAATTTTATACTAGTGGTATGTTTAACTGGAATAACTTATTAAAACCACATTTCATGTAATTGATAAAAGATCAGATGGACATATTTTAAAACAGAAGGCACAGTCCTGATAACTAAATGATACTCAAATCAAATAACAGGTTGAGGAAGAAATGATAAAAGCAGCTAACCCTTGCCTTCATACTCTTAGTTTTCTTTCTGAGTACGTGGCTGTGAGTAATTCTTTTGCCAAGTCTCAGCTTCTTCGACCGAAAATGAGGTTAATAATTGCGTGTACCATAGGCATGGGTTTTGAGGATTGTATGAAGCAAAAACTGTGAAGTGCCTGGTATCTAGCACATGGGAAGTACTGAGCTAACATTGGTCTTGGCAGCTCTTATTCTCACAGCAATAGCTTGAAGTGAGGTGGGAATTTCACTTTAAAGTTACTGAAGGTGATTAAGTGACTTTGCCTCCCTCCTTCACACCCTCCTTCTTCCCTCTTTTTCTCCTTTTCTTTTTAGATAGGATCTTGCTCTATAGCCACTACACTGGGTTTCGTGTTTAGGAAGGCTTTCTGAAGGCCAGATGTTGTGTTACAACTGCAATAGCATTGATGCCTATGTGGTGCTTGGAAGCACCTGTTCTGCAGTGTAGACTGTGGCACACTGGAGGTCGTAGAGGTGTCCATGCATGTATTGGCCAGGGCTGTGGACAGTGACATAGTAGAGCACCACTGTTCTGGCCCCAGGGGTTAACAAGGCTCAAGTTTGATGGGACTGTGGCCAGTTTGGGACCTCATCATTTCCCCCACATCCTGAGTTACTGAAGGGTAGGACTTGTTTCCTCTCTTCCCCTTTCCACATCTACCTTGTTTGGTACATGGCAGACTCTCTATTACCGTTGTCCCTGTTTGTGGCTCAAGTTTCTGAACTCTGTCAGGTCCAGAACATTCTAGTCTGTCTGCTGTGGAGCTGTCCTCTCTTGCTGCTGGCCACCCTGATACCACAATACTGAACCTGTGCTTACATTCTTTTTCCCCCTTTGTCCCAACAGGCCTGCACAAGACAGGTTGAGCTTCTCCAGGGGAAGACCTCCCTCTCAATCCACTTTTGTGGTTCCATGATTATCTGCCTATTGTTGATGACTGAAAAGTTTAAGGGCCAGTCCTGAGGTACCAGCTTTTTCATACTTAAGACCATCCAGGTGCCTGTACCGCTTTAGCAAGTCTGTCTGCATCCCTTTTGGCTTGCGTCTTAGGAGGTCTCAAAGACTTCATGAAAGAGAACCTCTTTCAAAAATAAGAATCATTAGAGGAGAAGCATCCTCTTATCTCTTTGTCAAAAGTCCCTTTTTAAGCACAAGTTGCTGAGGACTTTTTTCCCTTTTCTCTAGTATTGATATGGTTTTTGAAGATAGTCTGTTTGAAGTAATTCTGGTTTTAAGGGTGATGACTGAAAGTTTTGGACAAGGTTCTTATAAAAGAACCAAGTTGTGTGTTTATTTCAAGGCTAATGATGAGTTTGCAGAAGCAGCTTTAGGATACCAGGAAGAGAGACCTGGCACAATGTTTTGGAGCTGTCATAAAGGATTCTACCTCTTGGGAATCAAATTATAGACAGTTCTTGGCCTCTGAAAACTTCGGATCTTACCAGAAATTAACCACATGGGGACCAGTAAGATGGCTTAGTGAGCTAAGGTCCTCATCCCCTGAGTTTGATCCTGGAACTTACTTAACAGTAGAAGGAGAGAACTGATTTTCATAGTTTATCCTCTGACCTCCACATTCATGTCCCCACTTACAAATAAATAAATAAATGTTAAAACTTTTTTTTTTTTTAATAAAGAAATGAACCAGATGGTATTTCTAATAAAACTGACTAATGCTCTTGCTGTTAGGATAAAATTAACCTGTAAATGTGGGATTGTGTGTTCTCTTGCTTTAGGAGTTTTGGTCACATGTGGCAGGTCTGTTCTTACCATATAGAGACTTAGTGACTCTTCATTTCCATCCCTTCTGATTAAGGAGGTAGATGCAAAGTGACCAGAAGGTTGCTGATAGGACCATGTGTCTACTACAGAGATAACATCACAGAGTGAAGCCACTCATTTAGGGTAAGACTTTGAGGGTTGAGGTATGATACCTTGAGTGATTATATCTAAGTAGTAGCATAAGGGGAGAAGGACAGTCCTCTGGGGGGTAGGACAAGGCAAGAACTATTGGATAGCACTGTGGTGGGTGTTTGACCTAGGCAATCTGGTTTCATTGGATAGGTCAGGACACCAACCTCAGTAACATGAAGTACTGTAATTTACTGTGTTGCAGCTAGAACTAAAATTGCAATGATTTCAGAGCCAGTGTTTCTTTCATGGAGGACAGTCTGCGAGGACAGGAATATTGAAGTGTGGGTTGAACTGGAAAGAGAGGCAAAACAGTTATCTGAAGAGGGCAGGGCCATGCAAGGGTATTTAGGAGTGGATTGTTTAGATGAAGAAGAGTATGGGAAGGAAAGGCCAATAAAAACAGGCTAGTGTGGAAATAGAGAAGTCGAAATATATTTGTGGGGATGCATGTGTGATATTTGAGCACAATTCTTTTGTGAGAGATGCTCCCTGGGGTTTGTTCGGGGTGTAGAGGACCAGATAGTCTCTCTGTTTAGGGAGGTGCAGTTGAGCCCCCACAGGAAACCTTTTAGTCCCTGGTATTTATAGACTGGCCTCAGCTCTGTAAAAGGCAACTCCCCCTTCAATTAGCAAGGCATCATTATGTGCCTCTGAAGCATATATGGATCCCCATTTGGCCTGGTGGGAGGGCTTGAACAATGTCCCATTACATTAGCCTTATTCCCTGCTGCTTCAGAGGTTATTTCTGCAGGGGCAATACTGACATTTCCCTCTAAGTGACCCCTGGCTGCTCCCTCCCCTCTCAGGAATGAGTTGGAGTCTGGCCTGGGAATAGTAGCCCTCTTGTCTGTTCAGGCTGGCTAGGAATGCCCAGGAATGATGAATCCTGTTTGTTCCCCATCCTCTGGCTACAGGGCTGGGGTTGTTCTGTTGTTCATAGCCTGACAATTGTGCAGTCAGTCTACTTTAACATGGATTTATTGACTATGTGATAGTGCAGGGTAGGGGTGGGAAAGTATTCAGAGATGGTGGAGACAGGTCTCTGACCTCAGGAGGGAGATTGCTGTGTATTTCAGTTCCTACCCTTTGCCTAGTTGTTTTTCCTTATAGCAGGAACTGTCTATCGGCATTGAGTCTGATCTGTCTTACATGGGTATTGTAATATATAGTCACAATGGATTAAATCACATTTAAAGTGCATAAAGCCCAAGTTTGTATAGAACTAAATTAATGCAATAAGATAGAGTGATACTAAATGCCAACATGTATAGAACGATGTTTTTGTTTTGTTCATTTTGAGTCAGCATTTTGAAATTTAGCCCAAAGTGTCTTTAAAGTTAAACATAACCAAGGCTGGTTTTTCACGGCTCTTTGTCTCACTGCTCTGAATTCCGAAATTTCAGCTATGTGCCATCATACTATTGAAAGCTTTCTTTGTGGTAGACACTGTTCTTACTGTTTTGTTCTATGTATTAATTTATCTTCCCAGCAACTTTGAAATTGTTTGTAACCATTCTGTACTTATTTATAATTTAAAGATTTTTTTTTTTTTTTTGGATAGTATTGAGTATTGAACCCAGTGCTTCCTGTACGCTAGGCAAATGCTGTACTACTGTGTTACATCCTAGCTCTATTTTTTTGTTTTTTCGAGACAGGGTTTCTTTGTATAGCCCTGACTGCCCTGGAATTCACTATGTAGACCAGGTTGGCTTCAAACTCACAGAGATCTGCCTGCCTCTGCCGCCCGAGTGCTGGGAATAAAAGTGAAGTGCTTCACTACCCCCTGGATTTTGTTGTTGCTGTTTTTTTTTTTTGTTTGTTTGTTTTGTTTTTGTTTTTGTTTTTGAGACAGAATCATGTATACCAGGGTGGCCACAAAGCTTTCTACATAGTCAAGGATAACTTTAAACTTCTGATCCTCCTGCCTCTACCCCCCAATTTTTGGGATTGTAGGTATGCATCATCATGCTCTGTTTATATAGTGTTGGGTTTGCAATCAGAGTCTTGTGCATGCTAGCGTGCCTTACCAATGAGCTACATCACTAGCTCTCCAGTTCTTTTTATTTTGAGAAAAGGTCTCACTAAGTAGCCTAGGTTGGCCTTGATTCATTATACAGCCCAGGCAGGGCTTTTAAATTGCCATTCCCCTTCCTCAGGCTCCCAGGTAGCTACTATGATAGGCCTATACCCCAGGCTTAGCTTTAAAAGGGTTTAAAATTAAAACCCTTGCCTGCACTGGCACAGCTCACAGGTAGCAGAACCAGGCTGTCTGAACTCTTGGCCACATGCTGTAATGATCTTGTGAGCTCACAGCACATGGTGGACACTGACTGTTGTTGGCGAAAGCACAGAGGCACAACTTTAAAGTGAGGGCATTTTTACTCCATTAACAAACAAGTACAGAGATCCCAGCAATACGCTTTGTGTTTAGACTCTTAAAGAACACACCACACCAAAACAAAACAACAAAAGCCCTCCCCTCTTAGCCATTTCTGTATATATGTTTATTAGGAATGTCTGAATTGGATCATCACTATGCAGTGTAGCCATCTTTGGCAGTTAATTTCTAGAGAAATCAGGCTCATTGGAAAAGGCAAATGCTGGTAGGTGCCTATCTAAAGAGCTGTCAGAATTAGTATCTTTGAATTTCCAGTACATTCGACTCCATGTGTCAGTACTGTGGCTTTCATAATGTGTGGGGTCTGTGACTGAAAGTGGTTGGCCCATCTCATTGGCAGCAGCTTCAGAACCCCCTAGATTACTCCAAAGTATCACCTGAAGTATGTTTTATAATCACATGGTCATATGATGACATGAAGAGAGAAGGGAACTTTTTTGGTTGAACAAGGAACTTTAGTATAAATAAGAGGCGGGGGAATAAGGAAGGCTCTGGGGGCTTCCATAATTTAACACCGTTAGAAAGCACAGACCATCACAAGGAATGGAGGAGTGGGGTTTGGTCTGGAGTTGGTGGGCCACACCCCTGCGCTGCCCTCTCAACCCAGGGACACTGTGGGGCTAAGCTGTTGTGGGTTGAGTCTCTCTGAGTGACTAGTCATATGCTGGGACAGGGATGTGGTTAACACTAACGTTTCAGAGGAATGGGTCATTGTACTTGACAGTGGGTGGGGGATAGGGTTGAGGCCACACAGGCCACTGGAAGGGAGACTATTTTGGGGGACAAAATGTGCTAAATCAGAGGACCAAATGGGGGATGGGGAAGGTGGTGATGAGGTAAATATGAACAAGATACAATAATATATAAAAATGTCATCATGAAACCCTTTGTATTGAACACTAATAGTTAAAAAACCAAACAAACCGGGAAGATAGCGCTCTAGCCCTTCAAGTCAGTGCTCTCATGGTTGGGCCCCTGGCATCCATGTGTTCAAGATTTCCTCTGCTCATCTGCTGAAGTTCCCAGCACCTCAGGAGCATGCACAGCTACATGCAGCAGTCTAAACAGACTTTATAACTTCCTGTTTTTCTTTTTATGACGGTGCATCCTAACTACAGTTTTTATTTTAGATTTACTTTTTTAACGTGTATGTATTTGTGTATGCCACATGTATGTGCGTGCTTGAGGAGGCCAGAAGAGGGTGTTGGGATCCCCTGAAACTGGAGTTACAGGCCATTGTGGGTTGTCTAACATCGTTGCTGTGAACTGAGTTCAGATCCTCTAGAAGAGCATCAAGGACTCTTAACCCTGAGCTATCTGTTCAGTCCAGTATGATGTTAACATTGAAAACTTAGAGTACCTGACATGAAACAAATTCATACCTCTGCCAAGATTGAGAGTGCTTAGTTTGAAATCTCACCCAATCTCTTTGTATGACCTTAGACTGGTTATTTAACCTCTGCTGCTAGGTTTCCCTGCCTAAACCAGGAGATAATAATTAGTACCTACCTTTTAAGGTGGTTGTGAGGGCTAGATCAGATAGTAAGTGTAAAGTGCTTAGATTCATGCCCAGCAGATAAGCAGTCAAATGTTAGTTAATATAATAATAATGGTATTATTATCTTGAATATCCTGGGATGGAATTATGACCACCTCAGTTATAGAGAATGAAAAAATGTCCCTCTCCCCACTAACAGCCAGGCCACGATCTTGTAAATGACTATTTGGTTGTCCATAGGAAGCCTGATCCTGGGGGAAAAAATCATGCAGTAAC
The DNA here is from genome assembly GCF_903995425.1 of Onychomys torridus. NCBI lineage: Eukaryota > Metazoa > Chordata > Mammalia > Rodentia > Cricetidae > Onychomys > Onychomys torridus. The sequence continues at coordinate 49,428,088 of NC_050456.1, forward strand.
AAGTATTCTTGGGTCGTTTCCTTGATTTAGTTTTCTGAGGCTCCTGTGTGGAAGAATACAGTGTGACTGTTCTGGGGTGCTTGAATCTGTCGCTGGTGGGAGGAAAGTACTTGTTTAGAAAATGTCAGACAACTCCCTGAGTTATAACTAACAACACTTTGTTCTTCCTTCAATCTGCTCCCTTTCCCCCTTATGCTTATTTAATAGTCAGAAAAGTACTGGAATGCACTTTTCCTGTGTGAAGACACACATCTGAAATTTGTTCTTCCTGGATCTTGAAAATCTTTTAGAAATCACAGATTGAGGGCTAGTGATATAGCTCTGTTGGTAAAGTGCTTGCTTAGCATGCATGAAGCACTGGGTTTGATTCCTAGCATCACATAAAGCCTGGCTTGGTCATGAATGCCTTTAATCCCAGCACTTGGAAGGCGGAGGCAGGTGAGCTCTGTGAGTTTGAGGCCAGCCTGGTCTACAGAGGGAGTTCCAGGACAGCTGGGGCTACATAGAGAGACACTATTTAAAAAAAAAAAAAAAAAAATCAAAGTCAACTTCAGTTAATAGTAGGTTTCAGCCAGCCTGAAATAGATGAAACCCTACCTCAAAGAGTACAAAGAAAAAGAAAGAAGTTATAAGTAAGGTTTATTTATTTAAGACAAGGTCTTGCTATATCCCAGTCTGGCCTTTAACTTTCAGTCTACTTTGAGACAGGCCTTTTGTACCGTACCGTCTGTGTCCTCTCTTCCCTCAGAGTCATCACTGTGAACGGCTGTCACCCAGTTTTCAAGGATGCTGTGTACTTGGAAGCATTTTTGGCCTCATGTTGACACTTGGTTCCTGGTTTTGTACTCATTGTACACACTGAAAGGAAGTAAGGAATATTGGGTTCTTCATCTGTGCAGGAACCAGTCAGGACTTAGGCTCAGGGTTAGAAACTGTTGGTTCTCCTCCCTTCTCACTAAATGCATTCTGGGAAGGCTCTGCCAAAAGGGGAAATTGATTGTGTAAGAAGGGTACTTCCTTTATAGCTTTCAAAGCAAGATGCTTCCTTCCCCTTTTCTTTTCTTCCCATTACTGGAGGTACCAGTAACTGGTGCAGGACTCTTGAGATGTGTTTGTCATGTGTGATGGACAGAGGAGTTGCCTGAGCTTGTCCTTCCTTATCTTCTCATCGATCCCTTATAAACAAGAATTACAGGAAATCACAGCTAGCACATGAAACCACAGACAGATGGGAAGGATGGAATGTGTAACCCCCATTCCAGAAGCAAGCAGAGCGCTGAGCTGACTGACCTTAGCATTTGGCCGAGCCAAAGCATCGAGGTCTGAAGATAATGGCACCATCTGGGGATGGAAACCTGAATCTTCTAGTTTTGCCCAGTGCTCCTCCCACCTTCTGCAGACTCCTGTCACCAGTGTCCTGAGGAGGCTTCTTTTGTAGTGTTTGATTAGCCTTCACGGGGGGCTGCAGTTGCTCACGCCAGGGTCAGCTAGCTCCCTTTCACAGTGCTTAGCATCTCAGGGGAGTAGGTAAGAGAATAAAAACTGGGTATCAGGGTGTGGCACCCCTGTTCTTTCCTTCCTGTGCTCCTGGGGGCTTCTAGTTAATGCTGTGGAGTTGGATTAGGTCAGGTTTCCTGTTCAAAATCAGTTGTTTCTCACTGCCTACTGACCCGAGGGTGAGTTTCCAAGCTGGCCCTACCTGAAAAGTCAGTTGAATGCTTAATACTTTGTGGAATAACCAGAACCTGCCAGGAGACAGAAACTAGGGAAACCAGTAAGAATTGTTCTGAGGATTTTAGAATGGAATTTATTTTCTTCCCCGATCTTTGAACTTTCCCCATCTAGGATGCTTAACTTCAGCTGAATGTTCTGCTCCAAAAAGAACGTTGAATGTTTAAGAAGGAACATTCCTATGTGTGTCTCCCCCCTCCGTTTGCTTCTTGATACTTTTTAATTGTTGTTTTTAAGACGTGGCATTATTGTGTAGCCCAGGCTGGCCTCAAATGTGTGATCCTCCTGTGTCAGCCTGGGTTACAGCTTTATACCATTGTGACAGACTACCTCTCTGTACTTTGCCCTCAGAGCTTTTATGTTCAACCTCTTCCCTTTAGAAGGCCTTCTTTATTATCTTGGTTCAGATTAATATCTTTGTCCTCTATTGTTTTGCATTATTTTGTTCATAACTCATAAGTAGTTGTTGCTTATTCTTCCTTGTTTTCTCATTATTTATACTTCACAGTTCAACATTTATTGTACCCACTTGGGATATTGAAACAGATCCTCCTGTCTTGGTCTGCTGTCTGGATCTGGGGCCTCCTTAGCTATTGAGAGTTCTGGTGGGTCTGTGCCTTCTGTACATTTTACAGGCTACATAGAGAAGGTTATTAGGACATGATAAACAGGGAGTGTGGTTCTTAACGAGTTCAGGTGACCCAGAGGGTAGAGCAAGGATATGGAGACTTGGTGCCATCCAGGAGTTTTTAGGATGTTGAGAACTGGGAACTGAGACCTGAGAGAAACTGGCAAGTACAGGCAGGGTCAGACTTGCATCTCAAGAGCCTGTCCAACCTTGAGATTCTCCTAGAAGCTGAAAGGTTTGGGCAGCTTGGAGGTTTGAACTTGTGCAAGTATGAACAGCATTTTCCTTTGCTTTGTCACTGGTGGGGCTTATAGGCCTATGTTAGGTTTTTAATCCAAATAACAGAGTCTTGGATAAATTTAAAGTAGTGCCTTCCACTTTCAACATGGGGAGTAGAGTTTTGAGCATCATTGATTATGCCCACCCCCATTTCTACTCTTCTCTGAACTGTCGAGACTGTGGAGCATTTGGTAACAACTGTGGGCAGGGACCAGCTTCAGCTAGGTAAGGTAAAGTCCTTGGGTATATCCAGGTTTGCTGAAATTAGCTTGAAAATGTGGTTGCATAGACCAAACTCGGAGAATTGCCATTCTTGTGGAAATGAAACTAGTGTCAACTTTCTTCTCACAACCAGACCTTCTCCAGACCTTTCTCCACCTCTATAGGTCCTTTATTCTTACAAGTGGACTTGGGGGTGGCAGCTCTGCTGTGTTGTGGTGGATAAGCTAGTGAGTGAGTCTCAGAGTCCTGTGTCTCTGAGAAATGCTGCTGCCTCTTCCTACTCTTCTCTGCCTAAAACGATGACTTGAGTTTACCTAAATGTTGCAGCATTTTGTGATGAAGTTTAGTTCTTTGGTGGTGGTGATGGTGACATACAGTACCAGGTGCACTGATTGAGTTGTGAACTAGTATTCCTACTTTGTAAAAATTACTTTTCCTAATAATGTAAATTTTTTATAAACTTTATTATTAAAAATTGCAAATAGGAACATCACATGCCAAAATTAGCCAGACCTGAAGTCTGTATTACTCGATTAATTTCTATGTAGTTAAAGTAGTCATTAGAATGGAAACTCTGGAGCTCTACGTTTTATACTTTGCACTTGCATACTACCCAAAACAAAACTCAGTGGCAGAATTTGAACTAGAAAAACAATTAGCTTTATATCCTCTCTCACAATTTGTGTTCACTACCTGCATTCAGTTCCTCCTGGCCTCCTTATAGTTAGCCTTCTTCTCTTTTCTTTATGTTATACTATATTACCCACATGTACATTTGTTTATGTGTTTGTACATTATTGGTTGGATTCTGTATATGAGCATATGTGCATTCTTTTTCTTTCTGAGATACGTGATTTCACCTAATATTATACATTCTAAGTTCATCTGTTTCCTGCAAAATTTTAAACCTCATTTTCTTAAGAAATTTTTATTGCCCATTAGTCTGTTAATGGACAACTAAGTTGTTTCCAATTTTTTGCTATAATGAATAAAGCAGTAATAAATGCGAGGACTTAAATATCTCTATGGTAGGGCATAGAGTTTTCTGGATATATGACTAGTAGTAAAATAGCTGGGTCGTATAGTAGTTCTATTTAATTATTTGAGAAATCAGTTTGTTGATCTGTCTTCCTTCCTTCATTCCTTTCCTGTTTTTGTTTTGTTTGTTTGTTTGGTTTTGTGTGTGTGATTTTCTTTTCTTTTCTTTCTTTTCTTTTTTTTTTTTTTATGAGACAGGGTCTCACTATGTAGCTTTGGCTGTCCTGAACTTGATGTGTAGAGCAAGCAGGGTTTCCTCTAACTCACAAAGATTTGCCTGCCTCTGCCTCCTGAGAATGGGATTAAAGGTATATGCCACCATGTCTAGCTGCCTTCTCCCCCACTCCAAAATAGGTTATTATTGTATAGTCCAGAGTGGCATTGAAGTCACTATGTAATGTAGGCTGGCCTCAACCTACAGTCTTTCTGTCTCCTTTTCAATATTGGGAATACAAGTGTTTGTGTTTTTGTGTGTGTGTGTGTGTACTTTAGAGATGTAATCTGAATGAAATGTGTTTTCTCTTTGGAATGGGTATTTTGCCTCTTTTGAGGAAGCCTTTGCAAAAGTGTAATGGCTCTGGAACTCACAGTAGTCATCCCTTTCTACCCTTAGCTGCCCTTCCCTTATGGGAACATTCATATGTTTTAAGAAGCAGAGAAAAAGTTCCGGAAATTAGAGCTGTTTTTCCCTTCTAGGAGTTCAAGGTCCAGAGGCTGATTTTTATGGAGAGAAGGAAGTCTGGATAGAGTCATCTTACACAGATACAAACACCCTCACCACCACCCATAGCTTTCTCATGGTAGCTGTGAAGAAGTTCAGGACGCAAATCCCTGCATAAGTCAGTTCTTTTGTCAGGCCGCTTATGTGCCCTGGCTGTTCCTAGCTGGTTCTGGCCCTGAAGGCCAGGATCAGAAAGCCTTTACAATGACTTTGTGGTCCTGAGGATGAACCCAGGGTTTCATCTTATATGCTATATAAGTGCTGAACTGCACCCTCAGACCTCAGAGCCATCTTTTGGCAATTGCACTGGAGTTTGTGGTCAGAGGAGGAATCTGAGGGCAGTGGAGGCAGCAAAGGTATCTGCTCATTAGGCTGTTTTCATCATACCTTTGCTTCAAGGTCTTGAAATAGACGACCACCAGGCAGTAAGTGGGATAGTAAATAGATTTGACCCCTCTTTGCCTCTTTCTGCATACTAAAAATAAATACTTAGTGTGCATGGGGCAGGGTATATGGAGGTCAGAGGACAACTTGGAGTAGAATCTTTCCACATGGTGTTGTGGGTTCTAGGGATTAAACTCAGGTTGTCAGGCTTGGTAACATGCTTCTTTTATCAACTGAGCCTTCTTACCATCCCCTTTTCTACCCAGTTTTAACCAGCTAACCAAATGTTGACATGTAATTTTGTTTTGTTATAAGCAGAGAAGAAATTATGCTTTGGCAGTTGAACAGCTGTAGTTAACTGTCTGCTTAGAGTCTAGAGTTAAACTCCAAAAGTTAAGGAATGCTCTCTTCCACCCTACACATGGTCTGATGTAGAGTGGGCAACCTGGTTGAGAGCTGGGGAACCACAGAGCAATTGCTGTTGAAAACAGATTGAAATGACAGGGCAGCTGGGCCCTGGCACTAGGGGCTTGGCCCCTGGACTGATAGGTCACACCCTCCCCAAGGTTAGCTTCTTACAGTGATTGCTTCTCATAGCTAAGTTAGTGTGACCAGCCAGACAAGGAGGGTGGGCTCCTGGGGAATGGCTGTGGAGTCTAAATTAAGCTTGCCTGTACACCTCCTGTTCTGTACTGGTAGACTTCCCTCTGCTCTTAAATTTCCAGGGATCACATTTTTTAAATATTCTCATTCTCATCCTCTCTCTCTCTCTCTCTCTCTCTCTCTCTCTCCTCTCTCTCTCTCTCTCTCTCGTGTGTGTGTGTGTGTGTGTGTGTGTGTGTGTGTGTGTATGTACATACATGCATACTCATGTTCTGACACAGAGACAGCCTCTCTTACGCTCTGCTTCAAATGCCTGCTGTTCTTTCCTGAAGAGACAGGTTGGTGCCTTCTGTTTCCTTATAAGTTCTTCCTGCCACACTGGAATTCCTGGAGGCCAGTGTTACTGAGTTCCTCATCTGGTAGAGAGGCCTGGATAAGAGCCCTTCCAGAGGTGCTCAGAATACACCTAATCCAGGGGCAGCAGACCTGTGACTGATACTGTGTCCTTGAGGGTTTAGTCAGCAGCCAGATTCTGATTGGGAAACACCCAAGGAAACTGTTGAGTGAGAGAACTGGGCTCTGGCCATGGTTTAGGTACTCATAAGGCCTATATGCTTGGGCACATTACAACTCATGCTGAGGTCACAGTTTGCTATTAAATTGGATAGACAGGACATTATAAGATGGTCCCACTATTCATTTTAGGCGGTAAATGGTTAGGGTCTCATGCTAGTAGCAAAGGTGGGGTAGTTCCCAATTCTCTTCTGCCTCTAAATTGTTTCTTTTTGGAATGGCCCCTGTGCCTTTCACTACCTCTTTCATTTATGCCTGGCTAACCCCTGTAAGGCGAGGGTCAGTTTGGATTCCTGTATTCTGGGTGTCCCTTGCTCACACCACTGTTTTGCCCTGTTCTCAGCACTTCCTCACTGCATTGCCATCTGTCACTTCTTTACCCTGGTACTCAGTGAACTTCCTAAGAACAGATCGTCCTCTGTCACTCTTTCCTTGTTGCTGCACACTGCTTGGATTGTGGTCTATTCACAGTAAATAAATTAATGTCCCCCCAGGCCAGCATACCTCAATGCCAGCTGGGAGCTGTACCGGGTCTTTCCCTAACTCCAAACTCTTCACCCAGACTCTTTCTGAGCTCCGTGGGTGCTGGAGGACTTTGACTAATGCTATTGATTTTGAGCTGTGCCAACCCCCAGGCACTCTTGTAAGAAGTGATGGGCCTTAGTTTTGCCTTACTCTGCTCCATATTCAGCCATCTGCCTGGGGCTGGGGCCATCTGTTCCTTGTGAGTGACCTGAGCAGGGGAAGAGGTGTAGGGTGAGCAACAACCTATTTTTTTCAGAGACTAACTTGTTTGGATGGGTCCAGGGCTCCCTCCCCAACGCTGACTTCTGTTGCAGTGCGTGTTATACGCCCTAATTACCCTGCTAGGGAGTACCTTACCCTTTGCCCTGGTCCCTGAGAATCTTCATGTTATATAAAATAGCACAGCAGGAAGAAAGACCAGGAAAATAAAAACCTTCAGAAATGAAACTTAGTATTTCTTTCAGATGTAAATGATGAGCCTCTACCTGTCAATTTGTGTCTTTAGGTTCATCACCTTGCTTTCCACTTTTCCTCTTGGGATATCTTCAAACAATATCTATGGGCTGAATTACTTACTTGGAAGAGTTATAATTTAGGTTGTGGGTTAAGCTTGCCATTCTTTAGCTTTGTGCAGAGAAGAGGAAAGTAATGTGCCCTCATCACTCTTGGTAATCTTGAGTCTGGAGGTTCTGAGCTGGCATAAAATTGTGTGTGTAAACTACTAGGAGGTTTATCAAGGGAAATTGGGCAGAACATTAAACATTTTTTTCTTTGTTTTTTGGTGTTTTTGAGACAGGATTTCTCTATGTAGTTTTGGTGTCTGTCCTGGATCTCACTCTGTAGCCCAGGCTGGCCCCAAACTCACAGAGATCTGCCTGCCTCTGCTTCCCTAGTGCTGGGATTACAGGCGTGCGCCACCATCACCCAGTTAATCGTTATTTTTACTAGGTGAAGAAGCAACAGAACAGTGACTCAGAGTTAGCATACTATAAACTAAGATTCCCAGATGTTAATGTGCAGATGACTATCTGGGGAATCTTAGGAAATGCAGGCTCTGATTGAGTAGACTTGGGATGAAGGCTGAGAGGTTAATGTTTCTGAAAAGCTGTCAGGTGATTCCAGGGCTATGCTTGGGTGAACTTTAGTTGGAACAGCAAAGCCTTGCCCTTCTTTTGCCTTTTTTTCCCATCAGAAGGATTGAGGAGGGCAGGCTGGTACAGATTTTCATGTTTTACGTTCAGGACTAGCCAGTATCTGATAGCCTTCCTTGGTTCCCTCTTATCTGAGCTCTTGACTTTTTCATGCTTTCTTCATTGAGTTTGACTTTGACCTTCACAGGATATGGGAATCTTTCCCCCTTTTCATGATTTATTGTAAACAGATACTAAACCTAGATTTTAAATAGAATTTTCGATGCAGAGGAACTCTAACAGAATATTTTCAGAAAAAAATACCATGCCGTGCTAGAATTACACTCAGTGGCTGAGCTGAAGTAGCAAACTTCATTTCTAAGGTCTGCTCTGCTCTTCCTCTCCCTTGCTTTCAAAAATTAATTTATTGCTGGGTAGTAGTGGCGCACACCTTTAATCCTTTTTTAGTATGATCGTAAAAGAGGATTTCATCTTGTTTCACTTCTTGGAGGATACTGTAGTTGTAAATATTTTTCAGACTATTGAATCCTTGTGCTCAATAGTAAGCACCATGGAAAATATTTGAACATGTAATTATTACTGGTAGGGTGGAGGCTCCATTGCCTCTTGGCTTGCTTGGTTTCTAACAGTAGGTCTGCTGTAATCTTGGTTCCTCTGCATGTAGTGGATCTATCCTTGCCCCACCCTGAGTTGCTTTTAAAGTTTTCTCTTCGTCTTTGTTTTTCAGTATTTTGATGATGATATGCCTTACATTTTCTTTTTGTGCTGCTTCTTGAGATTTGATGAAAATCTTGAATCTATAGCTTAAAATTTTCCATCAATTTTTTTAAATCTTTGACTATTTTGTCCTTAAAGTATTTCTTTGTCTCACTTGACCCCCCCACTCCTTATTCCAGTTATCTTAGGCTATTTGATACTGCCCTATAATTTTTTTTTTTTTTTAAAACTCCCCCTTTCTTTTGTCTTATTTGGGATAGTTTCTCTTGTTAATTTTTTGTTTCTTTGTTTTTTTTTTTTGTATTTTGAGACAGGGTTTCTCTGTGTAGTCTTGGCTGTACTGGAACTGCCATTGTAGGTCAGGCTGACCTCAAACTCAGAGATCAGCCTGTCTCTGCCACCCACATGCTGAGATTAAAGGCGTTTGCCACCACCTGTTGAGGATTTTGTGTTTGAAACCCCTTCTCAGTTACTTTGCCTTGCAAATCCCACCCCCTGTCCTCCTCCAAATTCCCAGCTCCACCCACTAAGATTTCTGAACTCTGGTTTCTTTCTACTCTACTCTATAGTTTAAGACTTCTAGCCGGGCAGTGGTGGCGCACGCCTGTAATCCCAGCACTCGGGAGGCAGAGCCAGGTGGATCTCTGTGAGTCTACAGAGCTAGTCCAGGACAGGCTCCAAAGCTACAGAGAAACCTTGTCTCGAAGAAGAAGCTGGAGCACAGATGGTCTACTGAATTGGTGTCTGAAAACCATGCATCATCTGCTTTTCAGGCTGTTTAAAGGAAGTGCTAGTAAGGAGGTCCAGTGGGCAAGGGAGCTTGCCATGTCAGTTTGAGGACCTGAGTTCTAATCCTCAGAACCCAGGTAAAGGCCAGATGTGTTGCCCAAGTATCTGAAATCCCAGTATCCAGTGGGGAGATGAGCGGTGAAGACAGGAAAATCCCTGACTTCATGGACCAGTTAGCTTAGTCTCTGTAGAAGTAAAACAACAGAGACTTTGTCTCAAACAAGGTAGAAAGTGAGAACCAATAACCTGAGGTTGTCTTCTGACCTCTACATATGTGCTATGGCACATACACACTTGCATATTCATTCATATTTTCCACTCCCACCCATACACAGAGATATTTATTCTATCATAAATAAAGTAGAAGTCCCTCAGGCTGTTATCTCAGATGATTTTTTTTGGGGGGGGGTTTTGGTTTTTCGAGACAGGGTTTCTCTGTGTGGCTTTGGAGCCTGTTCTGGAATTCACTCTGTAGCCCAGGCTGGCCTCGAACCCACAGAGATTCACCTGGCTCTGCCTCCTGAGTGCTGGGTTTAAAAGGCGTGCACCACCACCACCCAGCTCCCAGATGAATTTTTAACATTAGCTGCTATTTTCCTTCTGGGTTCACTTGTTAAAATGTGCATCCACTTAGACATATTTTATTGAGAACTCAATCAAGTTAGGATTATGTTAATTTGTTCTTGAATACCCATTATATCCAGAAGAATGAGCATGTCTCAGTATTGTCTTGTACATGATATAATCTGTAACTTTGCCTGTATTCTGATGCTGCACAGTCTTACTAGAAGACCAAGTATGTGCTTCCAGGTATTACCCTGGCATGAATGTAACATATGTATATATATGGAGCTATTTTCTGGTATTTCCTGAAGATGGTATACCATTAAACCTAGCAGTCAATTGAACTAACAAGTCACAATTGATAAGCAGACATCGAGTGTTGGGCTGTCTGCCTATTCACTAGTTAGGTCCAGACAGCTCAGTGGGTATTCAAGTCTTTATGTGGCTGGCCTATTTGTCTTACCTTTCTTTCTCTATACCAGCTAATATATTGAATTTTAGAAAAAATATTCATTGGACTCTGTAATTCTATGAAGCAAATGCTGGTACTCTACTTTTTCCTTTTTTTTCCCCCTCATTAAGACAAGGTCTCACTTTGTAGCTCGGCTCCTGGAATTCACTATGTAGAGCAGGCTGGTCTCAATTCACAGAGATCTGCCTGCCTCTGCCTCCTGAGTGCGGGGATTAAAGGTGTGTGCCACTGTACCCAGAAGAACTCCAAATTTATGTGACAAAACTCATATCTATTAAGCAGTAAGCATGCATAAGTCCTGAGAGAAGCAAGAATCAGGATTTGACCTCTATTTATATGACCGAAAAAGCCACATAGGATTTATTAGACTATTGTTTGATCCTATAATTATCTGTTTCACTTTTGTCTTCTGGGATGCAGCTTACCTTCCTGTTTTGTCTTTGACATGTTGGCTGTGACATGTTGGCTGCATGTCTTTTTACTTTCTGTTTCATATTGTAACTCTTTGTGTTTCTTACACATACACAATATACAGGAATCTGTTGCCCCTTTAAGAGCACAGTGTTTCTTACACATACACAATATACAGGAATCTGTTACCCCTTTAAGAGCAACCTAGCACAGTGTTTCTTACACATACACAATATACAGGAATCTGTTGCCCCTTTAAGAGCACACGCTTTGGGAGAGCTGTTCCTATCATCTTTCATGTGGCTGGCAGGAGAGAAGTCTTCCCCTCCCCCATCAACGCCCGAGGCAGGTGGGAGAGCTGGCCCTGAGGTCCTAAGAGCAGAACTGTCCCTGCCCCTCACCAGCTGCAGTACTCAGGAGAGTGCCCCCTGCATCTTGCCTGGACAGCACAGTAGAGCAGGCCCTGAAGGTGTAGGTGTGGGAGAACTAACCCTGAGGATGTGGAAGCGAGAGAATTACACCCCCCCCACCCCATCCCCCTGCCCCCTGCTCATTACTGCGAGAGGTGAGCTAGCCAGGGCAGGGCAGGAGAGCTCACCCTGGTGGTGAAGACAGTAGAGCTGGTGGACTGACCAACCCTGTAACTACCTAGGCCCAGAACCAGGGTTATGTGTTGGCCTACCCCAACATCCACCCTATCTGTGATCTGCTCAAGTATTTGTGTGTGGGGGTGGGGGTGGGGTGTCCTGTGGACCCAGGGCTGCAGGATCTCCACAATACAGAGTAGCAACGGGATGTCCAGGAAGAGTCCCAGTGAGGGCCCAGTGTCGATGGTGTAGCAGAGACCAGGGGCCTCAAACCAGACCAGTGATACTTTGTGGGAAAGCCTACATGCAAAGATGTATGGATAAAGGGGTTAATGCGTGACTCACTGAGTCACACTACAGCTTCCATGACAAGATTTTCTCTTCCTTTTTTACTTCCTTTTTTCTCTTAAATTTTATTTTGGGGAGGGGGTTGCAGAAGCAGAGGATGGATGCAAGGGGACAGGAGATAGGTGGGATTGGGATGCGTGATGTGAAAGACACAAAGAGTAAACAAAAGGAGGTTAAAAAAAGACACATAACTTTCACCCTTTGCACCTTCATGGAATCTAGTACTTGAAGTTGCTCGGTTTGTATTCAATAAGCTCAGTAAGTTTCCCTAGGAAAGTGTGTTAGGAATGAGTTCAGAAGCCTGTCCTGGAGGGAATTATCCAATATCTCCAATAATTTAAGATGCTTTTTCCTTGGGCTGTGTATTTATCCTAATCCCACTCCCCTTTTTTTTTTTGAGCTGAGGCTCGAACCCAGGGCCTTATGCTTGCTAAGCAAGCGCTCTACCACTGAGCTAAATCCCCAGCCCCTAACCCCTTTTTTAAAAAAACATTTTAATTATATTTTTATACTTTGAGAGTTTCATACAATGTATTTTGATCTTATCCACTCCCTCACTCCTACTCCTGCACTTTAAGTTTTATTTTTTGTCTTTGTGTATATGGCGGTGTGTGGGTGCACATGTGTGCATCTTCTGTCGCATGAGAGGAGGTCAGAGGAAGCTAACTCTGAAGTTGATTCTCCCTCCTTCCTCAGGATCAAACTCAGGTCACTAGCTTGTGCAACAAAAGCACCTTTCCCCACTGAGCCATCTTGCCAGCTTAGTGTCTTCTAGGACACTGCTGATCTTTTCAAAGTTGGTTTTTTGTTTCGTTTTGTTTTTGACAGGAATTGTAGCCCAGATTGGCATTGCGCTTGTGATCCTCTTTACCTTTCATATACTGGCGCTAACTTCTTTTGGTGCCTTTGCCTGAAATTTGACAAATTCAAGATTACTTTTGAAGTCTCCCTTGAGTAGATTCACTCTGTTCCTAAGTGAAGACCCTACCTAGAAGGAACTTGAAATAAGATTTCAGTTGGAACTGGAACATACTGGCTCCATCCTGGTGAAAGATTTTATACAGTTAGATGTTATGTAGAGTCTTTGGGGGAAGTGGTGTGGGGCTAATTAAAGAGAAGGAGCAGTTGGCAAGTTTCTGTTTCTTGTTTTTCCTTGGACCTGGCAGTCCACCCTTGGTAGCTCACAAAAGTCTGAGTAGTTTGTGAGGAAGAAGACAGGAAGAACCATGGTTTACTTAGCAGGCTTGCTGGAACTCATATAAGATGGAGACTTTTTGGACCCAGAGTCTAGTTTGACTTGAGTGCTACCTCCTTGAGGCTGTTAAATATTAGTAGATGGGGGTGAAGAACATGCTTCTATCCCCTAAACTTTAACTTTGAGTAGGAGGAAAAAATAGTAGAAACAATAGTCATATTTGTGTACCTGGGAGATCCCTAGGCTGTCCATTTTCTCACTAATAGATCCTGCCAAAGAGAGCTCTCAGGGGAGATGTGGTGGGTTGGAAAGGCTGTTTTGTTGCTAAACACTAAAAAATGAGTACCTCTCTAATACAGAACCCCAGAAGCCCCTTGCTAGATTTTGCCAGCTGTAACTGCTAGTTCGGAGAGACTTTTCCTAATGGGCTCTCTGAGTTATTATTTGGATGGTTCAAGGAGCTGTTACTAAAATAATTGTGAGGCACAAGTCTCCAATAGGCTTTGTGCTGGTTAGTTTTTATTGTCAGCTCTATACAACCTAGAGTCCCCTGGGAAGAAGAAACCTAATTGAAAAATTGCTTTATTTAGATTGGCCTATGGCCATGTCTGAAGATTGTCTTGATTGATGGTTGATGCAGGAGGGCACAGAGCTCCCCCCATGTGGGCAGAATCATTCTTAGGAGGTGAACTTGGGCTGTATAAGAAGGGTAGCTGTACGTGAGCCAGGGAAGGAGACAGAAAGCAGGTTCCCTTCATGGTTCCTGTTTTTGGGTTCCTGTCTTAAGTTCCTGCCCTGATTTTCCCTCGATGGATGGTAACTGTAAACTAAGATACACCCTTTCTTACCTAAGCTGCTTTTGGTCAGAGTGTTTCATCACTGCAATAGAAAGCAAACTAGAACATCTGCCGTCCAGTCTGTCTTCTCACTTTCCAATCCCTCCTCCCAATTAATTTTGCCCTTTTTATCCATTTTTCTCCCTTAGAATTCATGCTAAAATCCATATGACCGATATGTATCATGCTAATGAAATTGCTTCTAACAAGACCACCAATAATCTCCAATCTTTTCTTTCTTTCTTTCTTTTTTTTTTTAAGGATAGGGTCCCGTGTGTTCCAGGTTGGCCTGGGACTGAATATATGGGTGAGGATGACCTTGGTCTCCAGATCCTCCTGCCTCCTAAATGCTGTTGATTATTGGTATATGGCCAGTTTTTTTTGTTGTTGTTGTTGTTATTGTTGTTTGTTTGTTTGTTTTTTGAGACAGGGTTTCTCTGTGTAGTTTTGGTGGCTGTCCTGGATCTCACTCTGTAGACCAGGCTGGCCTTGAACTCACAAAGATCCACCTGGCTCTGCCTCCCGAGTGCTGGGATTACAGGCGTGCGCCACCACTGCCCGGCCTGTTAAAAGACAGCAACACAACTTTGGTGGTAGGATTAATCACTATTAGAAATGTGGGACTGCATACTGTGCTATCTATCTATCTTTTAGGGCTTCCTTAAAAAGCTGCTGGGGAACCTTTATGTAGTGAAAGGTGAAGTGGGTAAAGTCAGATTCTGCTGGCCTAGGGCAATGCTGTCCTTGGCATTCATGAGAGTGCCTCATGGGTGAATATGTCACAATGTTACGAGTTTAGTGAAAGAAAGTACACAAGGCTTTCCATTTTGGAAAGTGATAGATCTCATTTTAATTTACTTGTGGATTTCCTTCTAGGTTGACTGTTTCTTACTGTTTCCAACATAGAGGCAGAGGATGTTTGTTCTGTCAGGCTTTGCCTGATATATCTCCCTTTCTAGTCTAGCACTCTTTAAAGAAAAATGGTAGAAAAAGAAGAGAAAGTAACAAGAATCATAGGATTTGGAGCAGAGATGATCTTCAAGTAGCACTTATCTGTCCCAACCCTTTGTGTCAAATATGATGACAATAATGATGGTGATGAGACTGCCATCGGCCCTAACAACAATAGTAACTACCATTTTTGATGACTAACAATGTGCCAGCATTATTCTAAGTATTTTGTGTTCCTTTCCCTATATAGTACTTGGAAAAGCTCTGTGAAATAGGTATGCAGATAAAGAAATTGAGGTTCAGACAGGTTGGATTATTCAGATGTTGGGGTTATGATTGCTGAAGCACGTCTTGTGCAGAGATGAAGTGCTTTTGTTTGCTCAAGGTCATTTTTCCAGTTAGAGGTGATATATAAGTAGAACCCAAATCTCTGACCTTGACTTCCTTTGAGCACTTTTTTTGTTGTTTTATTTTGAACTGAAGATTCTCTCTCTGTGATATATTTTGTCTTCTTTCTTGCTCTCTACCCCATTTAATTTCAGTGAAATTGACTGAAGTAGAGGGAAGGATGGTTTAAGTTTGGAGTTTTTGGTGAGATTTTAAAGTTTATTTTTAAGTAGGCAGCCTTCCAGACAGACTGGGAATGTAGCAGAAGGCCTGAGAACCAGGAAATGACACAGACCTGTTTATGTCATCCCACTTGAGGGCCTTTGGAAAGCCATCAACATAGATGGTAAAAAGTAAACACAACTGCAACAGCCTTTTCCTTTGGGCTTTCTATTTTTGGAGGAGGTGTTTCCTGCACAGCTATAACTACTTTGAACACTAAAATCTGGCTCCTAAATTTCCTTTCCTGTGACTTACTTAGATAGATAGGTATTTATTTCTTCTGTGATTCTAGGCAGACAAAATAGATTGTACCCCTCTTCATCCTTTTTAGTGACTTAGTCTTCTGTTTTGTTTTGTTTTTGTTTGGTTGGTTTTGTGTGTGTGTGTTAGTTTTTGTTTGTATTTTGTTTGTTTGTTTTTTATCGATGCAAGTAACTAGTTTCTGCATGCTAAAGATTGCCCTAGAGGAGAGGCTAGACTCTCCTTCAACTTGGTATGCCAGACTTTGATGACTACCCACTCTGAGGAGTGGATGGGGGTAGAGTGGGAGGGAGGTGAGGAGGCAGAAGAAGGGGAGGGAGGGGGAACTGGGGTTGGTATGTAAAATGGAAAAACATTTAGTAAAAAAAAAAAAGAATAGGAAGGTTTAAAAAAAAAAAAGATTGCCCTAGAAATGTGATCATCATTGTGTACTTAAGTACAGGGTACAGCTTACCCTGTCCCCCATACACATCAAAAGTCTTTGTTCTTAACTCCTTTGTTTTCTCTTAGCACTATAAAATATTTTTTCTTTTGGGTCAGTAACAATTTGAGTGCTATAGATAACATGCACTTCTCCAGAATCTTATGAATTCTGTAAGAGTAAGATACCACATTTGGTATCTGTGATCACCCAAAACTTTCAGAGAAGACAGCTAAATAAAGATGTGCTGAATTGCAGTATAGTAGTCCCTGGAAACACAGAGCCTGAAGAGTTCAGATTGAACAAATCACCTTCTTGAACTTTATTTGCAAAGTGAGTAGTAGAGCCTGTTCCTTTCAGCTCTGCTGTGAATCATAAAGAGGGTGTGATGACAAAGGATCTGTCTCTGGGGCCTAGAAACCAATTGCTGCTGTTTCTGCCAAGCATGTTTTGCTACCTGGTCAAAACTTGAAGATTGATATGCCCCTTCTCTCCTGTTTTATGCAGTGATTACCTGAGGTTTCTGTATGGCTTCAAGGAGGGCAATAGACTTGGTTGTCTAATGATAGAATTGACTCAGGAGGCAGAGACAGGTGAATCTGAGTTCAAAGATAAAACTGAGCTTGACCTTTTATTTGGAAAACAAAAGAGCAGGACACTCTTCAGCAGGCAAATAGGTACTTAATTTTTTTGTGGAGCAGTAGTGCTTAGTAAAGAATCCTTAAAAATATTTTGGCATTCAGATAGAGCCTTGTTTAAGGTTGAGGAAGATTCTCGTTAACTCATTGGCTGTTTTTCTTTTGTTTATTTTTTAAAATCTGAATTGACCTTGAGCCTTGAGCCTGATTTCAGGATGTTTCTAAACCACATGCAAAGGCTGCCCTTTGGGAGTCCAATGAGTATCAGCCATAGCATGATAGAAGAAAGAGCCCTCACCACCGGAAACTGAAGTTTGCAGTTTCAGATCCATCCTGTAGCTCATGTTTATTTATTTTTTTTTTTCACCTCATATAGTCCAATAGGGTCAGTATCATCCAGTTTGCAGATGGGAACCGAAAATGACTTTCCCTGTACCACCCAATTAATACAGTCTAAGTAGAGCAGAGATTCTGGCCTGGTCTTCTAGACTGTTCGTGAGAGATACTTAGTGGAGCAGTTTTCCTTTCGCTGATAAGGAAATTGAAGCACAGGAAGTGACGTTTTTGTCACAGGTCAGCCCATTGCTCTGCCCTGAAAAAAGTGGCTTCTGGACCACAGGCTAGAAACTTAGAAAGCAGAGTTCCTTGCTCTCCTGTTTCCTGTTGGAGTCCATTTTGCTTGCTCCTCCCCTTCTCCTGCACTTCCCCCTCACCTCCCTAGGCTCCTGCAGTGCTGCAGTGTTCCTTGCGTGTAGAGACTTGGGGAGGTTGGCTTTTTAGTTTTGTATTTTTTTTTTCCTCTCTCTCTCTTTGTTAGATGTTTGTTGTTTTTGGAAAGCACTTTGGGAACACTGTGTTCTAGATGGTGGGTACAGATGTGCTGGTGGATTGTTTAAGCTCTCAATGGGAAAGTAGACTCTCCTGAGTTTACTGCAATGCAGAGGGCAGTAGATACTTTAGTTTGGAAGATGAAGGGGGAGGATCTACTAGGACAGATTGAACATTTCTTCCTTTTAGCTAGAACTTTTGTTGATTTACTTTGTTGGAGGAAATACTTTTGGGTGTCTTCTAGAGGACTTTGAATTCCTTAGACCTAAAAGGGCCTTGGGAACCATCCAGGTCCATCCCTATGCACTGGGAAGACTGGGTGATGCTGAAGCTGGACCGAGCCGTCTCCTGCGTCAGGTCCCTGCTGTAGTCCAGCTGCTGCTAGGTCCTAGAAGAAAGGTGTTGGAGATCGAAGGAGAGGACTGAAGGAGGATATATGGTAGTGTATCTACTGGTGTTCCTGCTTGCCTGGATCTTAGGGGAAAGTGTGATGCTCTGAGTGTATCAACAGCAATTCTTCTGGAGCAGCACAGGGGTATAAAAAATATCAAAGCAATTCAAGAAAATCTCTGGCATGTTCTAGTAACTTTTATGTGGCTTAAGAGGAAAGCTGAGAGTAATTTTTATAAGAGTAGATTAAATTTCAACAAAAGTTAGTTTTTACCTTGGAATGGTGGAGCACCGCTATAATCCCAGCAATTGAGAGGCTGATGCAGGAGCATTACAAGTTCAAGGCCAACCTGGGTTACCTTGCCGAGCCCCCTCTCCATTGCCGCCCTGCCATACCTGCCTGAAATGGATAAGGTAATTTTCTGCCATATGTTCCTCAACCCCCTGTAGAAGAAATGTGGCAGTTGAAGCACTGACGTGTTAGTGCCTCAGTGGAAATAGAAGTCAGTGACTGGAAAGATCCACAGGAGGAAGAAGAACTAGAAGGCATCAAAAACCCCTATATTGTCTGTAGGGTATGGTAGGAGGTCCCGATGGTTTGAAGGTGAATGGGTGTGAAAGGGGGAATGTTAAGCAATCGCTTCTAAGAAGGTGAGAGGTAAGGCAGGGGAGTCACTTTCTGATTATTCTCCTCTGGGAACTTTGGACTTCTTATCGTGACATTCTTTAATGTAATCTGCCGCTTACATTCTGTTCATACTTCAGGAACTGCTCTTTGTTCTTTCTCATGAGGCAGGAGAGGATTGGTGTAAATGGTTGGTCAAAGGAATACGCTATCTTGTTCTAGACTCTGTTAGACTCCCTCCATTCCTTTTTATGTTAGTCTGAGACAAGAAAAGATTTCAAATTTGTTTTCTCTTCCCAGTTCCCTTTCCTGATTAATGGATAAATGATTATGGTTTATCGAATAATTTGTCCTAAAAATTATATGTGAACTGAAGCTGACTAGCCTTCCAGTATGTGGAAGTCAAGGCCTACTGAGTCGGGCCCTTCTGACTTCAGAGAGGAGAGCTCAATGTGACATAACCACACACACACACACACACACCCCTGCAAAACTGTGGCATTCTCCACAGGGGTGTTCTCCAAGGCATCTGGGCACAAGGACCAAGATGATATGTGCCTGGCTGCCTAGAGAACAGGGTGCGTGCTGTTTCCTGGTTGCCCCACCTGCTGCCGCTCTCTCAAGTATTGAGCTAGATGTGAAGGTGACTTTAGGGCACCTTTCACCTTTTTAGCAGGCTGTGTCATTTACCTGGAGACATTTATGATAACAACAAGCAAGTAAGCCATAGGAACTTTGGGCTCCAGTTTGCAGGTTCTGGCTAAAACTGCACAGAAGCCCCAGGTCTAGTTTACAGATTTTTTTCCTCATTTTTCTTTTTTGGACTGGCTGAGCTTCATCAGAGCCTAGTGAGGTCGTCAAAGACAACACTTTACAACACTCCCACTTTACAAAGGAGGAAAGAGGCAGAGACAGATAAGTGACTCCCCCAAAGTTAGAATCATAGCTTAGGGGCACTGTGGGAGCGTAGTGGCAGAAATGAGTGCTCAACACATTCTGCAGGATGCAGCCCCCAGGTTTTATTGTTGTTAGTTCACAGATGTGAAGGGTTAGCACCTTGTTCTTGAGGGGCTAACCGTCTATAGCTCATTGGGCTTCTTATGGTGACAGCAGCTGGGTTCCCAAGAAAGGAAAACCGAATAACGACTGCAGATTTTCCGTGTCTTCTCCTTCCCCGTATTTTGAAAGGGCAGCACTACTTGAGGAAGACCTGCATTACATGAAGAGAAATGTAGAAGCAAGAGGGAAGAGTTCTGTGGCTGAGAGGAGACCTGAGAATCGTTCCTAGATATGGAAATAGAAGCCAGAGAGCTCGGCCACCTGGGGCAGGAGTAAGACTTAGAAGCAGGCTCAGGTCCCTCACTTCTGCCCACCTAGAACTTCAGTTACGGCGTGCCTGTGAGGGGGGCGAGTGCCAGCTCTGAAAGCTGAAGCTTGTTCTTGTTATTTCTTTTCAGTCATATTGTATGTTTTGGTTTTGGTTTTTAAATAGAGGATAGAAGGCTGGAGATGACTCAGTGGTTAAGAGCCCATACTGTCTTCCAGGGGAACCAGTTCAATTCCTAGCATCCACACCAGGTAGCTTACAACTATCTAAAACTCTTAACTACAAGGGATCTGAAGCTTCTGGCCTCTGTGGGACCTGCATGCACCTGCATATACTTCCTACAGACACACAAGTATACATAATCAAAAATAATAAAAATAAATCTTTTAAAAAGTAGAGGAGGTGGACAGGTGGTACCATAGTGCATGCCGGTGTAATTCCAAATTCTAGTTCTCAGGGGCCAAGGCAGGAAGATGGCTGTAAATTCAAAAGATATCGTGAGCTGCACAGGGAAGCCCTGTCTCAAAAATAAACAGATTAATTAATCACATGGTCAGTAACCTACCAAAAGAATACTGATGTGTAATGGATCTTCCCCCCTTTTTGAACATTTTTAAGTCCTAGTATTTCTCTAGGCATAATGATACTGTGCTGGCTAGTTTTATGTCAACCTGACACAAAATAGAGGCATTTGGGGAGAGGGAACCTTAGGAAAATGCTCCTACCAGACTGGTCTGTGAGCAAACCTGTGGTGCATTTTCTTGATTAATAATTGATGTGGGGGCTGGAGAGATGCCTCAGTGGTTAAGAGCCCTGGCTGCTCTTCCAGAGGTCCTGAGTTCAAATCCCAGCAACCACATGATGGCTCATAACCATCTATAATGAGATCTGGCGCCCTCTTCTGTATACATAATAAATAAATAAATCTTCAAAAAAATAATAATTGATGTGGATGACCAGCTCACTTGGGTGGTGCCACCCCTGGGCCCTATAAGAAACAGTCCGAGCAAGCCAAGAAGCAAACCAATAAGCAGCATTCCTCCATGGCCTGTGCATCTGCTCTAGTCTCCATGTTCCTTCCTTGTGTAAATCCCTGCTTGACATCCCTTAGTGATAACTGTACCTGGAATTGTGGAATTGTGGGCTAAAATAGTCTCCTTCTTCTCCGTACCCGTGTGTGTGTGTGTGTGTGTGTGTGTGTGTGTGTGTGTGTGTGTGTGTACATGCATACCCCTGAGAGGAGTGTGGATGACTTTTTAGTGGCTACACTACTAAAGAAAGTGATGCCTCCTCTCCCAGTTTGGTGATGTTTGAAACAGTCTCACACAGTAGCCCAGGCTGGCCTTCAGGTTACAGCAGTTCTGTCTCAGACTCTTGAGTTCTGAGATTACAGGTGCATAGAGCCATAGCCAACTAAAGACTTTTTAAACTTCTGTTTAAAGCACATAATTCCTTATGTAGATTTGATTTACTATATGACCCTTCTCCACAGTAGCTGGGGTTTTTATAGCTGGTGGTACTCTGGGGTCTTGGAAGTTGACTTTGCCTGTTTACTTCTGAAGCAGTAACCTTTAAATAAATACTCCCTTGATAACACTTTTTTGTAAAATTCACTCTTCCACCAGTCTCTGCATTCTGTAGAGTTGATCAGGTATTTGGTTTCATTGGGTTCTTGGTTCAGGTAGCTGCCTCAGCAGTACGAGAGAAGCCAGCACTCGGTGAAACAGAACAAATCAGGCACTCATGCATCTCGACTTCCCCACTCTGTTTCTTCCCACAGTATTCAAGAGTTTGGCAAACATTTGCAGTCTCCTGTCAAGTGCTGGGGTTTTCGCTAGCTCTTAAAGATTCCTAAATAAGTGATTTACAGTCTCTGCCTTCAAGGAACTCTCAGTTCACCAAGGTGAGGCAGATAAACAGATAGTTGTACTACCTGTTCAAGTACTAAAGGGTTCCAAGGAGCTAGTTCTGGGGATAGGCATGATAGGAAGTGCCAGGAAAGGACTCTTCCTAGAGATGCCCCTAGACAGGAAAGTCTTGCTATAGTAAGTTGATTTGTATTTTATCTCTTTGAACAATTAATATGGGTACAAAGTACAGGGCTTAAGATGGAGAGAAAACATATAGTAACTATATAGTAAGAATTTTTTATTTTAATTTTTGCTTCCTGATTTTTAACCACTCAGTTCTCCTTCCTAAAAGCAGTGTTTCGTTTGTTTGTTTGTTTGTTTGTTTGTTTGTTTTTGTTTTGCATAGCACTTGCTATCCTGGAACTTGCTCTGTAAACCAGGCTGGCCTCAAACTCAGAGATCACCTGTCTCTGCCTCCTAAGTGCTGAGATTAATGGTGTATACCACCCAGCAAGGCTGTGTTTCTTATACATTATTCCTGAGGGGTTTTTTAGTGGATAATATATACCCTTTAAAAACCCAAGCATGGGCTGGGTGTGATAGCATACACCTGTGCAATCCTAGCATTTGGGAGGCTAAGGCAGCAGGATGGAGAGAGAGTTAGAAGCCAGCCTGGGCTACCTACCAAGGTCAGCTTCAATCGGGGCTACAAAGACTATATCTTTTTTTTTAAAGATTTATTTATTTATTTATTTATTATGCATGCTGTGTTCTGCCTGTATGTATGCCTGCAGGTCAGAAGAGGGCACCAGATCTCATTACAGATGGTTGTGAGCCATGTGGGTGCCTGGAATTGAAGTCAGGACCTTTGCAAGAGCAGCCAGTGAGTGCTCTTAACCACTGAGCCATCTCTCCAGCTCCAAAGACTATATCTTAAAAAGCCTAAATAAATTAATAATTAGATCATTAAAAAAATACAAATGTGCATTCAAATTTTTTCATGTTAATTTTAGAAACCTTTTTATATTAACAAAGATTGGAATGCGCTGTTTTTAAGCAACTGAACAATATTATTGAGTATACTCTAATTTAACCAATCTCCTTTTTAACTTTCAGTTGCTCCAGTCTTTTCCCTTTCTAAACAATGCTCTGCGTACCCTACGCATGTATATGTTATTGCACACGTGTGATTTCTGAGGACAGATCTAGAATTAGAGTCAAAAGGTCAGAGAATATATACTGTTTTGGACCTTACATCATTAAGTTGCCTTCCAAAGGCATTATATATAAAATATAAAATGTTAAGACTATCTTCTGTCATTTGGGTGGTGGCAGCGCAAACCTCTAATCCCAGCACTTGGGAGGCAGAAGCAGGTAGAACTCTGTGAGTTCAGGGACAGCCTGGTCTACAAATCCGAGTTCCAGGACAGCCAAGGCTACACAGAAACCCTGTCTTGGAAAAACAAATATATATATTCTGTCTCCACCAATTCTTTAAAATCTCTTCCAAAATAAAGTTGATCTCCTGAGGCTAGAGAGATGGCTTAGGGGTTAAGATTGCACATACTACCGATACTTCTTCCAGAGGTCAGAAGCTGCCATATCAGGCAGCTTACAAGTGTGTGTAACTCCAATTCCAGAGGATTTAACACCATCTTCTGACCTCCTGCTTTTCAGAATAGATTGTCAACTCCTTGTCTTAACTTTCCTCTGAACCTCCACCAGGAGTATTCTGAATCACCTGTATATGGTAACTCTGCCCCCCCCCCCCCCAATATCTTACACATCATTTAGGACTCAGCCGAGCATTAGCTCCTCTGGGTAGTGTTGTTTGACTCCTGATACTCATGTGCAGAACACCTAAGGCACTACCTTATATATCTCTGCTCACCACTTAAATATGTACTCTGCACGTGCTATGGTGTGGCACATGCAGTTGGCATTCTTGATGGCTCCCAGTTGTTGCTTTGAAGAGATGACTAAAGAATGCCTCATAGGGTTATCTAGTGTGGATGCACCACAGGTTCATTGTTAATCTGTCATTAGCCAGTTAGGGCCCTGGGCATATCCTTTAACATCTTTGACTTTGAATATCCCCCCACCTTTTTTTTGAAAAGCAGCTTAAAGATCCCTGCTCAAGCCAGGCAGTGGTGGCGTATGCCCTTAATCCTAGCACTTGGGAGGGAGGCCGAGGCAGGCGGATCTCTGAGTTTGAGGCCAGCCTGGGCTACCAAGTGAGTTCCAAGAAAGGCGCAAAGCTACACAGGGAAACCCTGTCTCCGGAAAAAAAAAATCCCTGCTCGGGTCTTATTGGTGACTGTAACAGTGGTGACAGTTGAGGACTATGCACTAAGGACAGGTCCCGGTCCCACAGCCTGGATGCCTCCCAGACAGTTCAAGCTATTCAGATGTCTCCTCCCTCCTTTCCTTTCCTTTTATTTTTTTCTCTTCTCTTCTCTTCTCTTCTCTTCTCTTCTCTTCTCTTCTCTTCTCTTCTCTTCT